>NC_064873.1:10435417-10502917 GCF_943734745.1 Anopheles darlingi
CCACTTCCTCTTGGTGTCGAAGCCGAGTAGCCGAGTCGCCCATTGGTACTCCCCTGATACTGGTAGAAGAAGTAGAGTAGTAGCAGCAGCAGCCGAAAGGGGAAGGGGAAGGGGTGGAAATATAGGGAAGCAATTGAGCGGAATAAAAAGGCGGAAACGGGTGAAAAAAAGGGAAGGGAACATTCAATCGAAGGCGACTTCATTTTGGGCCGCCGCGCACCCCTTTTTCTCAGGCCCGCAACAAGGATCTCGCAGCAAGGATCCCGGGAAACCTCGGCCGGTGACCTCCTGGACCCCGCGCAACCGTATCACATTACTCGTGTGGACCAACTCGATCCACGTCGCTTCGCTTCGCCTAAAAAGACATTCAAAGTAGTTGCCTTCCGGCAGCACTATAGACCGCATCCCCGGCACGGTTGTTATTGATTTATGGCTTCTCGTTCGGGCTGCGGGGGTGACAGAGCGACAAAAGTTAATTAATTGAGAAGAAACTACAGATGAAGACGCGTTAGGCGCCGACGTCGTATCCTCGTCTCGCGCTCCGAAGGATACTGCATTAGCAGTGCACCAGTGGGACTGGGACGGGTCGCGGCAATGTGTGGCTTCCTCGCACGCACTCGACTTCGGCGACATTGTCACCCCTCCAGGGCCATATATTCCACCAGCAGCAGCAGCAGCAGCAGCGCTAGAAATGAGCACCTAAATTGTAAACGACGCCGACGCCAAGTGTCCGGGCACTGGGCGAGTGTCTTTCCGATTTGTTTCATTGCGCGTGATGGCGACGACGACGACGGCGGCGGCGGTGGCGGCGGTTCCGCCGAAGTGTCCTTAGGATCCTACGGTAGACCTAAAACCGTAAAACGCTCCCTTTAAGCATAGCAGCGTAACCCAGCGGATATATATATATATATATATATACGTGTATGGTGGGCTCTCCAAAACTGTATATCTTTATATTGGACCCAACGCGTCCGCCACGACCCGGTCCGGCCCGGCCCGGCCTTGTTCCTTGATTAAGCTTTACGAGTATCGCGAGCGTTGAGCGACCATTAAACGATGATGAAGTGCCCGGCGTGATGAGGCGCCCAAAAACCGATCCCTCCCCGCGCGCGCACCACACACACACCCTTTCCACGTTACACACTGGCGTGCGTGCGCGCACGTGTGTGTGTGTGTGTCTGTTTATTTTTATGATTATTAGACGTTTGGCTCTATTCTGGCTTAGATATTCGCGAATTAATTTGGAGTACGCCTCCGGGGAAGGGGCGAATGGGGGTAGTGGTGGGTGGGTGGGTGGGTGGGTGAAATGGTCAATTTATGGTGGGTAAGGGCCACATGGCCACAACATGGCTTTGGGCCAGTTTCGGCTTGTTCGGCACAATGCTGTAGTAGTTAGAAGGGATCCACGCGAGATTCTACCGAGAGGGTGGTGCTCGCTTCCCGGAGAACCTTGTTCAGGAGAGAGAGAGAGAGACGACAAGAAGGATTCGAGAGGATCCAGATCGTGGCAGTCAGTTTGTGTTTTTTACTTTCATAAATGCACATCTTTTCCAGAGTGAATTTTCTGCAATCAATCAAAGTAATGCTGACAAAGATATTATTTTTTTTTTCTAAAGAGGGAGCTTTGGTTATTTTGGATCAAAAAGAGGCTTAGTTTTGAAGATTTTTTATGCAGAAACCATTCAACTTGACCTTTTCAAGTGAATATCATATTAAACGTTAACTTTTAAAAAATATTTGGTTCCATTTTTGGAAAGATTTGACCAAAACTACGTTTATGGCATCCAATCTACGTTTTGCGGTGCCCATCGCAGCCATGTGCGGGGTCATCAGAAATATACAAATCAATATTCTTTTGTTAGATTATAAGTTTATCCAGGTAGCCTCATCGAGTTTTTGTGAAATTTCCCATTTTTCGATTTTTGACAGATTTTTGAAATTGAAAAAGTGATGCTTGTTTTCGAAATTGTGTCAAACAATGGGGTTTACATAATTCAAAAAATTATGTAAAAAAAAGTATCAATAATTTTAACAAAAACTCGACGGGGCTACCTGGCAAATAGTGTACAGATTATGTGTTGAAAATTTCAAATCGATCGGTCAAGTAGTTATCATGCTACGATGGGCACCGACTTTGAAATCGTAGGTTTTGGGAAACGCGATTCAAAATCGCGAGATGCTTTGAGTCTTGTATGAAAGGCGGATTTTCAAAAATCCATATCTTTGTCCGTTTTACTTCGATTGATCCCAAAATTTTACACAGTACTCTTGAAAGAATAAGCACTCATTAAAAAATGTAAAAAGTAAATGCGAAGAAATAAAATAAAATACCGAAGCCCTCCCTTAAATCGGTCACGGGCTTTTAAGCCCGTTTTCTCACAAAACCTACGTTTTCAAAGTCGGTGCTCATCGTAGCATCGTAGCATAAAAGTGCTCGACTACGATCGATGTGAAATGTTGAACACTTAATCTGTACATTATTTGTCACCGTTGAGAATTCAAACAAATTGTAGATATTTTAAAAATAAATATCTTTTACTAGTGTTTTGAGGCAAAATCGTGAAAAGCAGCACTTTTTTAACTTCAGACAGCTACCAAAAGTCGGAAAAAACTGGAATTACCATAAATACTTGCCTGGGCTACTTTATGGTACCTAACGAAAGAATATTGATTTGTATACTTCCGATGATCCAGCCGAAAGCTTTGATGGGCTCCGAAAACAGTACATTTTTGACTCGCTTTTCTCGAATTGATGCCAAGAACGTAGTGTTTAACAAATGCACTACAAAAGACAACCTAATATTCTGGAAAGGCTTTAGTTTAATAAGAAATTTGGGAAGAAAAATAAAATGGTTTTCTTCACAAGCAATCTTCAAAACTGTTTCGTGTTTTACATCAGAATTAACCTTATTCCCCGCCCTTAGGTAAATGATTGTTGTGATATGATAGTTCCTTCACCTCCAAACATGCTCATACAATAGTGTTCTTATAGCTATTTAGACTAGCATTTAGATTCTTAATAATAGTTCTGGGTATTTTTCGAGGAATAACCAATTGCGTAATGGTCAGTGCATAGATACTGTTCACAGTTCTTACACATTTTGGGTATGTTCGAGATATACGAGGGTGAATCAAATATAAATGAGACTTTTAGTTCTACGGTCACAAAAATGAAGGTAGAACGTTCTCCCTTTTTTGGTTTGTCATGGAATATGAAAAGCCCCCTGGATCGCCTCTTTGACACTCTTAGAGTCCACAGTAATAATTTTGCTGCATGATGAACCTTCATCATTTGCGCAACATATTATAATCAAGTTTCTCGCCGTAGTAAGCGTAAAACTGATCGAAATCTTCAGGAGATCGACTGAATACTTCCAGAAAGAGACACTGTCGTGAGCTAGAGTAATTGAATAGCTTAAAAAAATCTGTTTGGGTCGTAATCGTGTTGAAAATGGGAGCCATAATCGCAAACCTCGCGCCAGCCTAAGAGCGCATAACATTAAATCCTTTAGACGGCTTGCTGAGAATGACAGACGTCGTATCACTACAGGACAATTAATGCGCCCGATTCTTGTAATGTTTTAGGTGACATCCGACTTGCATATCGCCTCTAAATATGGGACATATTGATAAGGCAAGTGATTCTCTTCATGACAATGCTCGCCCACAAACACTTGCAGCCATTACTAGGGAAAAAATGGAGTAACTAAGGAGGGAAACATTGGAACACCATCGTTACAGTCATGACTTGTTACCCTGTTTATCTCTCTCAAGGAAATTTTGGGAGATAAAAGATTGAACATGATACTGAGGATGAAACCTCATTTGCGCAATTGGCTACAAACACGGCCAACATCTTTCTACTCGAAATATACTAAAAAGATGCTTATCCGCTGGGAAAAATGTGTTTTTCAGAATCAGGAGATTATGCAGAAAAAAACCTTCTATGCGTTAACACAAAAATAAATTTGCAAAAAATAATGTCTCGTCTATATATGTATGGTATGGTAACTGGTGACTTGATTTTGTCTGTTTTCTAGGATTTTATCAGTTTTTACCACATATGGGTATTTTCTTTTTTTTCATTTCAAATAATAATCCACCATGTGCCATCTTGCGTCGTAAAATTTCTCGCTGTCCAACAGGACTACACCTGTAGATTTCTTCTGAGTCTGAGTCTGACTGGATGTTTTTTACTCGCCGGTAGGTTTGGTGGGCCGTCGATAGTGGGTTTTTTGGAAACCAAATCGATTGTTTTGTATTACATTATTTTCCTCGTTGTAATTCTTTTCATTGCTTTTCAAAAATTTTAAGATAAATCGAACCGAAAACAGGACTTCCCCCGGGAAGGGCGTCACTACGTCACTGCGAATACCGTCCTGCAGCAACCTGCTGTACCCTTTAAGCCTTCCCCCTTCCCTCTGGGTTCCGCGGATTCCACGAGCCGGACGTCAGAAACGATTAGCAAGGTTTCGCGCCTACTCCCTTACCCTTTCGCACTTCCCTTCCAAGGCAGGCCAGAAGCAGATCGGAGGACCGAGCGGTGCCGAACGAAAGGACGTGCCGCTAGCTGGCTGGCTCGTGTGCCCGAGCCAACAAAAATATTTTACACAGCTCTTCTGCCTGACCTGACTCGAAAGCGAGAATCCATCGAGCGGAAGCGCCGCAAGCCGTCCCGGTTGTCCTTTCCCGCCCCATCCCGCCGCCCCATCCCGCCGCCCCATCCCGCCGCCCCAGCCCCAGGCCCAGTTGATTGATTGCTGGGAATTAAAACCTTTCGGTGTTCGGGGTTTTCGGGGGGGGGGGGGGGGGGGTTGTATCCTTTTTCGGTCGGGCGCCGTGTGCCGTGCACCAACAAAATGGTCTCGAACATCCCTCCCCCATCCACCACCACCTCTTCCTGCGATGCTGCATCAATCTGTGAGAATGCTGTGCCGGCGGCCGCCGTGAAAACCGGAGGTAAGCAGTTTTCGAATCAATCTAGCTCTATTAGCATCCGCTCCGTTCCACTTCCCTCCCTCCTTTACACCCCCCCTTTGTACGCACTCTATGCGACGCGTCGACTGGAGAGCAATGACGGAATATCGGAATTGGCAGACGACGACGACGACGACGCACGATGTCGTCGTTGAGCAGCACCCCGAAAGCCCGAAGAGCGGGGATGGGGGATGTATCCTCTCCCCCCCTTCTCCACCCCCCTCCCCGCCCCTTATGGCCACCCTTTGCAGAGCATGTAGAATGATTAATGATCGGTGGTTTTTGGGGGGTGGACTCGGGCTCGTTCGGTTCGGTTCCGCGCCCACCTTCGCGCGTGCGGCGTGCGCCCGGAGAGTCGCCTCGCGCCGTGGAGTCCTCGACATTGTGGTCGCGAATACGGGGCCAAGCTGTCGCGCTGCCCTTCGGCGATACCCCTTTCCACGGTGGTGGTGGGGGTGGTGGTGATAAGGGAGGGGGTGGTTAGGAGGACGAATCCTCAAAGAATCCTCGAACAGCCCAACGTCCGCCGCTCGGTCGCTCGGGTGCTGGTCGTTAATTTTCATTAAAACACCCACCTCTGGGGGGTGGAAGGAAAGGAAAGGAGGGTGCCGGAAAGGGGGGTTTGTGACGCTCGCATACCAGCGCCACCGTGGTTTGGGGGCAAGAGCCTTTAAAGCAGCCGCCAGCCAAGCTACGACGACGCATAGATGTGTGTGTGTGTGTGTGTGTGTGTGTGTGTGTGTGTGTGTGTGTGTGTGTGTGTGTGTGCCATTGATTCAACAGGAGCACCTGACCAAGACACCCTGGCCCTGGCCCTGGTCTGGCCTTGGTGCTGCTGGAGTAGCGACAGTCCGTCAAAGTGCAGAAGCGTTTCGCTGACTGGTGGATTTGTGGTGGATTCAGATGCAGCACACTTCTCTGTGTGTGTGTAAGAGAGAGAGAGCAACGAAAAGAGAAAAAGAGAACGGAAGGGAAGGGAAGGGAGGGGGAAGAAGGATAGGACTCATCTCACTGTCACAGCTTCGAGCTGGCTAAATTTCAATCCGCAGAATCCGTTACGAAATAACGACGGCGGGGTGGGGATTTCGGTTTTGTCACCAAAAACGGGGATGGCGGCACACACACACACGCACACACACGAAACCCGAATTTGAATAGCGAAAAGCGGCGTCTTCAGCAGTTGAAACTATAAACCACCACCAGCCATCTCTCTGGGGAGACGGGGTGTGGGGTGGGATGGGGTGGGAAGGGCGGAGTTGGTGTCCGCCCCCCTTGAAACCTCCTTCGAACTCGAAACCCTGAATCCGGCGCATCCGGCGTTGCCCGTTTTTAACCCGGTGGCGGTGGCCCGAGTCGCCGAGCAGGATCGAGGGGAAACGGAAGGGAGAATGAGGAAGAAGAAGAAGAAGAAGCAGAAGAAGAAGGTTGTAAACTGTAAATTTTGGCCCCTGGCCTCGCTATCCCGTCGTGCGGAGTGCGTTGCTCGAAAAGTTGCTCCTTCATCGAAATCGAAATCGAACGGAATGAGGAGTGCGAGGGCGAGGGGGGAGCGGGGGATGAAGAAGTGACCTCCGTCGCCGTCCGAGCAAGGCAGCTTGGCTGGGAGGATCTAAGGGGGGGATATCACTATCACGGGCATCTCATCTCGAGGCTATCGTCTCGAGGCTCCTCGTCGAGCTCGCCCAAGATGTCAAGAGTGTGTCCACCACGTCGCACACAGCGCTGCGGTTTCGAGGTTCGAGGGGTGTGGGTGGGTCGCGGTGCGGTGCCCAACCAACTGGAAAAACCTTGAATTGAACACCACAAAACGGAATCCTCATTTGGTGATGATAGTTTCGCAAGAAAATGGCAAAGTTAGTCGTTGCGTCGACATGCCTTATCCTTAGGGAAGGGACCGAGCGGGGCCGTGGTAAAGGGAAGTGAAGAGAGAGAGAGAGAGAGAGCGAGCAAGCGACCACTAGGTACTGTTGGTTTGCAGGGCGTGCAGCAACTTTCAGGGTGGCTCAGCAGCACTTTCATTGCATTACACACCGTGTCGGGGGTGTCACCGCCCCCCAAAAAACCCCACGGGACAGTAACATCGTTGCGAATCATTCAGTTTAGTCTCTTTTGGCATATATACCTACAGCTCATACACACACACATGTATAGGGGAAATTCTTTGGCCCTCAGGAGTTCTTGGACTGGAAATAGACTTGACTGTACTGACCGTAGTGTAGTCCGTGGTCCGTGGTTGGCTCGGGAGCTGTCTTCAAACTCCTGCTGGCTAGCTGGTAGTAGTTGGCAGAAGTGCAGAAGCAGCCCCTGAAAGAACCCCCACACACCCTGGCGCCCCTGGACCTGGTTTTTCTGGATTCATGATTGGATCAGATCCGGCGGATCAATCCCAAGATATGACGACGCGAAGTACGAGTATCCGGGCCAGTATCTGCAAGCATTACTACTTACTGGTAGCGTAAACCGGGCAGCGTGTCCAGCCCAGGCAAGGCAAGGCCAGGGGATGACCGTTAAACCGAGAGTGCGCAGAGGTATGCCACCATATATGACAGCCGACAGAAGCTGTCGAGAGGTTCGCTGGCAATACCTCCGGACAAGCCGCGTGATATGCCCACAGCATGAAGCCACGGAATGAAAGCCACCTATTAGGCTATTGTTTATTTACGTACGCACGCACGCACCTACACACGTTGGCGACTAATCTCCCGACCGATTCCCGGTTGGTGTCGGTGTCGAGGGTCGAGGGTCGTTTGGAAGTTGAAGTTGTTTTGTGTGGCTTCTACGTCACGCCACGTATCGGAAGCAGTGGAATGCTGTGCTGTGCCCGTTCCGTCACTGCTCCCATCACGTACGTCGCGGGCCCGCAACCCACTCCACGCTGTGCCTCAGTGCAAGGCTCTCGAATTCGATTCCCACACACGATTCCAGGGCGTAATATATAATGGAGTGTTCCAGTGGAGTCTTAGTCCCAGCTAGTCTCGTGTGTGTGTGTGTGTGTGTGTGTGTGAGGGTGGGGGGGGAGAAATGTCTTGAAGATTTTCTCGCTTCCACACACACACACACACACACTCAGTTGTAAGGGAAGGGGGAAAAGGGTGCAAGGGTGCGGCTCAAAAACGCAATCATAACTGTCATATAAATGATGAGTTATGGTTCCACCCCCTTCCCTGCCCCGGGGGTGGGTTGGAGGACCAGTTTTTCCGCTTCTTAACAGCAGCTAAGCACACCCACACACACACACGCACACACGCACGCATACATTGTGAGCTACATACGCGCTAAGAAGGTTTCTCTCTCTCAAGGGAAGCCAAGTAAGTCTCAAGGAAGGTCCTCCGACAGCAGCACATAAAGTCGTAAGTCGTCACCGCAGCACACACACACACACATGGGCCAAAGGATTGCCGAGGAAGGAGCAGATTTCTGGCAGGAAAATCGAGGAAAATCTGCATTACATTGCACCTGAAACCACCATCCACTACTACATGTTGGACATGTCCACGGTGGAAATGGGAGAAAAAAATCGAATCGACAAAATGGTGATGGTCTAACTGTTGGAGCAGGGGAGGGGGTCCAAGGATGGGGGTGGGTAATGATCAAGGATCGCGTTACCGACAGCCGCGCAGCCATCATCAATCGGCCACGGCCAAGGAACATTAACCCTTCATCACACCCCCTCCACCCCATTCATCGACTCGCTTCCTTCCCGTTCCCGTGCGTTACTTGCTATTAACCTTCAAGATCCAAAAACGCCCCCAAATCTCGGCCCATCAGCCCCGGACATGGTCATGGCCGGTAATTAACCGCACCCGTGACGCGGGCACCTTCCACCCCCACCCCGGGCTGGTACTGGTGGACACTTTGGCACAGGAGGCGCGCGGGTTGGGGGGGGGGGGGGGGGGGGTTGTGAACCGCAAAGCACGCGCCGCAACGCAACGGCCGTTTGCCTCAAACCTCCTTTAACCCCGTTTTAATCGAGCGTAAATCATCGTCCTCTTCCCAGGAGTTTCGGGCCCCCCCCCTCATCCCTCCCCCCCCCTTCCCCATCACCTTCCATCACTCCAACCACCGGCCTAATGCCTTTTAATGGCGGGCTGGACTGGACCGGGACTCCAGCCGTTCAGTGGCTTCTCCATTCATTCAATCATTCCGATCGCAAGCGAGCAATGGCAATCGGATGAAGGGAGGGGGAAGAAGAAGGGTAGCACGAGGCCGTTTTAGGCACCGTTTAGCCGGAAAATTAGTTTCATCTGCTACCTTCGGCTGCAGCCGCGGCAGTAAGTTGGTTTGTTCCCCGGGGTTGCCCCAAGGGAGGCTCCAGAAAGGGAAGGGTGGGAGGGAGGGTGAGAGTTTTTAAAAACACGAATAAATCGCGCTCGCGGTCTCGATTAGTGAATGCTGTTGGAGGGGGGGGGGGAGGGGGGGTGAGTCGAGGGTGAGGAAAGAAAACCCCGCGCACAGAGTGTTCCGGGAGTAAGGAGCAATAACTATCCGAAAGCTCTTCTAAGACCAGCATGGGGTTTAGGGGTTGTTGTGTAAGTTGATGGTAAACGACGGAAGTACAGACGGTGTAGTGCGGGAGAAGCAGATCAGTCCTTCTTTTCCTGCTGTTGGTGCGCCTTTAAACTATCACCGGCCACAAATGGAGGTGCAATGTTTTTTTTTTCGTTTTCGATCAAGTCATTCAGGACTTCTTCGTATCTTCTGCTATATACTACTGTGTCCAAAAAGTAAGGTAACACGGTGTCCAAATTGCCCGCGTAAAAGGATATCTTTAGTTTTGTATTTTTCATATGTTGTCAGCACTGTTATTGACAACCATGGCAAGTTTCACGTCAAAATATTCATTAGTGTTTGAGATACGTATTTGTCTGTGAACTGCTAAAAGTGCATTCTTCGTTTTTCTCCATGTCGCAAATTTTTAAACAAAGCATTTACATTAAAAATATTTTTTCTGCTGCAAATATACCAATGCGAATGGTACAGAATGTCTTTAGTGACGATACTACGTCAATAAAAATTATTTACACTTGGTGGAAAGACTTCCAGGAGGGTCGGGAACGTTTTGAAGAGGCAGAACGCTCTAGACGACCACCAACGACAATCGATGCAGTTCACGTCCAAAAAATCAAAGATTTGGTGTTGGAAAACCGTCGATTAACAACAAGAGACTTTGCTGATGTTATTGGCATATCAAACATATCCGCTAATTACATTTGGAAGGATGTTTTTCATCTTAAGCGCGTCAGTGTTCGATCACGATAATGCACCATCTCACACTTCGTTGGTTTTCTGTGACTTTTTTGCCAATATTTTCACTCATATCGTTCCGATAAAACCGTATGATTTGGTTACATTTGGCTACTGGCTATTGTGACAAGCCCTAAATTTCGTTCCGGGGACACTGTTTTGACAAGATAGAGCAGATTCAAGCCGCTGCGAGAAAGGTGTTGAAGGCCATTCCTAAAGACGACATTTTCGCGTGTTTAGAAAACTGGAAAATTCGTCGGCATAAGTGCATTGTGTCCGGGAGGGATTACTTTGATGGCAAAAAAAATGATTTGCAAGAAAAATTAAGGAACCTTTAAAATACATCCAATGTCACCTTACTTTTTGGACGCAGTAGTATAACGATGATGACCACCTAGACCACCTAGACACCAATAATTTAGTCCTTAGACCTCCAGTTGACAGATTTTCTGAATCTCCTAAGAGTAGTCAAGATCACTGCTACTTGGATCGTCTTTAAAGACACAATTGCATCCAGGGAACTCGTCCTCTTGTAGCCCTCTTGTCTTGAGTATACGAATCTCTGCCAAGAATACGGTAGTCATTTTTATTTTCTAGCGTCGTTCACACTGTGAGGTTTTATGTCACGAAAAATTAAAGCTAAACCATAGCATAGAGCTGACAGTTCGTTTGTTTGGAGATGACGATGGAATCCGTAAAAATCGATTAAAATAAGCAATGAATAGCAACAGAGCGTTCAATGGGATGCAGCTGCTTTATCAATGTTAACATCTAAAGTGTTCTGCAATTATCTAAAATGTAAAACCTAAAAGGGGGAAATAGCAAAGGTTTGATGATAGTGTCCATTTTCTCCACCGTTTTATTATCTTACGGAGCTAAGAAAATGAAATCCGATTGTAGAACCGTAAGAAAAGGGTGACAGCTCCCATCGCTAGACATTGCTCTACGGCTACAGCTACCATTTTTCGACAAGTCTGCCGACATGCCATTTTAAAGTCTAGACGAGGGAAAAGATTCAACGAAAGTTGTTGGAGCATTTTACGGTAAGTGGTGCCACTTTCACGCTTACATTGTAGACATGATGGATGTGGGCCCGGGATCCAATCAGATGATCACCATCCTCGTCATCACCTTCGCGTCCGATGATAACGCCGATGACGACTGCTTGATGAACGGGGTATCACTTGCACTTAATTGTCCGCCCGCTTACCAATGCCAGTGCCGGGAATGGGCTGGCTGAGTAGTGATTGGGCCATATGTTGCGCCCCCTGCACCGGTAGCACAGACCGGAAGAGAACGACGAAGATGCATTCGCATTTGTGCTACGAGATCATCAGGTATCAATCTAGACGGTCCTGTGTTGTGTGTGTGTGTGTGTGTGTGTGAGGATTCCAGTTGTTTTTGCTTTTTTGACTTTTGGACATTTTAGGATAGTTTAATGCGATGCGGTGCCATATGTTTGAATGTGTGTTTGTTTTCTCCATAGGACCCCATTATCCGTATCCCTGACCTTGGACCCTTTGGTACCAGATGCGTTCGATGCGCCGATTGGTGTGGTACAGTGTGAGTGACCAACAGACCCTTGGTACGCAGGTACGTGTGTGTGCAAGTGTGCCATCGGTATCTACACAAACCGCTTCAACAACCGGATCAGGGGCCTCGGGGTCCTCAGAATCCGGTCCGTGCAAACAAAGTCAAGCGACTATACTGGTCGTTGTCGATGGTTCGCAAAAGGAGGGCGAAGCGGCGGTGGTCGACAGAAGAGAAACAGAAAAACCCCGTGATATAAAAAAGATGGAAGAAAATAAAACAAAAAAAAGGGCAAAGGAAAAAGAGCCACGCAGGTTCGAGGCTCGAGCGACAACCTGGCACTGCCTTAGCTCCGCCTACTGCTGTCACGAGCTCATCATATCATCTTACCGGCTGGCTGGCTGGCTGGCTGGGTTGTCGGTTGGTCGGTTCTACCACCTACCTACCTACCTACCTACCAACCAACACACCTCAACCTAAATAACGCGAAACACACGAAAGAAGCCCACACCTTGGGATGGTCGCGCGCGCCACACCTTAGCCGGTGCCGCGATACACGAACGCCACCGATCGGTCGGTCGGTTGGTCGGTTGGTTGGTCGGTTGGTTGGTCGGTGTGCAACTCGTTTTCCTCTCGTCCGTCCGTCCGTCCATCCGTTCGTGCTCTGTCCGTCGCTTTCCTGTGGGGGGTTTGATGTTCCCGTCCCCTCTTCTGCTGCTGCTGCTTCGATCGTCCTGCGTCACGCCGTACGTGAGGGTGCATGCGATGCGCTCCACGGAGCACCTTAGGTATCTCACGCGTCGCACGGTGAGTGTTCCGTCCGCGCGCACCGTGCGGTGTTCATCCGGACAATCCGGGATGCTGCAGATGGGACGACGGATGGAGGACCGCTATAGCGCGGAGTACAACGGCGAGTGCCCTTTCGAAGATGGCTTCCTCATTCATTCTGCCATTCGTGCCTCCGGCTCCGGCTTCCTCGCACTCATCCACTCACTCACTCACTCACTCGTTCGCTCGTTCGCCCGATGGGAGCGCACTTCGTCGTTGCTCGTCGTCGTCGCATCTGTTTTCGGGGTTCGAGGGTTCGAGGGTTCGGAAGGGGGAGGCAAGAACCGTAACACCATCTCACCGCGCGCGCTAGTGTTGGATATAGAACTGCTGCTGCTGTTGCTATACGTGTGAGTTTACATCAGAACATGTTGCGCTGTTTCGTGCGCTGCGTGGAACCCACACGGGCCGATAATAATTGCTTCCGAATTCCCTGCGCTGTTCCTCTTTTTAGGGGAGCCCATCCCTCCACCCTCACTACGAGGACACGGTCCGCTTTTTGCGTTGGCGTTGGCGCTACAGCGTTAAAGCTTTAAAGGTGAAGAGAAGAGAGAAGTAAGACGCCCTCCCCCCTAGAAGGTGGTGTGTATCCGTGGCAGAGAGTGAAGATAGAAGGGAGGAAGAGGAACGATCGATAGAATCTGTTCATCTGTTATATTCTCCGGTGATCTCCGGAGCGCTCCTGACGCTCTATGCACTCAACGCGCCATATCGCTTCACAATCGATTGCTGACTACGGGCGCACACACACACACACACGGCTATAGACACCCCCACCCCGCATGTCGATTGGCCTGATTTACCAGAGGGTCTCCCGATGTGACCCTCAAACCGCCACCACTCGCCTCACTTCTCTTCTTTTTAATCGATCGAAACGCGATTGCGATACGGCGGCGACGGCGGCCATCTTTGATCATCAATCAAAATCGGGATTTCGAAAAAGCGCCACGTCACGGGAGCAGCAGCAGCAGCAGTGGTGGTGGTGATGATATTTTGGCGAGGAAGAGGAGAAGCTGCGAAGCTTTCACTTTCGCTGACGTCCGGCCACTCACCACTGGTGGTGGTGGTGGTTGGAAAAATCAATTCCTCTCGGTGGCTGTTTTTCCACCACCACCACCACCACCACCACCACCACCATCACCACCACCACCACCACCACCACCACCACCACCACCACCACCACCACCACCACCACCACCACCACCACCACCACCACCACCACCACCACCACTACCAGCGGCAGCCCCTATGTCAGTCTCGGGGGCTGCCGCTTCTTCGTCTTGCGGTCTCAAAAAGGCGCCTGCCATTTTGGTTGGTTTAAGGGGTCTTTAAGGAGGGGCGGGGGTGGCGTCACTACAGACAACCACCGCGACGCATCAGCGATGAAGCGACCAGGGGAAGAAGGCAGCAGAAAGAAAAAAAAAACAATAAAAAGCGACACCGAACACCTTATTCAATGCGCGCACCGCATAACCGAGCAGTCAGTACGGGAGCTGGCTGCTGTTCCTTGGGTTCGGGCTGGAGATGCAGGTCGGTGCATTACGCTACGGTGTCCTTTTACGCGGTCGCGGTTGTTGTTGTTCTGGTTGTTGTTGTTGTTGTCGTTTGATTTAGGATTTTCCAAGACCAACGGACAGCCGCAACGGACAACCGTAACGAAACCATGGCCCGTGTCCCGTGGCATTGATGGGTGACGCGTGACGTGGTTCGTCACGCATAATACCCTCTCTCTCTCTCTCTCTCTCTCTCCCGCGTGCGCACCGCTCAGCTTCTCGGAATGAATCGATGATTCGTCGCTTTCCTGTTTGGAACGCATGATAATTCCCTTCCGAGAGACCCCGACACCTGACACAAAGAAAGAGAGTTAGAGAGCGAGAGAGAGAAAGAGAGAGAGAGAGAGAGAGAGAGAGAGTGAGAGAGAGAGAGAGAGAGAGAGAGAGAGAGAGAGAGAGAGATAAAAGTGTATAAATAGAATGCAATGCGCGATAAGCGATGTTGCGGCTTAGTGGAGGGACCACAGGAGAGGACCTGTCATCGGTTTATCAGCTTTGCTGCCTAGTGGTGGTGGTGGTGGTGGTGGTGCTGCTGGTGGTAGTAGTAGCAGTCCGAAAGCCTGCTAGCCCTGCTGGTATCGCGTCTTCCGGCAGCAACGAAGCGTTGGAACGTAGAAGGGGGAAGGTGAAAAGGGAGGAAGGGTGTTCGCTACCCCCGAAGCGGGGGGGTGGGAATGGTGAAGCCTTTAGTTACAAAGCCTTTAGTAACAACTGACGGTCGTTGCGCGAGCGCCAAGCAGTGCGTCCGATTGCTGATTGCCGATTACGCACACTGCAGTTGCATTCGCAGTTTGCAGACGAGGCCAAAGGAGCCTTCTAGGCAGACTGCTCGAGGCATAACGTACACAGACAGTCATACAGGAGCTGAAGCTACAGGAGCGAAACGCCGTCCAATCTTTACCAAAAAAACAACAAAAAAAGGGTAATCAGCGTTGTGACTGTGACTTCTACTACACTACGCACACCAATCACCTTCTGGTAGGTGTGCAGTAAGGAAGTTGGTCAGTAAGGAATATTTTTTTCGTGTGTAGGCGCGGGAGCGAATCCCTCACTACGTCTTTTGAAGATTTTTTTGACACCTTACTTAAAAAAAAAAAATACAGGTACATAGGTAATTCGCAGCAATGGGTGCTGTGGACGATAGTCTTTTCGCTTTTGCTTTTCCTCTTCCGCTGATAGCCCACGGACACACACAAACGTACGTACGGACGAGCTCCTTGGATTCATCGCAGAGAGCGAACAACACAGTAGCAGAGACAGCGGACCGATATTGATCTGATGAGGAAGGACAGCAGCAATGAAGAGGGACCGCGCGCGTGCGAGTGTGTATGTGTGTGTTTGGAGCGATTGGCGAGCAAAACGCTAATTATGCGGTACCCCTTGTTCTCCCCTGGGACCGGCACTATATGCACCCCTTCCCCCTCCACCCCCCTCCCATAGTCGCCAGCCATCTTGATCTTTCGTCGCTTTTGTTTTGCTCATCGAAACCACACTCTGTGTATGTGTGTGTGTAATTGTGTGGGCGTTTGATTCCTTCCCTTTCGACTGACCAGCGTATGACAAACCTTCCGTGAATGTGTGTGTGTGTGTGTGTGTGTGTCCACGATCCCATGCGAAAGGGTTGCTGACGATCGTGGCCGCCCTTTTGCGGGTGAGTCTTTATGTATCTGTGCGTATGTATGTAAGTATGTGTGTGTGTGTATGTGTGTGTGTGCTTGTTCGCGTTTGGCAAGACCTTCAACCGGGTCCGATGAGCCACAGTCGCGCGCCATCACCAACGCACACCACCATCACCACCACCGCCACCTTCCGCCAACGGCAACGCCAGGAACGGAAACGACGCAATCAGTGGCATTGTGGAGCGCGAATAGCACGGGAAGCGATAAGCGCGGGAGATGCACTGAGCGCCTGAGGATGGAAGAAGAAGAAGGATAGGGATGCAAAGGGGTAAGTCGAGGATTGAGGGGCGGTAGCGCTGCACCGGCGAAGGAATCTGAGTGTGCAGCAGTAGCAGCGCGGAGGTGGTGCTACGGTTTGCGACGAAACGGACGAAGGGCACGAAGGCCACGAAGGTATGCGGAGGTGGAGGCTGCTGCGAAGATCGCGCGCGCTGAAGGAAGTGCCTCTGACTGCGTAAAGCGACCCACACACACGCTCAATATTATTTTTCAATAGCTTTTTGGACCCAAAATCGGCATTCTATTGACGACTGTTTTATTCGTCTGATGATTCGTCTGTCTGCATAACTATTACTAACCCTTTTACCATAATTAACCCTTTTAAACTATTCTTTTGACTGTGGGCCGTATACATACATCAATGGCAACAGATGACGTCAACGTTCCACAATACATATTTTCGGCTTTCTGGAATATCTTAAATTTCTTTGACCGATCAGCGCTTCAATGTAACCAAAATATTGCTCGATGGCTAATATTTAGCGCGCGCGCGTGTGTGTGTGTGTATGGGCCGCTGTGAAGGCTGTGAAGGGAAGGGTAAAGTGTAGAGCGGTCATGACGTCGTCCAGCGATCCAGCGACCCGTCCAGGAGCCTGCAGTGGACAGTAGTGCCGCTCCGACGGCTGCTGCACTGACTGCTGCAAGCGTACTCCGACCACCATAAGGGACCATAAGATAACCAAGATGGGGTGCGGTTCCTATCAGCGTTACCCCTATCTTGTTCTCTCTCTCTCTCTCGTTCTCTCTCTTTCTCTCTCTCTCTCTCACTCATTCACTCTCGTGTGATCTGTTCGTGCCATATATCCAACCAGACCAACCCAGCAGCATGAGTATGAGTCGCACGGACACAAAAAATGGAAGAAAAACAATCGGCTGAGAAGAGAAGAAAAAAAAACCCCACAACACCCCAACCCCCTGCCTTTTCCTTTAGAGCTGTGTGTCCTGTGTATTCGTGCGTGTGTGTGTGTGTGTGGTTTCTCGCTTCTGACGCATCGAACCGAGCAAAAGCGGCATAATCAGACGAACGGCGACAGCGGCGATGAAGGGCTAGTAGCAAGCGAGAAAGGGAAAGGGAGCGATTTACCAGATACTACGCAGTACCACGAGAAAAAGAAGAAGAAGAAGAAGAAGAAGAAGAGCGAGGCCCCTGCAAGATGACCTGACCACTAAGTGTTTGTGTCTGTGTGTGTGTCTGTGTGTGTGCGTGCATGCTTGTGTGTGTTTGTGTGGTGACAGTCTGTGTGCCGCGAGTGGAGGCTCCAGCAACGGAGGAGCAAAAGAAAAAAAACGTGAACACAAAAACAAAAGCATGACGGGAAGACCTCGACAGAAGAAGCAGCAGCAGCAGCAGCAGCAGCAGAAGCAGCACTCGGCGTCCAGCGAAGAAGGTGAAACGGAAAACGATAAACGTATCAGCAGGAGGCTGCTGCAACTACAAAAAAACAAAAAAAAAACCACCACGAACGGGAACGGAGAAGGTTTCCGGTTAACGCCATGACGGGGTGCCATCATCACCACCACTACCACCAACACCACCACCGCACTACGTGGTTCGTGGGGGCTCATGAATTGAACGCAATTATGCTGGCGATGCTGCTGCACCAGATATTGTGTGTGTGAGAGAGAGAGAGATCACTTTGTGGTGCTCAGGTCTTCTCGTTGATATTAATTTCCTCCCTGCCCGATGCGAAGAGTCAATTCCGCAATTACTTCAACTAAGAGGTGCAACAGTAAAAGTAACCTTTAGGAGTCGCGCAAGTCGCGAAAAGTCCGAAAGCACTTTGGACAAACTGGTCAAGCAGCAGGTAGCTTACCATTTGTCCCTGCGGCCCATAAGTCGTACTATAAGACCTCACGAGACTACTGCTTGTCATCTGCTATCTTCAGGCGCGAGGTCCTTCGAGTGGGCGACTTCGAGCTGACAAATGAGCTGGAATGATGGCGAGGAATGCGTTGTTGGGTCGTACGAAAAAGGGAGATAGTATCTGTGGTTTATTTGTTTTTTTTTTGGGTTTCGACACTGGCAAACAAAACACAACCAAATAACAACAACACTTTTTTTTTAGTTTGATCGATCCAAACGGGGAGCTTCGGGGGTTTTTTCTTTAAAGATGCAGATGATGATGAATCTCCCCCCTCGGGGCAAACCCGGCCCAGATCCTTACTCTACTCCCTCTTTCTCTCTCTCCGGGCGGGTTTGCGGTCTATTGGCATCGCGGCGTGACAACGTAATTTCCGGAACACACACACAGACACTATTTTCTAGAGGCTCTCGAATGATCTTCGGTATGATGGTCTACGCGTAAACCGTTCTCCGTTCGTTTCATCGTCCTTCTTGTATGTGCGTGCGTGTGTGCGTGTGTGTGTGTGTGTGTGTGATTTGGAATAAAAGAGAAGGGCAACTTCACTGCTTAACTTGTGTTTTTTTTTGCTTACACGTCGTCAACTCCAGCATCCAGCGCTAGGTCGAGGAAGCCACTTCCAGTCCAGTTCAGTTCGCTAGCACTTTTCGGACGACCCAACATTTCAAACACAGACACAGACAGACACAGACAGACAGACAGAGAGACAGATAGATGGACAGTACGGGTACTGTTCCCCTTCCTTGCGACAGGAAGCGGAAGCTGTGCCTTTTGCCCTTTTGTGTAGCCGACTCCCTGGGTGCAGCTCATGCAACCCCCGACACCCCCTCCACCCTGCGCACCCCTTTACACGGGGCAGTCACCAGCAGCAGCAACAGCAGCAGCAGCAGAAGCCGAGTCAGCAAGCCAACGGAGCGAACCGAGGCAAGTCAAGATGGACCTGACGCTACTGGGCAGGGGGACGGGTTGGTGAGGGATCCCGGACAGTCACGGACGATGCGAAAGATGCAAACCCTGCACCTTCACAGCCAAGGTCCGGGTAGCATGGTGGAGGTTTGGGGGAAGGGAACAATGGAACACGCACTTGCAGGATCCTGGTGCTTGTCCTGCTGGCACTGCTGCTGCTGCTTCTGTTGCGTTGCCTGTAACGGACCCTCCCCCTCCCCCCGGACCAGGTGCGACTTTCTGGCGCTGGCTAGTAGCCTGGGGCCTGTATAGGTATGACGAATGGGCAGCAGGCCCCGGAGGATATTCCATGGAGAAGGAATTGGTGAAGGAAGGAGGAGTAGGTAGGTTGCCAGTTGCAGTTGCATGTCCGTCGCATCTTCCGACCCTAGTGTCGTTGGCTTTCGGTGACACAGCCTACTACTACTACTACTACTACTACTACGGCTGCTACACCGGCTCCGGGTGACAGGTCCTCACAAAACACAAGCAGTGACACAAGCAAAGATTCCGGGGGTGGGGGATGGGGGAAGATGAGTAGCGCAAAGTCACCAGGAAGGAGAAGCAAGCGAAGTACTCCTCACTCCTCGCATAGTCCATGTCCTGGGTTCCTGGGTTCTTCCAAGGATAAGGCCACCGAACGAACGAATCAACGTCGCACTTCCGGGGAGAGGGTGCAGGGGGTGGAGAGAAGGTAGTAGGAGGTGAGGAGGAAGCCTAGTAAACGACGCATAACGACGCGGTACCCGCTGAATGTCTGATTTGGTGTCGGTTGCAGTCGGTCGTGCAGTCAGTCAGCCTCAGCCTCCACCGGCAATAGTAACTGAGGGGATGGGGTTGGGGGTTGGGATCGACATATCAAACTGTTGCGAAAACGTTGTTGTTGCACGGGTTTTGGGGGGAAGCATTAATTGTCCTGGGCACAAAACGGCGGAACGGAACACCAGCGCCGGATGACGTACGCCGCGCTTGACCGGACCCGACCCAGAAGCCGACTGTCAGACTGTCACTGCGGCAAAGGGGATGCCAAGCCAAGGAAGTGGAAGGTGCAATGAAACGAAACGAATCGAAACCGACAACAACGGGCTCGGCCGGTGACACGGTCGGTGTTTGTAGCGCCGGGTTTTTGATCCCCCCCCCCCCCCCCATGATCCTTAATACCTTCCCTTCCTCCCTCATACACACCGACACACGCGCACACAAGCATAGACACCGATGACTGGTGATGCACCAGTGCGGCGTTAGAGAATAGAGCGAGAGTAAGAGCGAGAGAGAGAGAGAGAGAGAGAGAGAGAGAGAGAGAGAGAGAGAGAGAGAGAGAGAGATAATCATGAAATTTGATTTATGTCAGCACAACTGTTCCTGTCAGCTTGATTAGATAGGGATGTACACGATAGATCACATTTGTATTTCTTCAATCCTTCCAGCCACGGCTCACACACGCACACATACATAGACACCGGCAGACAGATAGACACGCACACACACACACACACGCGCGCGCGCCCGCGTGTACCACCCCGTTGCCGCTGTTCCACGCACGCACGAGGTATACGCGCTGCTCCACAGACCCTCGGAGTGTCGGCACATCGAAGAGCGACGTAGCTTCCAGTGGCCCCCACCACCATCACCAGCAGCAGCAGCAGCAGCAACAGCAGCAGGTTGTCTGGTTTTTCTGTACGCCGCTGCCCGTGCACCCCCGCAAAAGGTGAAACAACACCCAGGGAGCAGGAAACACCTTGCACCCTTATTCCCCGGGGGGTGAACGAGAGATCGCGAGGGGGGTGGCAAAATATGCAACCAAAACAAAACGCGCTCCTCCAGCTTCCAGCACCTCTCTCTTCGGATTCGGTTTCGGAAGCTAGTTGCGCGCCGGTGAAAAACGGTTGAAAGAGCCAAGATGGGGAGGGGGTGGCGGGGTGGAGGGGTGGATGAATTGCAAGCACCGAAGGTGTGTGTGTTGTTGCAACATCGGCCATCGGCAGAGCAGTTGTCCTTATTGTCAGCAATTATGGATGCTCCTGGCTTGGCCACCATCCCCCAAACCTCTACAACCCCACCCTCCCCAGAGTGTCACACCCTTCCTTATGTACACCCCCGGGATGCCCCGGGAACGTCCACTTGAGCATAGTGATTTCGCGGTGCGGTGCGGTGCGGTGCGATGAGCAGTGCACCCTTCACTACCTCCCAGTCACCCCCACCCCCACCCCCGGGCCGGTTGACCAAACGACCCCGAGGTGACGCCAAACGCTACACCTGACATCTCGGCACATCTCTCTCTCTCTCTCTCACGATGTGCATCGCCTCAGCAGCATTCGGGGTGGGGGAGGGGGAGGGGGTGGGCAGTGATTTATCGACAATAAGAGCTAAGAGCTCTATGGGGTGGACGGGGAAGCTAAGGGCGCTGCCACACCGAGCCGGGTGCCAATATGGTATTTGCTGAGTCAAGCACCCCCTCCCTATAGAGGGCGCTGAGGAAGGCGATGCTGCTACTGCTGCTGCTGTTGCTGCTGATGAAACATTATTTAATCGAGCCAGCATAACCCGGGGTCTGAGGATTACCGAGAATCCGAGTCAAAGAAGAAGGGGGAGGGTGGGAGGAGTGGAGGGGGAGAGGGGTGGTTTCGGGCACAACATCATTCGGTGTCACCGACGCTCGGTCGCAGGTCGGTGTTTAAGTCATGTTCCAGGGACGTATTGCATGTGCGGTTCACGGACATACCTGTCTCAGTATCTCAAGAGAGCGTACAACAGTAACTGCTTCGTTGCCCGTTTGCCCACGTAATTTGTGAACAATACCACTCCAAAAAGGGGTGGGGGGGGGGGGGGGTGGAAGTGGTGGTTCCGAGTTACCAAACACTCTCGCTCGGAGAAGTTCAGGTATACGACTTTATCTCAACTATTGCGAGTAGAGCAATAAGTGCATGTTCCTATATGTTGTGGTTTATGGAAAAGTTGTTCCTAGGCCTCGAAATACTATTAGGTGTACAAATAGAAACTCGCCGTTTTCCCTTAAGGAGTCTAGCAGCTGCAAATTAATCGATAAAAATATGCAAAACCCTGGTAATTACAGCTGGGGCATCTGTTCACAATTCCCCAAAATCTCGTTTGTTTATTTTCACCCTGCTTTGAGTTATTCATGTGCGAACATGGCGAAGTTTCAGCCGAATAAGTGCCATTTGCGGGAAGTGTTGCTTTTTGTGTTTCATACTAAAAAAAAATGCAGCTGAAGCGCATCGAATGATAGTAAATGTTTATGGTGAAGCCTGCATTAGTGAAAGAATGCGTCGGGAGTGGTTTTGCAAGTTCAAAAATGGCGATTATGACGTGCCAGACAAGCAGTGTCCCACAAAGTTCGAAAATGCCTAATTGAACACTTTTCTGGAAGAAGATTCTTGTCAAACGCAACAGGAACTTGCAGACTTATTGTGCGTGACGTAACAAGCAATATCGCATCGGCTAAAAGTCCTGGGAATGATCCAGAAACTAGGATACTGGGTGCCGCACGAGTTGAAGCCGAGGGACATCGAACGGCTTCGACGGCGGAAGTCATGAAAACATACCTGGAAACATTAAAATGGCACATACTATCCCCCCCGCTGTACTCTCCAGACATCGCTCCATCAGACTACTATCTCTTCCGATCGATGACGCATGATCTGGCCGAGCAGCGCTTCCGTTCTTTCGAGGACACCCAAAATTGGATCCATGCATGGATCGCGTCGAAAGATGAACAATTTTTCCCACAAGGAACTCAAAAGCTGCCCAAATTGTAGGGAAAAGTTGTGGCTAACTATGGCAATTACTTTGAAGAATGAGTTTGTGAGGAGTTTTTTCCAATAAAGCCTCAAATCTTGAGAAAAAACGGCGAGTTTCTATTTGTACACCTGATATTTCACGCTCTCTGCACCTCTGCGATTCACATCTTTTGCTTCTCGTCACACACACATTCGTTTCCCCGACGCTTTCCATGCTTACTGAATGAATGCTAACACTGAATGCAGAGTTTTCAAAGGAGTTCTAAATTCGGAAAAAAAAACGTTCGCTCGAATTGATTCATCTGGTCTGCTTTGTAACTTAAGGGGGGGCTTCGGTATTTTATTTTCTTTCTTCGCATTTACTTTTCTACATTTTTCTATGAGTGCATATCCTTTCAAGAGTATTGTGTAAAATTTTGGGATCAATCAAAGCCAAACTGACAAAGATATTGATTTTTGAAAAAACCACCTTTCATACAAGGCTCAATGCATCTCGCTACGTTGAATCGCGATCCCCAAAGTCGGTGCCCATCGAAGCATGAAAACTACTGGACCGATCGATTTGAAATTTTGAACGCTTAATCTTTATACTATTTTCCAGGTAGCCCCGTCGAGATATTGTAAAAATTGTTGATACTTTTTTTTAAATAACTTTTTTAATTATGTAAAGTATCGTTTTTTGAGGCAACATCGAAAAAAGCATCACTTTTTCAACTTAAAAAATCTGCCAAAAATCGAAAAATAGGAAATTTGATAAAAAATCGACGGGGCTACCTGGATAAACTTATAATCTAACAAAAGAATATTCATTTGTATATTTCTGATGACCCAGCACGTAGCTACGATGGGCACCGCAAAAAGTACATTTTTGCAAACTCGGCTTTCTAGGTTAGATGCCATGAACGTCGTTTTGATCAAATCTTCTCCAAAATAGAACCAAATATTCATGAAAAGTTGCAGTTTAATATGGCATTAATTTGAAAAAATGAAGTTGAATGGTTTCTTCACTAAAAATCATCAAAAATAAGCCCTTTTTTGACTGGAAATAACCAAAGCCCCCCCCCCTTAAGCAAGGTTTCCGCACCTGTGTTGCGATCTGTAACGATGGAACATGAAACGTAATGTGCCTCAAAAGTTGGTGATTTTAAGGCAGCCCCCGGGGGCTGCATACAACCTGCATTGTATGAAGCGGTTTGGTGGGAATCGTAAATCGCGTGAAGGATAGAGAATGCACAGATACCTTCAGCGAGGTGCTGAAAGGGTTTTGATGTTACCCTTTCCATCCAGTCATTTTTGTGTATTGGTAGTTTTCCCTATGAAATCGATCTATTTGAATATAAAACATTAACGCCATACCTTCAGCAAGAACAGCTATCTAAATTATGCCATACTTACGCAAGATCATTGGTGGACAAATGAAGGACAAAATCCCTCTCCGTAGACACTCTTTTCTTGCACAAATTTAGAATGAACGTTGCCCGAATGGTGAAAACATTTGATTTGTCGCCATAATGTCAAATACCATGCCAAATCATCATGCTATGGGCAAATTTATCTCCGTAAAGAAACCAAACCCTTCCTATAGCATTCCCTCTATGATTGGCAAAGTATTTTTTTGCCCAGTATTTTGTGAAATGCATTTTTTCGTTTGTTGCACCATCCATCGAAATGCATGGTTTCAAATCGGTTAACACTTGTTCGTACAGCTTCCTAGCACGGATTTGGGCATTCAAGCTGTGCTCTATGGGGTCCTATTTGGCTATTTTCTTTTGCTTGGCATTTTGGCTATATTTTGGCATAATACGATCTTAAAACTTCTCTTAAACATATTTGCCGAACTGTTATGACGTCTGTCGTGAGTTTTTCTTGGTGGAATCACGCTAGGAGATCCCAGTATTGTTAACTAACTGTTGTCTGCAGAATCGGGCATTTGTTACACTTTTCGGCTGTTTCATTTTGCTAGAATCAAGCTAAAAGTACCACAGTAACGTTTGCATACGGTATTTTGAGTTGAGTTTAAAAATTTCAAGACTTTCGCAGTTTTCTCTCCAGCCAAATCCAATATTTACAGTGAGTGTGCAATTTTTTTTTCTCCTTTTGCGTTTCATCGGCGATAACTTTTGAAGGCATAGATCAATTTTGACAACATTTTTACCTCTTAAAACCACCACTAAATAAACAAACTACTACCATTAAAACGCTGTCAACGGAATCCACCAAAGTGACCACTAGAAGCGCTGCAGTGATTACAAACGTGTGTCCAGATTCTAAATGGATGGGGCTTTAAATATCTGGCAGCAGCATTTGCAGTGAAATGATCTTATCTTTTGATTCGCTTTATTAAATCTCATATTGATTTATTTTAAACAAATTGACCAAAAAAAACACACACACACTTACACAGACAAGTGTACGTTTCCAATATCGAATGTACTCCGTTTGCCGAATTGCGCTCCGCAAGGGCAGTGCAACGAAACGAGTGCGCCATTTACTTCACTCCTCACACACGCACACGTAATATGCAATAGGCAAATACTGGATGGTGGCTCCGATTCCTTGACAGCCCTCGTGGCACGTGGCATCTTAAAATAAGGGGGTTTGGAGGGGGGGGGGGGGTCTGCAAAACGGGAGTCCCTTGATTCCGGCGGCGTACTCATTAGTAACGAATTTCGGAGTGTCCTTTTGCTGCCGGCCAAGGATCCACACAACGGCTGCCAGCTTTGAAAAGTCTGCAAAGGCCGAAGAAAAACCGGGCCGCTTCGGATCCAAGGTCCAAGGAACCAAAGAGGTGAAAAATCGTGAAAAATGAAGAAGAATGAAGCAGACAGGGAAATGAGACCCACGCACACACACACACACACTAACACATACAATGGAACTTCAGGAGCAAAACGACATGCAAACGGGCAACGATGGCAAGGGCGGCGATTGATTGGTTTGCGAGGGAGGGGGTTGCACGCTGGAGCACCCCATATTTGACATTAGCGTCAAAGGAGCAGCAGGGAGGGCGGAAAAGGAAACGAGCGAGAGAGAGGGCAGGGGGAACGGGGTAAGGCTTGGGCTGGCTGGCTGGCTGGCTGGCTGGGCAAAGTGGGCAATTTGTTAGAATCTGTCTAATTAAGTGTAAGAAATAATAGTGATCGCGAGGCGGCGCGCCTCGCCTTCTTCTCGCGCCTAATTTGACGCTCGCTCGCTCGCTCGCCGCGTTTTGCCGTCTGTTTCTCACTTCTTTTCGTTTTGTTTTCTTGCCTGGGGGCAGGAGTTCGGGCCAGGACGGACGAACGGCCTGGCCATTTCCATTCGCCATCCATCATTGCGGGCTGGACGGGCATGTGTCTGTGTGTGTGTGTGTGTGTGTGTGTGTGTGTGTGTGCGAAGAACCTCTTCTGGCCCCGAGGGGTTGGTTGAAAACAAAAAAAAAGCCACCACCAACACCTCCCTTGCCCGGGGAATGGTCGGACAGTGGTGTTCATTTTTTGCCTCGCTGGCTGGCTGGCTGGCTGGTTGGCTTCTCACTTTCCATTTTTGCTATTTGCCCGTACCCGATGACGTGGAAAATCGTTCCGAGCGATCCGTTGAACGTTAATTTTTCTTCCTTCCTTCCTTCCTTCTCCTCCGCGGTATGTTTTTTTTGTTTTGTTTTTCGTTGCGCGTCGAGGAAAAATCGCCACTCATTTGTTCATCCCCCCCCCCCCCCCCCCCGGGGAAGAGGAGGAGGGGGGGGCAGTTTGGACAAGTGTCCCCGCAAGGCCTTGGCAACCACTAAACACTACCGGCAAACCCCGTCTCTCACCACCCTTGCTTATAGCATCGAGCGCACGATCTGACGCGCGTCAAGACGACACGATCGTGGTCGCCGTGGGCACCACATTATGCTGCGAGCGCAGACCGCGTGCTTGTTACAGGCCGCACCGGCACACACACACACAGGCACACAGGCACACGCACATCGGGCACGTTCACTCATCGCTCGATGGAAACATTTAATTACCTTGATCGCTCCCCGCGTGGTGGTGGCGTCGTCGCCGTCGCCTAGAGCAGGGACGCGACAGCAGAGCGCGCAGTGCAGTCACCGCCGAGGCCACGGCCGCAACCGCCACCGCCACCCGGTGCACCCGTCCGCCGCTGCCGCCGCCGGGAAAAACACGCGCAGCACCACAAACAGCACCATTGGGAAATCAGATACTCACACGCCGGTCTGAAGTACAAAATTAGCGACGAAACTAATTTACACCTTTGGCTCTCGGTGATCTCTGGGTGCCACCTAACCTTCCCCCCCCCCTCCTCCACATACTCCACCGCCCCATCAACCCAGCACACCTCACACACACGGCCGGTGCACATCAATTGCGCATAAATTAGGTGCCGCCACTCCTGGTCTCTAGGTGCTCGCGCATGGTCTTATAGGCAAAGGTAATATAAAACCGAGCAGCATCGCTCAGGCAGCAGCATCGTCGTCGTCGTCGTCGCCTGTCACCGCAGCAGCTGCCCAACCCCTCCGTTCCTTTGGATTTCCTTTTCTCACCACCGGGGTTTAACCACACACACGCTCGCGCGCAGGTTGAGAAAAACAGATCTACATGTACATGTATATGTCTATATATAATAGTGCAGAGACACTTATATGTATATTCAACAAGGGAGTTGCGTTCGTTGAAGTTCAGTTCGTACCATGCGCTGGATGAAAATATTGAAGTTTAAGGGGGGGCTTCGGTATTTTATTTTATTTCTTCGCATTTACTTTTTACATTTTTTAATGAGTGCTTATTCTTTCAAGAGTACTGTGTAAAATTTTGGGATCAATCAAAGCAAAACGAACAAAGATATTGATATTTGAAAATCCACCTTTCATACAAGGCTCAATGCTTCTCGCGACTTTGAATCGCGATGCCCAAAACCTTCGGTTTCAAAGTCGCTGCCCATCGTAGCATAAAAACTACTGGACCGATCGTTTTGAAAATTTGAACACATAATCTACTATTTGCCAGGTAGCCCCGTCGAGTTTTTATAAAAATTGTTGATACTTTTTTTTAAATATTTTTTTTAATTGTGTAAAGTGACGTTTTTTGAGGGAACATCGAACAAAGCAGCACTTTTTCAACATTAAAAATCTGCCAAAAATCGAAAAATAGGAAATTTAACAAAAACTCGGCGGGGTTACCTGGATAAATTTATAATTTATCAAAAGAACATTCATTTCTGTGTTTCTGATAACCAAGCACGTGGCTACGATGGGCACCGCAAAAAGTACATTTTTGCAAACTTGTCTTTCTAGATTGGATTCCATGAACGTAGTTTTGAACAAATCTTCCCCAAAATAGAACCAAATATTCTTGAAAAGTTGTAGTTTAATATGAGATTATATTGAAAAATTAAAGTTGAATGGTTTCTTTACTAAAAATCGTCAAAAATAAGCCCTTTATTGATCCGAAATAACCAAAGCCTCCCCCTTAATAAAATACCACACAGATGTATCTTGTGGATACAATGCATTTAACAATTGACAATTCCACTCATCAGAGTACATCTCGAATCGATCAAATGGCCACACTCCAGATCCAGACACACACAGACAAAAAGACGGACGCTTTTTTTTGGTGTATTTTGCATTTCCACAACCGTTTTGGGGCGTGTTATAAGCGCGGTAGCAATTTCTCTGCTGTGATATTAACGTTTCGTTCTTGAATAAGCCTTCGGTTTCGGTAGCCATACTTACCTTGTCCTTCAAACAAAGCCCCTGAGATGCATCCTGCATGTCTGCACCTTCTCCTTCTGCTCACACAATCAAAGCATCAAGGAACTGAATATATGGATTTGGACGTTTGGACGAGACAGGAAGTTGTGGTGCTGCTGGTACTAGGTATCCCTCGGTGCACATCCTGTAGTACTCGGCGTGTCGTAACAAGTACACTCAAGGAGTCGTCCAGCGAGTGCAGATTTTGTATCGTGTAGTCCGTTTGCCTCAATATGTGTTTGTAAAAATTGCCAAATGAAGTAGGCTATACCGAGGGCTTCGACATTTCGCTCGACACCGGGCAGCACCTCATCTCTCAGGCGCTGGTAGAAGGCCTACCCCGGGAGGAGTCCAGAAGAGGAGTGTCCATTTCGCGCAGAAATGACGCGCCGTATGGTAGACAAACCAGGGAGTTTTTCCTTTCGTTTTCTTCTCTCAGCATCGTACAAGAACCGCAGGGAAAGGGGTAGAAGGGAGGGGGGATGGGGGGATGGGGTGTTTAAAAGTAAACAGACCTCCCTCCGAGAGGGAGGTCCACGAACATCGAATCGAGTCGTAGCCACCTTCGATACGTGTGTGAGAGAGAGAGAGAGAGAGAGAGAGAGAGAGAGAGAGAGAGAGAGAGAGAGAGAGAGAGAGAAAGGAAAAAAGTGGGTATGCGAGGGGATGGAAGGAGTGGTGGTGGTGGTGGTGGTGGTGGTGGTGGTGGACACCCGGTGACACCGTTCGGTGTGTGTGTGTGTGTGTGTGTGACAAACGTTCAATGGCCAGGTACGCGCCACCTGCCGAGCATAATTCATCGTTCTCACCTCATCTCACCTCACCCCTCTCCATAGAGACACCTTCATGGTTTCATGCTTCATTTCCCGGGGTTGCCCCGACGACTCCACCACCACCACCAACACCCCTTTACGTGTAACCGTCGCAGCTCCGTGGGCCAACGCGGGCCACACTGATTTGTTTGTTTATTTTTAGTCCCGAGTCCCTCGCATCCCGTTCCTCACACACACACACACACGCGCGCACACACGCGTGCACGCTCTGTCTAGCGTCTAGTTTTCCGAGTGCGTTTTCATTCCGATTCTCACGGGCCGACCGGCGAGGTTTACCTTTTCGTTGCTGTTGTTGCATGTTCTGTGGGTTCACCGATTCCGTGGTAAGGTGGGGGGTGCGTGGTGGTGGTGGTAGTGGATGTGAAGGGGGAGGTATAGTTGGTGGCATCGATGCGTTTCATCAGTTGACAACCCCGAGTGTTGCGTTGCGTTGCGTCGTTTTCGTGGTCCCAACGACGACCAAACGGGCAACACGCAGGTGGAACAGGTGTCTCACCCACTTCTCGCCCACTCCTGATGCCAGTTGGCATCGCTCGGTCCATCGGTTTAAATGTGATGTACAGCTACAGCGATAGTGTATGGCGCGTCGGACTTTTTGAAGAAGATGCCAGCTTTATTTCAGTTGCTCGTATCGCATTTAAATATTTCTTTTTTCTATTTATTTGTTGTAAGGATATTATGTAAAGAAGTTTGGATGAACCGATGGATACATACCCACAACCATACGCTTCCTGTGTAGTGACCAGCGAGGGTTTTTTGAGCTCCTCATACTCCTAAACCATTTTTTGTTCCCATCAGACACACAGCATGTCAGTCAGCTTTTGGCCATAAATAAATATCATTTTTCAGTCCAACTGGATGGTTTTTTTTGCCCCCCCCGAACTGATCCATGATTAGTTTGTTTCGAAAAACACAACATTTTCAAAATATGTTTTTTTTTATCTATCTTTTAAATATTTTTAAATTACGAACTTCTAAAAGCAAGCATTTCAAAATCGATCGATTGCCGATTTTACACCGTCTCTTGCAAACTATTTTTCCATAATTTACGATCCGTCCTGCAACATGTAACCGGTTGGAAATGCTTTGATATGCAACATGATTTGCAATTGCGAAGTCGGAGTCTTCTAGCGTGGTCTTTACATGGTTCACTCATCTTTTGAACGCCGTTGAACCGTCATCCGTCTTTTATATGTTGTCGTTTGTACCAGTTTGATTACCGTATGCGTTGCGAAGTATTGAAATTGAAATGATATGAAAAAAATGATTCCTTTTTTAACTTTATCATGTTTTATCGCTATCAAATGATCATTCTTCATCATTTTGCCATGACATGAATCACACTATGACAATAGTATTTCAACGATTCGATGTTTAACAAAACATGATAATCAAATTTAAACAGCAAGCAAACACAAACAACAGATTAAGCTTGGGGCCACTAGAAATGTTCCGCATTTCCATAGCACTTGGTGTCCATCGTAGCATCAAAACTATTTCGAACAAACTCCATCTCCAAACTCCGATCGTTTAGATATCTTGTAAGCGTTATTTTCATTTCAATTATCGGGCATTCATGTTAAGTGTATTTTCTTTCTTCTAAAAATTCTGGAAACTTGTTTTTCTAAAGTACAGGGTGGGGCAAAAAAACTGCAACAAAGTAAAACGCTATATTTTTTTCATTTTTGATCGGATTTTATTGATAGAATCCAAAAAATGTAGGCAAATTCATAAAATTTTAGAAACAGTTGAATTTGTTCGAATTGGTCACCTGTGGTACGAATTATGACCTTCAAACGGCCAAAGAAACGGGTCCACGCTGGCCGTAGGAGACTTTGCGGAATTTTGTGTCATTCTTGGCGAAGCGTTTGCGTAAGCTGGTCAAAAGTATGTTATTTTTTAGGACCAACTTGGCTCTTTAAAATACCGCAAACGGAAAAGTTTAGCGCCTTTTGTATCCATAGATATGCACATCCAATGAGACATGGAAATGAAGTGTGAAATGATCTTTTTTCGCCATTCGCATGTCTCGGTCGCTTGGGGCATGTCGCTTTTAGAGAAGATACAAAGAGCTGTTGGAATCTCCAGGGCTTTTGCATTAATTGTTTGCATGACTACGACTACAATAAACCTTGTAGAAGATATTGCAGATCAATTTGTTGCTTTATCTCGGATTTTGAGTCCTTTTGAGTGGCGCCGTGACGTGAAATTCTTTCAATTTTCAATTTCTTTTTTTTTTTAGATGTTGCGGTTTTTTGCCAGTAACTTTCAGGACGTTTGGCAACGCTACTAGTATTACAGTAACGCATTGAGATACAAGACCCAAATGATTAATTCACATTTAGATGCTGAAAGGCTTTATCGATAACTTTGATTTTGACTGTTGCGATTTTTCAGTAGAAAAAAAACTGACACGCTTCAATTTCGTAACGATTAACTTTTGTTCTGAAAAATTCTCACCAAAATGCTTTTGTACGATGGTAAACAATATGAGTAGCTATCACTGGAATAAATTTGCCATCGGTCGGACACGAGTTTTAGAAATTACAGCAGTTTAAATTTGGTTGCAGTTTTTTTTACCCACCCTGTAGTCATGGTAACGCACGGTTTTGGAAGGTCCAAATTGTCCAAACCACGTAGCACGTAACATAGTTCGATGCTGCCGTGAAAAGTTGAAAGTTTTTTTTTTAATTTTTAAACATTGGAAAAAATCGACCGAAGCAGCTCGTGAATCTATCAATAAAAACGGAGTAATCAATAAATTTTCTGTCGTTTTCTCAGATTTTCGAGCAATGATGACTGGACACCGTAAAAAGCTGGCTGCCAATTTTACCTATAGCTTCAAACTTCATCCTAATATTTTTGCAAAGCTGTTCGCTAGTACGACAGCTACATGATACAAATACCGATTTGTTTTCGTCCCGCAACAAAAATCGCAAATAAAACCTTCTTTCTTTACACGAATCCGGACGTTCCGAGTAGTAGAAGGCTTCCCAAGGCATTCAAATTCTTCTCCAGACTGTCCGGTGCGGTGTCCGGTTCCGGTAGTGCATCAGGCATCAGGCTGCACTGCAGCTCATTATTCGGAGGCATCCGGAGCAAGCGGCAACATGAAACGACGAAGACGATGGGAAGCCGGGGCGCCCGGAACACCGCACCCGTGGCGCTGCGACGCTCGCGACGGTGCGACGCTATTCTCCCGTTTTTCGACGGAAAAGAACGGAAGGAATGACGGGGACGCGGTGGTAGTGAGGTGGTGCTGGCGGATGAAAATAAATGAAGTCCACAAATAATGGCCACCGAAAAGAGAGGGAAAAGTGAAAGAAAAGCGGGAAAATGCGAAACCCAACCCCTTTCAAGTGCTTCGAAGCTGCGCCTGACAAGATCCGCGATTCGATGGCCCGCTGAGGAAGGGAGAGGGGGAGGGGGAGGGGAGTAGATCATTCCGAAACAGGCCGAGAACGGAACCCAAAAAGGCAGCCACTGCGCGGCGGTCAGGAGTAAAGGTAGCAAAGGCAAGTAAGAAACGGAAGAAAAAGAAGAAGAACAGGACAGTTGGGGGAAAGGGGGATGGCAGTGGAAAGTGGCAAGAAAATTCCACAGACACAGGGATGGATGGCGGGCGGTGGTTGAGGGTAAATGATAAATGTTTATATTTACCGAACCGATTTCGATGCTCCATTCCCGGGGGGTGGAGGGGGTGACTCCTCGACAGAAGGGAGAAGGGGGAGGGGGAAGAAGGTGGTGGTTGACAAAGCAGCGGGTGGTGGGCCGCCAGGTAACGCAGTGGCGACGTTCTCGTCCACCGGGAAAACGCTTTCTCATTCCTTCACCCCCCTCCCCCTCCACCCCTCCACCCTACCCTTCGGCGAGTTGAGATGGATTGAGTTCGCTTACGGCTCGCTTTTAGGGGATGGGGGGGAGGGGGGGGGAGTGGAAAGGAAGTAGGAAGTGAACGTTTAGCCAATAAGTCAACGATGCTGGGCACGCACGCCACCACATCGCATACACACACACACACGCGCGCGCACACACAACGATGTGGCGCCCAATTTTCGCCCCAATTTTCCAGAACGTTTCGTCTTCTCGCACAGTTTTTTTTTGTTTTTACTCACTCCGAGGAGCAGAAGAGGGTTGGGTAGGGGGAGGGGGATGGGGAAAGAAGTGGTAGCAGTGGGAAAGGGGAGAAACGGACAACTGGAGGAGTGGATGGATGGCTATCCTTCGGGTTTTTGGATTTTTGTTGACCAAACTTCTCGGCAGGGCGGGGGGGGGGGGACTTGTCCAGGTTTGTAGTGTCCACCCTACCACCCCCTACCAGGGCATTCCAGGGTTTCCACAACCCTGGAGGGCGCCCAATTTAGGGCCGAGAGGAAACAGAGGCCGAATAGCCCCCACCCCAGCATTTGACAATACGTGACGTGTATAAATGCCTTCTGCTTTCTCTCTCTCTCTCTTTCTGTTCTTTTTTTTCGGCGAATTTTTGCTGTGATGTGATGCACGACGCGCCTCTCCATAGCCATTCCATTCCGCAGCATCTGCTTCTGTCTCTGTTTCGTCTGTTGACCTTCTACCACCCCCCACCCCCTCAACCACCCCACTGATCGGTTCCTGATCAGCGCAACTCACCTCCGCGCTCACCTCACCCACGGTACACACGGCGCGGGCACGGTATGCCACCCATCTATCAACCGAGGGGTTGCGGGGGTTGCGGGGGTTGCTGGGGGTTGCGACGATAACGACGACGACGACGACTAGGTTGGTCACTCGTCACACGGTGAAGAAAGAAGCAAAACAGCAGCAACAGCAGCAACAGCAGCAGCAACGACGAACGAACGAAAAAGAACAACAAAAAAAAACTTTCCAGTTAATACTGCAATTAAGGTGATTTATGGTTATTTGGCGCTCCGGCCGGACTACCACAGGCGAGTCCGGCCACATCTGGTGACGGCCCGGCGCGTGACGTACAACCGTGGTGGGGGACGGGAACGAAGGTAGACAGCACCACCACCACCCTTACGAACTGTAATTCCTTTACCTCGTTGCACCTTCTTCCAGCGCAAAGCGCTGATTGGATGTTCATCATCGGGAGGATTGACCGGGATTGACTCGACGAGCAAGGGTACATTCAATCCTCCCTCCAACCCTCCTCCCTCGCCCATCCTTATTTAACAGTCGATTGCTTGCTTTGTGCTAGTGCTGGCTACTAGCCTTCGCGTGGCTGACGTTGGACGCCAAGGTGCTACCGATTCCCTACGGTTTAATCTCGGGGCTCGGCATGTGTGTGTGTGTGTGTGTGGGTGTGTTTCGCATCATACTCGACTCGTTACTCGCGCTTGACCAAACATTTTTCCAAATGAGTTTCTCTCCTTACCACAGGCTGCCGATGAGCTGATTCGAAACCTTCTGTACTACCGTTGCTCAATATTATCCTTGCAATGTTTGCCTAGACATAGGCAACATGATTTAGAGGTGACTCTAGACTCCAAACTAAGATATGACCGGCATATCGATGCCACAGTTGAAACGCCACCGTTTGCTAGACTCTGGGTTTTATTTATCGACAGGTTCGCGAGTTCCGTGACCCCTTTTTGTCTTAAGCCCCTTTATATTCGTTTCGTGCGGTCGTCCCTTGATGTTTGGATCAGTCCTCTGGTGCCCATACCTTGATACCGAACATGACGCACCAGATATCTTAGCGAAGCTTAAAACGAAAGTACCATCTCGCGGAACTAGGCAAGGTATTTTACTGGCACTAGAAACTCCCGGAGACAACTGTATAGCCACAACGAACCACTTCTCACTGCTATGCGTGATTTCAATCAGGTTTATCCGGACCTTGACTTCAATTTATCATTGCAAAGTGTGTCTATTACTGTTGGTCGCCCAGTCATAGCGTTATGTTCCGGTCTAGCAGAGTGTTTTCTATGTAGTGTATGGATATACAGGGTTACTGATATGAAGTGTTACCTTTTCAAAACACCATAACTTTTTTGTGTGTTATCATTTTTTAGTGATTTCAACGACAAAACTGTTTGAGGATAATCAAAATTTCAGAATCCGTTCACTTTATCACGATGTGGCCACCTTTGCCTTAACTATAGCCTTCTAAAGGTCGAAACACGAGTTGCATGTTGCACGAAGGTGATCTTGCGGTATTTTGGTCGATTCTCGTACAATCGATTTCTTCAGCGCATTCATACTGGCATATTTTATAGTCCTCACTTTGCTGTACAATATTAACCAGATGGAATAGTCCATCGCATTTGCGTCTGGCAAAATCGAATTCTGTTGTGTGGACGAAATGAAATGTTGAACATGATTTTTTTTAACCATTCTTGGTTAACATGGGCTTTATCTTGTTGGAACGTCCATGGTCTACGACCGGAATGTTTATGTGTCCACGGCTCTAAAGCAGCTTCCAAAACATTTTCTCGATAATATTTCGCATTCACTTTGACACTTCTCTCCATCCTTTTGACTGGCGCAGCGACGTGAAATTCTTTCAATTCCCTTCATAATTTTACCAAAACATTTTTTCGATGTTACGGTTTTTTTGGGTCTACCTCCAAAGCGTTTTGCAATGCTAGTATCATTGTAGCAATTTATGGTGTGATACACCAATATGTTATCCACTTTAAGGTGATTGAGCTCACGAACAATGGCCCCTATTACGAAAAAGTCGATAACGCTATCGATCGACAAATTAATCGACTCGAATTTCAGATGAACACAATCGATATCGAGTCGATAACGCGGAGCTGCTCGAAAGCAGGCAATACGTCAAAAGTTGTTTAAATTCACAGTTATTATAGAAAAATTTGTAGAAATGCTGATGATCTGATGCTGATCTGCTGTCTTTTTGATTAATGTTATAATCTAATTCATGTTTAATCATGTATTCCATGTTTTTTCATGTTCATTTTCATGTTTTTTTTGGTGATGTATTTTAATATTCCTTCTCGATATTTCGATCGAGAGGGGGGATTTTCAGAACGTTTACCCTAGCGATGGGTCCTCTGGTAGTTAACAGAAACCGTGATCTAAGTTTTGCTAGGACGATGTGGTGCAGGTGTCTGTAGTTTTCCGCAGTTAGCTCTGTGAAGCTTGTAGGCGTTTACTGTTGACAACGCCGAATTTGACTTTTGATTCTTTCGATGGTCTTCCGACGTGATTACTGGAGCATTAAGAAAGCCAGCAATCGCCATGTCACCGCATCGAAGCATCCGGTTGGCTAATCGCGAAGGTTCTACAAACAGCCGCATATGCGCAATCAAAAATCGATGGAAATTACATTGCATTCCATACAGAATTAAGCTTTGATTGGTTTAAAAAATATCTGCTTTTAATAAGAGCTTTTCGCTGCTAAATTATAGGAAAAAAATTTTTTTGATGCGAAAAATATTTTTTAAAAAGGGGGCAAGACAGGGAATATCAAATAAAACATTTAAGAATGTTTTCCTTCATCCTAATTAACATTTACATGCTTAAAAACTACCATCTTCCAACCAAAAACAGCGTTAAAGATGAACTATCGACGCTATCGACTGCTCCGGAGCAGTCGATAACTAATCGATCGATAAATGTGCGTTCGCAATGCCATTTTGTCGATTGACAACCAAACTGCTCGAAAAAATGTATGGGATGACAGTTGGAGTCGATTATTTCCTTATCGATCGACAAGCGGCTTTATCGATCGACAAGGAATGAACCAAAATGAACAAAAATGACCAAAAGTTCATCCCTTGTCGATCGATAGCGTTATCGACTTTTTCGTAATAGGGGCCAATAGCTGGTTATGATTTGCCAGACAAATATAACGCAATCACACTATGATGTTTTAATTTCATGACGGTAAAAAAAAATCATTTAAACTGAGACTAAAATGCTATTAGTGGCTTGTCAACAATATATTGAACATTCGATAGAACAATTTTGGCGTTGTAGTTATGAGCGGTTCAAAAGATACAAATAGTGTAAAGTTGGTAACACTTCATATCAGTAACCCTGTATATATATATATTTTTTGTTTAATGCACGTACCATGTAGGTGTCGGGGCCGACATCATATTCCCGAACGAAGAAGACAAACATTGATGCAATGTAATTCAGTCAAACTGTTTTGTGAAAGTCCCCCCCAAGGTACTTTAAAAAGACAGGTAGCATCTTAACCGCTTTGACAGGTCACCATTTTGAATTTGTTTGACATTCATAGGAGGGCGCTTTTATAAACAAAACCACGTGAGTTTCAAGAAGAAGAAGAAGAAGATATGGGCAAGTTTGGTGGTTTTATCAAGGAAAGTACCTGATTTCACTCTTTTTCGGATGTTTTAATGATTCATCTTTGTATTTAAGATCATTCGAGCGACCGAGTTGTGTTTTACAGCGAGTGAGCACGGTCCAGGAACGCTAGCTAGCTCTTGTTCTAGGCTGGGTGCAAGACCTACGGACCGATAACACTAGGAAGAATTTTGAGAATATTTGCATAAACTTTAACTTTCGTGCCACTTTTCGTGAATTTTAACTGTCGTAATACCACAGAAAAGCGAAAACAGCTCCGAAAAGAGCGTTCCCGAAGTAAACATCCCACCATCCCGTGAATGTCAAACTCTGAAGTTTTTTCTAAAATAAAATCGGGGATTTGTTCTGGATAAAGCTACCTGTCTTTTTAAAGTACCTTGGTCCCCCCTGTTTTTTAATCAATCTACAGAACTTTTCCCGAACACCCCAATGAAAATGTTATTACAGTGCTAACAGTGATCAACTGTGGCCCACAGATTAGGCGTCATCGATATATTTTCCGCTTTCTGGAAAATCCTGAATTTCCTTGACAGGTGTTTCAATGTATAGCGTACATACGATCTATATTTTAACGCCATTTAACTTGCATGCCAAAATATAGATGTATAGTATTGAGCGCATAAGACGCGGGCCGGCCCTCGATCGATACATATCATCGAGAGACACACTTTGGGTTTGGAGGCTCAAGGGTGCACCCAGAAGGAGCCAGAATTTCCGTGCTCCGTGCACCGCGCTGCCATTGATCTTATTACATTTGTTGCTTAATTTGCACGTCGCCATAGCGCTGTGGGCACAGCAGCAGTATGGCAGCATGCTCCTCCTCATCCTCCTCTTCCTCTGCCTCCTCCTCTTCCTCCTCGTCATCCTCCTCCTTCTCCTCTCTACCTTTTTGCCAGCATCTCTCCACTACGAGCTCAGCTCATCCTCAGCTCTCCTCAACAACCCACACACACACACACCCAAACACCCCCCCCCCCCGCACAAGTGACAGTACACTCTTAATTATGCATCAATTCGTGTCACGTTCCGCGAATAAAGGCCATAAAATTTAAAAAGGATAATCACATTAACGTCCACCACTTGGTGTGTGTGTGTGTGTGCTAGCTGGCCCGGGAGTTCCCCGCAAATACCCGTGGTTGGGTGCCCGTAATCCTCAGCTCGAGCATTTCCTACCCTCCGGGAGGGGACACCGACGCTCAACAATGGATAACAGCAGGTACTGGTGTCTTGTGCGTTTGCGTGTTGATGTGTGTGTGTGTGAGTGGGGAGGGGGGTGAGAGGGGGTGGGTGTAGCAATGCAGGAGCGAGTCCTATTCATTTCCGCTGGTTTCCGTAACCCCTCAAGAGACGAAACTAAAACGCAAAAAAAAAATAAAGGTGCTGTGCTGCGTAGTTTGCGTGCGTGCGTGTGTCTGTGTGTGTGCCCCCATCTTGGGTAATCTAACGCGCGCCTTACGGGGCCAAAAAGTTGACAGCAGGAGCACTATATTGTTCATCCAGCCCTCCCGTCTTTCGGTGGTGGTTTAATTCGAAAAACATTCAAACACCCCCACACACACACACAGACGCATCCGCATTGTGCACCCCCCCTTTTTACACCTGGTCAGCCAATCCTTTGCACGTATTAATGGTGTGGTGGTTGGCTGCTACTGATGCTGCTGCTAACATCGCTTCGACCGTCGACGTCACACTCACCAGGGAGGCATTCGGCGAGTGAATTAGAGGGGATGAGGGAAGGTGGTGCTGGGGTGCCTCGAAGAAGCGTCCTAAGATGAAGCTAAGAAGGAGAGAAGCAACCTCGATAGTATCTTGGGCATGATTGGGCCCTGCCTGGCCCCCTCTGACTTCCCTGGTTTTGTCTTTTCTTTTCTGCTTTCTTTCTTTGTCCCGGGCCGGGCCGGGCCGGCCCGGGGGTAATGCGCCTGCGGTGCGGCCACACCGTCGCCTTGACTTCAATAAACACCGGAAAGAAATCCTCGATGCTGCCTCTCGATGAGGGTGCGGCTGCCCTTGGGCCCTTCGGTAGCACTTTAGCAACTGCGTGTGTGTGTGTGCGCCCACGGGGAAGGTGGTCTGTAGAAACTACTATATCCCACTAACCAAACCAGACGAAGTGGTACGTCGGCCAAGGCACACGATACAAAATGGCCCGGACACTCCCGCCACGCTACGCTGGACACTGGCGCCAGTTCGATTCGTGCGTCCCACTCCCGCTCCCGCTGTCAGGGTAGTAGGGTAGGGTTTGCCTTTCCCTTGGCATTTCTTTTCCCCTCGCGCCGCTTTCCGGTTGCTTCGCGTCCGTGCCAGAGAGCCGAAAGGTGGCAAGCAATCGCCGACACAGCATCTTGGCGAAGGCGAACGAGCGTTTAGGGGTGAGTGGGAGGGAGGGAGGAAGGGGAAGTGGGGAGGGGGGACGGAGAAGGGTGCCCTGGGTGCTGGCACTGGCTGGAGTGAAATGAAATGCGAAGGGAGAATGACGAGCGCGATGACCGTTTAGCTGACGTCGTGACGAGAGAGAGAGAGAGAGAGGGAGAAAGAAAGAGCTAAAGGGAGACAGGTACGGGGGGAGGGAGTGCATGCAGAGGTATCTCCTCCTGGCCCCTGGCCCCGAGCGGAGCGACGTGCCATTTGCGACGTTACATTTACGACGACCCTCCCCGTGTCCTGTGTCCTCTATCCCTGCCCTGCCTGCCCCGATCCCACTCACCGCTTCTTGTATGATTCACGACACTCCACGCATCGCCCTCACCTCACCTTCTCATCCCTAGCGCGGTCACCACCACCACGCTCCTCGATGATGACAGCACAGTATCCTGCCGCCGCTCACTATGCAGTGAGCTGCGCGTCAAGATCTCTCACTATTGGGAGCAGCATCCAGCATCAGCCGCGGTTACCGATTGCCTACCTTCAGGCGCTTCTATCGTTGAAGTCCTCTTTCAGGCGGACCCCCCGCAGGGATTCAGGGCTTCGTGAAAACGTGACAGTCGATTGATGTTGTACCGAGGTGCCAGGTGTGTGTGTGTGTGTGTTTGGCACGTGCCACACCCTGCCCACCCCTCCTCCCGCTTGACGCATTGCCTCCCTTTTTTCCACCTCATACGATGATGGATTTTTGAAAGCAAACACTGCGCAGCAATGCGTGTGCGTATGCGTGTGTGTGAGTGTGTTCTTTGCAAGGACAGGTGAGGAAGTGCCGGCGTGTGTGTGTGTCCGTAAGTAAGGACAGCAAGGGAACAAGGGGACTGGCATGCCGTGCTCCAATAGGTAATTCGCTCAATAATGAGCGTCTTTCAGCGTTCGGCGGCGCTCCTTCCATCCTTCCTTCACCGCTAGCCAGACCCTCCGAGACACATACCGTCACTGCTACGGTAGACAGTGCAGTAATGCCCGATCCCTCTCCGTCGGACCGTCGGCAACGGAAGGCAGCCAGCCAGACGGTGATCGGCGGTGACGTATCAACGGGATGGGGGAGGAGGGAGGGGGTTGAATTTAGTGGTTGCGGGGGGGGGGAGAAAGCAAAGCAAACAGAGACCAATACTACACCCCCCCCCAACCCCCTTCCCCCTCCGCACGAAACGCTACACACCCTCCGAAACATCCCGGGGTTACGTCACGCGGCATGTCACAGGAAATGAATGCAAATGATGCCCCGGAACGCATCATTAGATTCCCTCTTGGGTGGCTTCCCGTTTTTTTTTTTTTGTTCGTTTTTGCTGCTTACACCAGCTTCTCCAGCAACCTCCACGGTGATGTTTGATGCGCCCACCACTCCACCCCCTAACATACTCCCCCCGCCCCTACCTTCCCTTCGCTTCCCCTCTTCCCCACCCCTTCCTTCTCCTCGAGCAAGGTCCCGGAGCATCTTTGATGTGATGCGCCGATGGTTGATGTGACATTTCGCCAAACGCAAAATAAAGGACACATAAATGCGCACACACACACACACATACACAGACAGATCATCCCTACCCCTCAGTCTCGCTTGCGTGCGTGACGTGGCGTCATACAGCCCCTTCCCCCCCGCCCCCAACGGAAGACAAAGAGGCGTTGCAGCAGAAGGGAGGGGGATGGAAGGTGGTAGGTGAAGGAGAAAGGGCATAAAAGGGCATAAGAAGAGCAAACAGAACTAGGCCCCCGGCCACCGGCGGCGAGGCTAACACCGAAAATCTCACCCCCTTGGGCGCTCTCTCTCTGTCTTTCTGTCTCTTTTCTCTCTCTTCGCAGAAAAATAAAATGTTTTCGAGAGATCGGGGGAGGGGGAGGGGGAGTTTCCATGCAGGCTGGAGTCCTGTGGACCGGCAGTGGTGTTGCCAGCGTTGTTGTTAACGATGCTTTTAGGCATCCCGGATCCCGGTGGTGGTGGTGGTGGTGGTCCGGTCGGTGGTTGGTTATTGTTTCGATGCGGTGCGATTTGCACCGATGCGTCGCACCATTGCAAACCACTCCCTCCCCTCCCCCCCTCCCCCCCCGCCCTCCGCTGGTAAGCACCCCTCCATAAAATCGGTCAATAAGGATCGGTTTTCCGATAACTGAAAACACACACCCACACACACACACCGCACTTTACCTTTATTGCCGCCTCCGGCATTCTGGCAGGCAAAAGAGAGATCAGCGCAAGAGAGAGAGAGAGAGAGAGAGAGAGAGAGAGAGAGAGAAGAGGGAGAAAGAGAGAAAGAGAGGGCAAAAACATTTATTCTCCCTTACCGCAGCGGACCCCCTAACGCACCCCTCCTCCCAACGTCCCACCCCTTCTTGGTCTACTCAATCCCGGAGCGTCCGTTCACCGAGCGTCAAGGTGACTCCCAAGACCGGACCGGACAGCCGCACAACAGCCGCACACAACAGCAGTGATGCTGATGCCGATGCCGAAGTGCGTGCACGTGTGGGTAACGGTGTGTGTGTGTGTGTGTGCTGCGAACCATTTAGGAACGTTGTTTATTCTGGACTCAATGTTTCATATTTCAGATTTTATAGGATGATGATAAGGTAAGCAATGCTCGTCGAACGCTTGCTTCGATCTTAGCCCGCTTCCTTCTCCTGCTCCTCCTCCTCCTCCTCCTCGTCCTCCTCCTCCACCTTCATCTTCATTGCCTCCCTCGTTTATCCCAGCTAGATGTTCTTATTGTTACTTGTGACAGTATGTGTGACAGAGAAAGAGAAAGAGAGAGAGAGAAGATGGGAGGAGAGGAGGGGGTGGTAAAATGAAACAACACGATTTTTTATTGCGAGATTGAGACGATTTTCTGGCATTTACCTCATCTTCTTCTTCGTCTTCGTCTTCGTCTTCGTCTTCTTCCATTATCGAAACGAAGCGAAGATGATGAAGAAGAAAAAGAAGAAGAGGAAGGGTGTGCCGGGCGCGACGAAATGATTGAACTACGGCATCCCATGCACCACCCTCGATTCCTCGATCGGAAAGGTCGAAGTTCGGTCGACTTAAGAAAGTCCCTTGCCTTAGCCGCGTTTACCGGGGGCGGGGGTGGAGGGTTGGTAGGAGAACCAAGCATTCCTGATGCCCGCTTCGGAACCGCTCCTTTTCGACAGGCGCGGTTCACCTTCTTGCCGAAAAGGCGCATCCCCGGAGGTACTTTCCTTCCATTCCTTCCATTCCGTCCTTCCTTCCCTTCTGTTCTTTCTCCTTTCTTCTTTCTTCTTCTTCTTTTTCTTACTGGCCCTCGCCGTTCCAATGGCCGTTTTTGAACAATTTAATTAAGATTCTTTGCAGCTAACCGGCGAAAGGCTCAGTGAAGTGAAGTGAGCTTTGCTCGCACCCTCGCCTCGCCCGCTCGCCAAAGGTAGACTGATTGGATTGGATTTGGATACGGCTTGGGGACGCAAAGCCGAAACCGAAACAATGGCCCCTTGCCGAACGCACCATACTTGAGGTGAACTGAAGTGAGGATTCAAGGGGATGAACGGGGTGCACGGCACGGGCGGCACGGGGGTGAATATTGCAAAATATATTCCATACTCCATTCGCCAAACACCACTTCCGAGGTTCCGCTTTGTTTGCTAATATCTACCTCTCCTCCCCCTCGCCCTCGCCACTTTTCCGCTTGCCTACCAAGTGTTCCTAGGGGATGATGATAGCTGATAGGTAGAGCTCAGTACGGGGGGAGGAGGGGACTCCATTTAGAGGATGATAGCTAGGTCGGCATATGTTGCGAAGGTCGCGGATTAGAGCGTGACGGTTCGCTTCAGTTTGGATTTTGGATTCGTTCCCCCCGCCCCACCCCCATCCTACCCCAACATTAAGGATATTAAATTAAAACCACACACGCATACATTTAAAAAAAAAAAGGGGGAAAGGATTATTAACTGCTTCTCGAAATCCGTTGCTCCAGCTACTCAAACCTCTGCCGTCCGTCCGGTCGATCTGTGACAGGATCCGGGATCCGTTACACACACACACCTATTACACATCCTCTCGAAAAAGGAAAAGAAGAGAAGCAAACCAAAAAAAAAGCACTGGAGAGTAGAGAAACTTTCGCGCAACGGTCTCATCGTAGAGCCATGGTCGGTGGTGGACTGTCTGTGTCTTTGCTCGACGCACCACCGCACACACCCAAGGTAAGCTACTCCACAGACACACACACACAAACTCGCACTGTGAGTGGCCAGTGAAAGGGCTGCCAACTGACAACTGTAATTAAAACATTTGCGCTCGGTGGAAAACAAACATTAATCTGGGGCTCCGGGCATAGGTAGCACAGCCACCCCCTTCCCCCTCCCCCCTCCCTATCTCTTCTTCGAGGGTGTGAGAGAGGGGTGGTTTGTCTGTTGGTTTTTTGTGTGTGTGTGTGTGTGTTTTTTTTTGTTCGGTGGCAACCAAAATTTCCGTCCGTCCGTCCGTTCGCTTTCGTTTTCGCCACGCGCGTACGCCAGCCAGCAGCCAGAGCGTGGCCGAGGCCGAGCAAGTGGCCACAAAATGACCAACCAATCGGGCAGCAGAGGAAGGAGGAGTCCATGTTTGATTCCATTCACGGTCGGCCACGAGATCACGCGGTGCGGTTATCAACGCTGTATGAATATGAATTATCCTGTTCCCTTCTTCGCTCGCTCCACTCACTCGCTCGGGGATGAGCACCGGAGCCAGTGGGGAAGCGCGAAGTGGGTGGGGATTTCTATTCGTTTCTAAAGCTCGCTTTTTTCGCTCTTCCTCTTCCTTTCTTCTTCTTCTTCTGTTTTTTTGTTTGTTTGTATTTCGATGGTTTCAAAGGTTCCTTGCGCCTGTAAAGCGACAACGGGTTAACGAAAGGGGATGAGGGGGTGCGCTCGGTCGTCCTCGGTTTTAACTGCTGCTCCTTGCTGGCCTCAGACTCGCCCCGCTATTCCCAGGGCACATTTGGTCTGCAGATGAAAGCAGAACCAAAAACCGTGCAGAGTGTAGGACTCGATCCCTCTCATCCCTTTCCGGTGAACAACAGGGGATGATGGTGGTGGTGGTGGTGGTGACGAGCGTCATAAAGCGTCGTGTGCGCTTCACCTGCTCGCACTGTAGTGCGAACGCGAACGCTCTTTGGGGCTCTCCCCGAAGAGAACAGTCACGTCATGGGCTAAACACACCCAACAACCCCCCTTCCCTAGCACCCCCTTCCCCCCCTTTTTACCAGAGCAAGCCGTGAGCTCAGTGGTTTAATTATTGCCATTCACATTCCCATTTCATTTTCCGCTTCTTTCTCTCTCTCTCTCTCTCTCTCTCTCTCTCTCTCTCTCTCTCTCTCTCTCTCTCTCTCTCTCTCCCTCTCTCTTTCTCTCTCTCTCTCTCTCTCTCTCTTTTCGATGTGGAGCAGTCCAATGTGGCTCTGGTCTGGTGTTTTCACTTTGATTTCTACCTTCGCGGTCGCGGCGCTATTGATGTGTGTGTGTGTGTGTGTGTGTGTGTGTTTGTGTGGTCTCTCTGGTGTCTCTAGTGGACCCGCGGTGGTGTCGGTGGCGCGATTGCCTTTTTTGCCGCCTATTGCATTGCCACCAAAGGGGAACAGCGGAGACCTTTTGTGCCACGTTGCTGCAGCTTATTGTTGTTGTGCTTTGTGTTGTGTTGTTGGCATTGAGTTTCCGGATCACATCAAACGATTCAAACACCTGAGGATACAACATGACAAGTCGTCAGGGCGTCCACATTCGTATTCCAATGAGTCAGACTTGTTTCTTTTCCCCCACGCTTCTCTCTCTCTCTTTCTCTCTCTCTCGCATCTTTTCAATCTCTGGCTGCCAAAAATGGTTTGGATAGATAGGTCAGGATGGAAAGCAGACTGGGCAGCCGCCACAGCACTGACGTCCCTTCTCCAATGATGCGGGGCAACACAACAATAAGAAAGCAGACACACACGTAGCGTAGCAGATGAGCGCGTAGCAGAATGAGCAGCAATAATGAGTGCAATGAACCGAACTTGGTGCGTGGCCTGTCCTGTCATGCTAACGCAAGGGAAACGCATATTGAAATGAGACAAAAAGATTGGTGAATGGTAGAGCGGGAACAAAGAGAGAGGGAGAGGGGTGAAAAACAAGGAAAAACGTGGTACCGATGACAGAACATTTGAAAGGAACGCTCGCCGGGACGACCAGCTATATAGGTGACGTCATGCGTCGGCACTCGAGCGTCCGCGAGTTGGTGATGAGAGGGGAATGCAGGATGCAACAACACCCCCCCCCCCCCACCCACGGATCAGCAAAATCAAAACAACAAACAAGACGACTAACAAGACGACGAACAAAACAAAAAAAAATTAAACGAAAGAAAAGAAAGCAAACTGGCTGCAAACAATCATCGAGCGTCAATCGAACGAATCGAACGAGCCACGTGTGTGGCCTTTACTCGCCGCCGGTGCGCCGCTTTACGACGTACGGCACGTGCCACGCACACACACACACACACACAGAGACGGACATTAGAAGCTGAAGCGGGCTGCGATGCGACGAGCGTTCGATTTGTCCGGATGGTGATGATGCTGCTGCTGATGATAGTAGTGGTGGCGGGGTGGTGATGGTGGAGGGGATGGTAATGATGATGCGTTTTGATAAATGACATTTTGGTACTCGCGCGCGTGTGTGTGTGCGCGCGCAAGAGCAAACAGAAAATCAATCGCATCACGGCGATAGCGACTGTACACACACACACACACACACACACACACACACATACACACACACTCACACAAGGCAATCAATCTCAGCCCCGTGCGCAGGAAGTAATCGAGCACCGCGCGAGCTCTGGACAACAGCTCGAAGGACTGCTTGGCTTGGGTGCATCCCTCGAGGGCCCTATTTATATCTCTTTCTCTTTTGTTCTCAGTATGAAAAAAAGAGAGAGAGAGCAAGAGAGAGAGAGAGAGAGAGAGAGAGTGAGTGAAGGAGAGACTGGAGGCATCAATTATCCCTTCCAGCTCGCCAGCTCGATTAGTGCCCCTGGCTACCACCACCCCTCTTCAGTTGACCTCGCTTCGACCTTCCTCGAAAAGGCTAGAAGGTGAGTAGCAGCAGCAGCAGCAGCAGCAGGTGCTACGTTCCCGGATTTGGCGGTGAGGGAACACAGAAACTGTGAAATCACGTACGTGATCTCCCCTCCCTTCCCCTTCCCGTCTCTTCCTGTGTCACCTCCACCTCAATCACCCTTAGGGGCAACTTAATTAGATTTTAATTGTAGTCGCCACAGCGGCGATTAGAACGATGAGTTCGATTCCGATACCGATCAACCCGGTAGAATCGAACTCATCGAGGGTGAGGAGAAGATGATGCAGGGGGAGGGGGGAGTGCGTAGCATACCTTGTTGATCGATGGAGGCGCCCAGTCGATGTTGATAACAAAAAGAGAAACATTAAAAGATGAAGAAGGTCATCATACCGGTTGGCCGATAGCCGGTAAGAGAAGTGCTAGACACCACTCATCATCTCAATATACCTCATCCTCATCAAGTAAATCACACACACACACACACACACACACACACCGTTTCACCTTCGTTAATAGCTGGATTGGGTAGATTGGATTGTGTGTGTGTGTGTTGATTACCGGAACCAAGGGCCGAGACCCGGTCTCGAAAGGATTAACCCACCCAGAAGCACCCCTCCCACCCACCAACTGGAGCCACCTGGCACTAGGACGCACACTAATGACAAACAACCGCAGCAAAGCCATCGTCATCATCATCATCGATGGATGACGACGGATTCGCATGTTCGCATGTTCTGGGTTAGAACAACGACGAGTACGATGCCGTGCTGTTGCCGTGGAGGAGAGGGGAAGGGAGAGGGGAATGTCACATGATGTGAGGCGTAGCGAGACGCGTCTACCATCCACCGCGCGCCGTTGGCTTTGGACGAGTATCATGTTTACATGGTTATTTAGAAAGCAATCAACCCTAATCGATACTGTAATCCATCATATCAGATTCCGGGAGAGTTCCACGATAGAGAGAGCGAGAGAGAGAGTTGGCGCTAGAGCTACGCTACGCTGTCTGCTGTTAGCTCCTGGAAACCTCCGAGGCCGTACCCGTGTATTGGTACGATCCAAATGCAAAGCTGCTAGGGAGGAGCGAGCACATCAGCAGTGACGTAGCTGGTGCTGCTGCTGCTGTTCCATCCGTGACGCGGGTGTGTCACTGACACACACACACACATCCCCGTAACATACATTGCACTCCTCCTTTCCGTTTTACCATCGACACCCTGGACCTCTGGACCTGTATTACTGCGCTCTCTGTCAGTCAACGTTCTGTGTTATTTTTTTATTTTTGCACTTGTGTTTTGAATTCCCGCCGCCTTTTGACTTCCGTTACCAGATTCGTGTTTCTCCTCCTCCTCCTCGATCATCGGACATCGGAAACCACCATCTCCACCTCCTTCCCTGCGTCCCTGTCAGCTGCCTGCCACATCTGACGTCACCGACCGACCAACCGACCGACAGGGGAGGTGGTGAAAATTGGCAATAAAACAATCTGACCACCTTGGTGACCTTGGGAGGTGACCGACAGCAGCTCTTCCGCGGCCCGCCCGTCTCCGCAGACAGACTACTAGAGGTTGTTGAGGTTGAGAGAGAAATAAAGCGAAGCGAAGCGAAGAAGAGCCAAAAACAAACAAACAACAACAACCACTGAACGGACTGGCTCACTTTGGCACACACATGTGTGCGTGTGTTGCCCTGGATTGCCATTCCGTGCACGTAGTTGTCGCAGATTGAAGTCGAGCGTGTGATAATGTCTGTTGAGGTGAAGATGTCTGGACACCGCCTGCTGATGGTGGTGTTAATAAATAATGAATTCAAAAATTATATCCCAACCACCACCACCACCGCCGCCATCGTCATCATCATCTGTGATTGTCGGTCGGTGTTCCGGTTGGTCCACCCCTTCACCACATCCCTCACCCTACCCTTGGTTGCTAGCTAAATGATCCTTTTATTTCATTTCGTTCGTCCCCCGCACTTCGACGAACAGACTACCTCGGGGAGCTGAATAGTGGCACGTACTCATGTGTGTGTGTGTGTGTGTGTGTGTTGAAGAGTGTGGAGAAACAGACGAGGGGGTAGGAGAATGGCTGCATTGACGATTGCTCAATCCTCTCGAGCCTAGTACACAATGTGTATGTGTGTGTGTGTGTGTGCGCGCGCGCGCGTGTGTGTGTGTGTGTGTGTGGTTGTGTGTGGCCAGCATAATAACCTTCAAGTGAACAATCAGCTCGACATCCCCTGACTACAGATTGGTCTCTCAGCGCTCGGGGACTTCCACATCTTATTTCATCTTCAACGTACCCTGTTCACGCGAGAGAGAGAGAGAGAGAGAGAGAGAGAGAGAGAGAGAGAGAGAGAGAGAGAGAAAAACAGCGAGTGCCAGGTGTGACCGCGACCCGTCCTACCTGCCTCCCTTGGGCAGGGGTGGGCTCTGGTGGCAGCAGAAGTTTATAAACGGAACCTCCTGGCCCGCCCCCGCCCTCATCCCCCGGGGGCTGGAAATGGAAAAAGGGAAATATAGGTATTTATAAATATATTTCCCTTTTCCCCCCCTTTCACTCTTCCCCTTTTTCGCCTGCCCCACTTCTTGGTTCCAGCAGCAGCAGCAGTCGCCAGTCGCCAGCCGGTGAAAGGTATTTTAACAACCCCGAACGGCCGAAGCTGGCGGCTGAGCGACGTATAGTCATCCCCCAAGGGGCTAGTCCCTCGCCTCCACTTCCACCTGGGCCCCGCAGGACGTACTGTTACTGCTACTGCCGCTGCTGCTACTGCTTCTGCTGCTGCAGTGCGATTCGCAGTCGTAACTTTATTTATTTCGACTCCCGTGCCTCCCGTGGACCAGGAGTCCTGGATTCGCCCCCCTTCCAGCCAGAAAACAGAACGCCCGACGATCCAACGACGACGACGACGACGACGACGACGAGGTCGACGAGCAGCCAGCGATTCTGTTTGTGTTTTGAATTTCAATGACCACCGTGGTACCACCGGTATCCTCCAGGCTCAAGAGGCCCAACCACCGTTGGAGGTGGACGGTGAATCCAGGATTTTGATGTTTGCGACCTGTGGTACCCTCACGCCCGGGACATCTGCCTCTCAGCTGCGTCGGAGGAAGCTGGAGGATCGTTTTTTTGATTTCATGCGGTTTGCTCTGCTCGCCCCTCGGCCCCAGGAGGGGTGGGAGAGTGGGGAGGGGGAGGAGGGTGGTCTGGGGGATTCGCCGAGCCACTTATCCACCGGTGCCGGGTCCCGCGGGAACACCCAAACGCGCTGTTCGGTTCGGTCTTTACTGATAACTTTATTCTTTCGCCATCGCTCTGCTACTCTGCTACTCTGCGGACCCCGTTCAGACCGAGGTCAGGCAGCCCGCCAGCCAGCTGCTACTGCTCCGCTACCGTGTTGTGTTGTGTGTGTGTGTTGCGGATCTGCCTGATGAAGATAACGATGAGGTGAAGATGAGAGGAGTCGACTTGTCGTCGTGCACTTTGCTACTGCCTTGCGCCCGCGTATGTGTGTGTGTGTGTGTGTGTGTGTGTGTGTATGTGTGTATTGCTTCTCCTTCGGCCTAGAGTAGCCTATTCCCAGGGGGAGCCCCCCAGGAGGAGCGACAGCTTTGGCGCAACCTCAGAGCTCTCTCTCGGAGTCAAGTCGGAGGCTCTCTGATTGACCCTTGGTTGGGATGACCCGGCGCTCGAGAAGACACTTTTGCTGAACCTGAGACTAATTTGCTGGTGCTGCCGATGCCACATCACCACCAACACCACCAGCAGCAGCAGCAGCGGCGCAACAACAACGGCAACGGCAACGACAACAAAACCATCCCATCCATGGCCCCCCGGGGTGGGTCCCAATGCACAGACCATCGATACGGGGCCGGCGCCATGCCATGCCATGCCCTGTCCCGACCCTAAACGCGATTCCCTAAACAAACGAAAATAATTACGCTGGGACTTTCTAAGCAATTAAAATGCGAATCACTTACCTAGGACCAGGGACCAGGGGCTGGGAGGGGGGGGGAGGGGAGGGGGTTGAGGGATCAAGAGCACGTCACAAGACACTCGAGACACTCTCGCAATCGACCAGCGCCATGAGCGCCAGGACAGGGGATCAATCGAAGGGAAGGGAAGAGAAGGGAAGGGAAGGGAGAAGGGTGCCGGCGAGGACGACCACGATCCGGACGATCATCGTTTTGCATTGCGGATTGTGTTTTTCCTCCGCTACTCCGACGCATTCGCTGCTTTTGTTGTATTCTACTTCCACCGCTTTTGCTCTAGTGTTGCTGCCTCTCGCTCTGTCTCTCTTTCTCTCTCTCTCTCTGCCGTGCGTATTGCTACGCATCGGCGTCAGTGCCAACGCCCACGCATGTGTGTGTGTGTGTGTGTGTGTGTGTGTGTGTGTGTGTCCTTTCGGGGATTTTTTTTGTTTTTGGTTGTCATTGTTCTGTAGTGGTGGTTGCATTTTTTGGCTTTTAGCGGCCGGTCAAACGTTAGGTCCGTCCTTATCAGTAGTTTCAGCGCTGGTCCGCTCTGTATACGCTTCCTGCGTGTAATCTACCAGGTGTATGCATATGAAACCGCCCTCCGTGTCCTTATAGCTATATCTAAGCCAAATGGAACCGTCAAACCCTTCTCAATGTTTCATTTTGTTCTTTCGGCATCTGTTAGTCAAAATCGGTGAGCAATAGTAATATTTCCATTGTGTACAAAATGGCAAGTTCCGTTCTTGAAAACTGCAAAATACCGACCTCGTTCAATTTTTGCCTCTATTTTCAAAACTAGGCGATAGAATCGCATCAAATGCTTATCGAAGCTTACGGTTAGCATGCTCTTCATAAAACACAGTGCAAAAGGGGGTTTTAAAATTTTAGAAATGGCGATTTTGATGTGACAAACGTGAATCGCGAGAAACTACCCAAAACGTTAGAAGACACCAAATTGCATGTCGTATTGGGCGGCACGGTTATTAGTGAGCTATACAACCAACACTTAATCGATTTCGGACCGTGAAATCCACATAAATCGACCGGAATATCAAAATTGATAAAACAGACCGATTTTGGTCGATGAAAATGCTCAGCCACATCGCGGAAAACCGACCAAGAAGACTATACAGGGTGGTAACGTGAAAGTGACACACTTACTCCAGGGCCCCCTGTACTAATTCGAACCGCTATAATTCAGATCTTGGTTTACAGTTTGAAAAAGCAGTATTTTTACTGCTGGGTTTGAGTGTTGTTCACCCGAAAATTGTAATGGATTCTTGTAGCGAACAAATCAGAATGTTGTATCTTCAAATCCTCATCAACATTCAAATAAGAGGAAAGCTGTCACATCTGAATTTGAGCAGATTATGCGCGTACAGAACCATTAATGCGGTGATGGAGCGCATACGACGAAATCCGGAACGATCGGAAAGAAAACTGGCGCATGGCATGAAAATGAGTCACACCTGCATGCAAAACATAATAAAAAATACCTTAGATATAGTCCTTTCAACAACCAGAGGATTCATGGGTTGTCTCGCAAAATCCTCGCCGGCAAGTTTGCTAAATATCTGATGCTGCTGAAGACGCACGCTGCTCAGAACAGATTTTTTTAGACGGCGACAAAAGACTTTGGAAGCAACTTTGAACAAGCAAAATGATTGCCTGCATAGTGTATCTTTTCGCGGTGTTTCAACCGATAAAAATGGTGCCAAGCGATATCAAAATGGCTCATATGTGATGGTATGGAGCGTCATATTTAAAGAAAGAAAATTCCCACTCTTATTTATTGGTAAAGTCGTAAAAATCCACAAAAAATATTATTTGGAGTTCGTTCTCAAGCTTCATTTGATTCCTTGTGCGTAGAAAATATAAGGAAAAATAGATTTTTGTTTCCAACGGGCTTCAACACCTGCGCATAAGGCATTGACTGTTCAGACATGGTGAGCGCAAAATTTCCCATGCTTTGGAAGCTCATCGGAATGGCACGTATCGTCTTCAGATTTAAACCCACATGATATCTAAGTATGGGGCTACTTGCTAGGGAAGCTGGTTGACACAAATAATATGACTTTAATACGTTAAAAAAACGATTTACAAAAATTTGAGACAAAATACCGAAGAAAGACGTCCGTGCGGCTGGCAAAAGTTTTGGAAAACGATTAGGGGCTGTAATAAAAAACAAATGCGAAAGAATTGAAATGAATCAATCAAATTGAAACTATAGCGATAGGACATTGTGTTAAAAATTAGAAATACGTGAAAAATCACATAGTTTCCATTTTATGACAAAATTTAAGTGTAGCACTTGCACGTTGCCACCCCGTTGCCAAGACCTCAATTGCGAGCATTTATCGCTTGCGGTTAACTCATTAGACTTGGCTCTATCGAATCAACATTCATTTGCATCGTTGGGACAAATACTGGCCCAGCAGCGCTTCCATTCTTACAAAAAGTTTGAAAAAATCGACCTGTAATTGGTTCGAAACAAAAGATCGACTTTTTTTTTGGCGAGGTATCTGTAAATTGCCTAAAAGATAGGAAAAATGTATAGCTAACTATTGCCATTTCTTGGCGGAATAAGAGTTTCTCCATTTTCGCAGAATAAACGTTTTTTCTTGACAAAAAAAGGCGGTTTCATATGCATACACCAGGTATTTGCTTGGAACTTGATTCAACTCAAATACCCTAGTAGGTAGTGCCTCTGGTGTCGAGCAGTACTGGAGTTTGCGTTTCAGAACCATTATCGCTGTACGGGGCCATTACGGCCCCGGACTCCAGTCGGCAGTCCAGCGGCAAGTCACGTCACGCGGCTTTGCGACTGCTCAGGTATATTCCGCTCTACACTCTGGCCGAGCATTTGTTAGAGCGAGGTCCACGAGGACGTCGTGTAGTGGGTATTAATCTGCGTTCGTCGCGCTCGGCGAGGTTTTTCCGGCGATGTCCGCGGCACCGTAATTGCTCTCCGGTACCGGCTGTGTGTGTGTGTGCTATGATGCGTGTGACCAGCGACGCGACGCGACGCTCTCGCGTCTACCTCGTCCTTTTTCATTCCGTCCTGTGTGTGTGTGTGTGTGTGTGTTTTTTTGTTTTTCTTCAAATATTGTTATTTTCACTTTTGCTTTGCTGCTGCTGGCGTGCGTCACAATCCATCCCACAGCGCCAATATGTCCGTTCGGCCGGTCGGTCGGTCGGTCGAGGACACACACACACACACACACACACGGCGGTAGTAAATTGACCAGCACATTAAGAGGAACTGACAGGTGGGTTTTTGAAGAAGATTTATGGGGCTCGCGCGCGGAAACGAGGCGCTCGCGACCTGCAATCGATTCGCAGGTTCGACGCCGGACGACTATCGTTCTAGTTCTGGGTTTCATCGAACCCGGTGTCCCGGTACCGGAGCTGACTGAGCTGACCTGAACGTGCTTCGTGTGGCTTTTGGTCGCCGGACGCAGTCCACTCATCCGGACACACACACACACACGCGCGCGCGACTCGTACGCTCTATGCCTTTATATTGACTTCACCCTCACGGTGGTATATTGGATCTCCTGCAGCACGGACGGACGGACGGACGGACGGACGGACGGACGGACGGACGGTCGTTCGGCACACACACTCCGCATCGTAACCAGGAAGCAATTAACTGTTCCGCAACCCTGCACCTGCACTCCACCGGGGCCCCCCGTTTAGGGACCACTGTTTCGACTCCACTCCGGACTTCGATAGAGCGTTCGATCAATTCAAAGACAATTCATTTTTCACTTCACCCAAACCCAAAACTTGGTTGCTTGGGTTTTGCTGCAGACTCTCGCATCTCACGGGCAATCCAGCTGTCCAGCAGGTTTCGATTTTCGACAGTTGCAGCAGCGGTTGAGTTGAGGACGCGCCCGGACAATGGACAATCGTAGTAGTTTTCTTGAGGGGTTGGCGTAGGGGAGGGGAAGCGGGAAACTGGCTAGAAAAGAAGAAAGGTCAAAAGGCCATGCTGCTGTAGCCACTTGTTGCGCCACACGCGTCGCTTCCCACAGAGAGAGAGAGAGAGAGAGAGAGAGAGAAAGAGAAAGAGAGAGAGAGAGAGAGAGAGAGAGAGAGAGGAGAGAGAGAGAGAAAGAGAGCGTCGCGACTGACGCGGAACACCGGAAGCCGGAACTGCGTTGCTGAAACCAATCCGCCTAAAAGGACATTCGAAAATGGCAACGAACGAATAGTGAACGATTTTCACACACACACACATACACACACACACTCGATGGACTCGATTGTGGAACTAGACGCTTAGTTGCCCCCTTCCGCCTGACAAAAGAGAAAGTGAAAGTTTGTTGTACCTAGTGTGCGTGTGCGAGTTAGTGTGTGTGTGCTGTAGTAGTGTGCCTAGTTCTACGACTTTTCTGTCCCAAGGTCCCGAGAATTCCACCGACGGCAGAGTCAAGGCGGAGTGTTGGTTTCATTCTTCGGCGGGAATTAGAGAGAAGATGTTTGGGTTGCGCTTCCACCACCACTACCACCACCACCACCGCTACCAATGATGATTACGATGATGATGGTGATGGTAACGATGCGAAAGAAGCACTTCCGATGCTGCTGCTGCTGCTGCTGCTGCAGCTAGCGACTGCAAACTACGAAGAGAGGAGCAGAGGCTTTGGAATTCCTCATCGAACCCGCCGAACTGGAAGATTATTTAAGAATTTTAATAACATTTCCGGCTCGCTCATATCTTTCACCCGCTTCGCATGGAGATAGAGAGCGAGAGAGGGAGTGAGAGTCCTCGGGCATAAAGTTTTCTCAAGAGGGCCGGAGATGCGCCTAAGGACCCAGAGTTAGTCCCAGTCCCAGAGAGGCGCTACGAGAGAAGGAGTTCTTCTCCAAGGGACGCGCGTCCTGACCACGGTCCTGACTAGCACGAGCCAACAACGCACTGACCGAACGCTGCTCGACCGAAAACAAAACCAAACCACCACCACCACCCTCACCACCACCAAAGGCCTGACCGCCGTCCGGGAAATCAGAAAAACCGATTTTCCACTTTTAATAAGCAGCAAAAGACGCGAACATGCAAAAGCGACCGAGTGCTGCAGCAGTGGAACAGCAAAAGAGTAACCGAACGCTCCCAAACACACACACGTGCACGCGCGTACATATAGCGACGTCAAACTCCTTCGTGGAATCTGTGCCTCGAGGCGAGAAAGGTTGCGTACACCGTGGAAGGGGGCGTGCGGCAGTCCGGTGCATGCACACCCAGTGGTGTGAGGATGATGATGATGCTGCCGCTCTTCTCCTCCTTCTCTTCCTCCTTCTTCTTCTTCTTATTCCTCTTCGTCATCTTGCTATTATTAGTATTGGTTGGTTATTATTGAAGGGATTTCAATTATAGATTATTAAAATTACAATCAGTCGAGCGTAAGGGCGGCCTCGTAAACGCGCGTCCGCCAGCACCGGACACCCGTCCGCCCTACAACATCCCTACACTGTGGTCCGAACGTCCGGCGCTTTGGCTCGTGTTTTTTTTTTGCTGTTGTTGTTGTTTCTTTTCACTTCTTTTCCTTTCATTTGATTATCCTCCTGCACGGAGATCCTGACCCCGTGCTCGGGCGTGCCCGGGGGGCCAGTCCGTTGCTTTATTAGATGCATCCGCCAGCAGACGCCACCGGACATTAAAAGAAGCATCGCCGGCATTACCGGCCAGCCGGCGATGCAGCCCGAAGGCCGGTTATGATTTCCGGTCCCGGTTCGTTGCTCGTCCTCGTAGCGAGCTCAGGTTTTTGGGTAGTTTGGCGACCACACCACCGGCAGGATCAAACGAATCCGTTGACGACGACAATGATGATGACGGTCCTTCCTGCGGGTTATGGCAGACAAGAAACCTGTGGCCTGGTGTTGGTGTTGATGTCGCCGGCGATTCAATAAAAACAGCACTAGCGGCATAATTATCGACATTTAATGTTAACGCGTGTTTGTTATCACTTGACGCGCGTCAGTGGGACACGAGGGGGGGGGGGGGGAGGGCAGCGCGTAGTGTCACTTTAGTGGCCGGTTATTATAACCACCACCAACCATCATCAACCATCATCATTATCGTCGGTTACGAGCCGTCATAATAATAGTCGTCGTCTTCGTCTTCGTCGTCTTCGTCGTCATCGTCGTCGTCCGTCAGGGTCAGGTTTCTCGGGTGTGTTGGTCATGCGCTACTTGGAGGAAGGAACGAGTAAGGGTATAGGAATCGTTTCTCGGCTCGGTCCCGGTCACTACTACTACCGGCTGTTATTGGTTTGCAAATGTTCGGGAATCAGCTTCGACAAAGCTTCGAAACTATTTTTTTTTTCAAGTACTTCCGTGCAGCAAAGAGTTGTAGTTGCCCGCTGTTTGTGGTTACGCTAACACGATGAGGAAATGTAGCATAATTTGTAGTACTTGCCATTCCCACGCGCAAATTAGAAGCTTTCGCAAATAGTGTAGATAGATGGGGTATATTAAATTTCCTCCAAAAAATAATCTCTGTTTTCAATAGGTAAGTTTATAGCCCTTTGCTTTTACAGTATGTATGTTTTATAACCAACTCGCAAGCCCGGCATACTTCGTATTGCCCAACAATAAGCACGGCATGGCAAACAGATGTTTTTTTATGTTCTTCTCTGTCGTAATGAAATTAATTCATAGGAGGTGGAATCAATAATAGTAATTTCACTTTGCGATTAAAGCAGTAAAATCCAAGCATCTTTCGGCAAGCAAAAATTCAATACATGGCAGCAAACTTACAAACAATATTCATTATGTCAAAGCTAACGCAAGGATGCGGCCAATAATCAATGTTGCAATGTTGTATCGAAACACTGCAAAATATTCTTTTTCTTGATATATGTTGTTCGATGGTGATGATTTCGCATGACCAACAGAGCTGTTTCACAGGCTGCTTTTTTCGCTTTGCCCACATGACTGACACGCAGGAAGTCGATCTATGCCAACGCTGATCTTTTCAAGAGCGATACTTTGTTCTTCTGCAGCCCTTGCATTGAGAACGTTTCACATTCTTCTAAATTTGTGGCTTTCTCTTGAAATATTCTATTTTCGTGGCCGCGGCATGTTGTTTGTTGTGTTTAGTTATGTTTGTTTATTGGTTGCTTTTCAACTGATAATTTTGTGATACCTGGTTACTAAGGTGCTTGTTCCCGTGAGGTGGTAGTTGAGTTCATTATCGCCTAAGGAAATCACCCAGGCGATCGCTTTTTTCGCGAAAAATTGAATACTGAGATTATTGGTTTTCTTACAATATTTATAATTTGTTGGTTATTTTCAACCATCCTGAACCATCTTTAAAATTTTTATGATGCTTTATTTTTTTTCATTCCGTGGCAATTATGAACAAATCATAGTGCACCCTGTATACAAAATGTCGTGTCAATCTGTATCAGTCGTTCTTGAGTTATAAGCAAACAATCGACTGACAACTTAAGTAAGCTATACATATATAAATATAAATTACAATGTAGAACTTACGTTTTTAAAACTCTGCAAAATCCAAACGGATCCACAAACACAACCACAGTACAGTCACTTAAACTCAGCTGTGCGCTATATACGTAACATATATAAAACTTGCATATGCAACAGAAAACCCCAAAGAAAAGCGCCATAAGAAAATTAACCGATTGAGATTGTAGATGATCTGCACTTGCTTAAACGGTAGAGCTGCTGCTGCTGATCAATTGCCGAACAATCATCGAGTCTTATTAGGTTTCCGGAACAGAGTCTATCCATCTTGTTTCGCTGGAGTGGAGCCTGGATTACCGGGATTAGCAAGTAAGTACGACGAATAAGTACGTTCTGCGCTTCCTGCTCCCTCCTTCTGCAAAGCGCAACGCTGTACTGCAACGACTAGGTACTTGGATTGCCTGGGGGGCTATACCTTCGCTAGAAACCGAGGCCCAACCTCAGCTCCAGATCGACCTTACGCTAATAGACCTTGAAGTTGGAGGAGTTTGTTTTTGTTTGCTCGCAGCTCACCTTCTCCTCCTCCTCCTCCTGGCTGCTCCAGGGGTATAAGCTGGAAATTCTACCGATCTCTTCTCATTAGCAGCAATAGCAGCAGCAGCTGCTGCTACGCCACCTCCCTGGCCACTTTACTTCTCACCTCCAAACAAAACTGTCCCCAAACCATAACCGGACACAGTTCGGAGCACACCTTTCGAGTGCGGTGCGTCGAAGAGCGCCTCGGTGTCAGGTTGGTCTCCCGGTCACACCACGGGTGGCCGCGCCGGTAGGCGGGAGCGACAACGTAGGCGGCCAGCAGCGAGGACGGATAATTAGTCAACTTTTTGCGTCGGACTGCTTTGCGCCCTAGCTTCCGGGACGTCCTGCCAGGCCAACCAGACTCGGCTCTTGTCATTGTGTGTGTGTGTGTGTGTGTGTGTGTGTGTGTGTTTGTCTAGTACCGGCACCGCGAGGCGTAGTGCCGTCAAATGAGGGGGGGAGATGCTGGACAAGGACTACTGCCGGTCGTTCACGGTCGTTAGTGACGTGCAAATGTGCCACTGGTCTGTCCTTCGGTTTCACTCCGCACTTCGGTCACTTCTCAGGGAGCGATCCGAGCGATCCGTCGACATAAAAGCAATAATTAGTTGCTTCTTCTTCTTCCTCCTCTTCTTCTACTACTACTTCTTCTCCACACTCTTTGCCCTTCGTGTACTTTTCTCTCTCTCTGGTGCGCATGCAGAGTAGGGAAAGAAATTGGGTGGAAGGGGGGAGGGGGCAATGCCATAGCACATCTTGGTCGAAGGTAAGCGTCGCCATCCACTTCGCCAAGTGGTTTATCAACCAAGACGATGACGACGACGACGACGACGACGACGATGACGATGAGCTACTCACGTAGCAAGACTCCCAGCGGTTTCACCCCCTCCCCCATACCCCCCCCCCTCGCCTATTTCTCTCTCTCTATCTTTCTCTCTCTCACACACACACAGGGGTAATGTTCCAGATAAAATAAATTAAAAGATCCTCCTTTGAAAGCTCCTTAATGCCGGCCCGTTTCCGGAAGCGTTGAACCGGCGGTGCTGGTACGTTCAGTTCGCTCTCTCTCTCTCTCTCTCTCTCTCTTTCTTTCTTTCTCTCTTCTCTCTCTCTCTCTCTCTTTCTCGATCTCGCTCTTTCTCTTACCCTTAGTCTCTGTTGCCCTGTCCCTGTTTCTTTCATGCGGGAAACTCTCACTTCTCGAGAAGAGGAAAGGAAGGAAGGGAGGGGCAGCTCGCGACAGTTCCGCGACGCGACGACGATAGCGTTGCGGCTGAGGTGGGACAAAGGCCGAATACCGATACTGACACCGATACCGCAGGAAAATGCGGTTAAAGATTAACCGATAATACTCCGCTCCGCGCTATCACCACAGCAGTAGCTCTATACACGAACAGGCACACACACACGCAGGCAGTGGCGTGGATATATATAGTCTTGTCGTTACATGTATATGTATATATAAACGCAGCGAAAAGGATCCTTGTACAGAGGTGATAGTGACAACGCGTTGTCGTGATAGTGACAACGCGTAGAGGTGATAGTGACAACGCGCCGGACAATGCGACGGGGTAGGGGATGGCGGAGAGAAGGGGATGAAAAAAAGGGAGCTGCTATCCAACACCACCAACAGCACGCGTGGCGCTCGATAATGCGGGGACAAGAACGGAGGGCACCGTTGCAATAACTTGGAGCGACTTGAGAGCTAACGTTTGCATTAAAAAAAGAGATAAAATTTGAATGATGATAAGAAAAAAACTAAGACAGATAATTGAAATCTGTATACTACATTTGGAAGGTTATTGTATCAGTTTACTCGCAAAAACATGTTAAACCTCTATCAGTTGAACTCTAAAAGTGATGGCGAAAATAGTGAAGCTATTCCGTTCTCACATTTGCGCATTTTAAAAAAAGGTAGTCCGCCGTGCCGGAAATGGGTATCATATGGTACTTTGTAGATGCCGGGGACTTCTGTTTCGGCATCTACAGCATCTTGGAACTAATGGACAATAATTAGAGCATCGAGAGATGGCTCGGTTCCATATGGCCGACGCTCTGAGCGCCAAGGAGCTCCAAAGGATGCAAAGGACAGAAAAATGGTTACACCGCTGCGTGCGATTGTCCGGTAGGTCGGTACAACTAACCAAACCGTGCAGAAGTTCCTGACGAACATAGAAATACATGTCAGGAAACGGGAATACCGTTCCCTGGCGGGATCTGGCTGGATCTGGTACTCGAAGCGATCGTTAGAAGAGATGGAGTGGTTAATATCGATATGGTACCCAAGTCGATGAACCCGCCCAACGTCCACCAACTGCATCCCACCGAAAACTTCGGTCAAACCTAAATCGTAGCATCTATTGCAACAACTGTGTGGCGAAAACGGAGAAGGAATTGATCGAAAAAGCACAGAAATCTATGAAAAACAAGTGCGCAAACTTGTTTTCGACCTTCATGTTGAAAAATCCAGCTAACTACCGGAAGGGTGCTCGGATTGGCGCAATCAGAATTTTGTGTGAAAGGTGATAAAATTACCTCCCAAATGCAGTTTACAGATCTCAATTATGTGGCTTAATTTTTTTCATATCACCATTCAAATTTTGTCTATTTTTTTTTTAATGCAAACATTACTATCCGGTGCAGCACTCCGGTGTCCCTCGGCGGACTCTTGATCCGTGCATCTGTCACACACACACAGGTGGTCTACTTCGTTACTTTTGACGCTCGAACACTCGCACTGCCGAATAACCTGGTGCTCGTGAGGTCGATTGATACATACACTGCCTGCAATTAGTGTGCAGCAGCTATTGTGCCAACCAGTATTATTACGTCGTATTTGCTGGTCGTATTCGTGCCCCCGAAAGTTTTCCCGATTTTTCGCCCGCAAATCACCATCGCACAAACCAAACCAACACGACCCTAAATACCAGGGGAGGACTAAGAGGCTCGACCCGGGGTTGAGGCGGATAGGCATTAGGCAAAACGATGGAGAAGATAAGGACCAGCCAATAGTACAGTGCGCCAATGGATTCAGCGTCGAATCTTGTGCCTACAAAGCCACAGATGGTGGTTGCGACAGGATTTATTACCTATTCTTTCTCCTGTACGCGATATGGCATCTCATTACATTACAGTATGCTGTTATCGTTCCCCGCGTTTCCCACACCCCCTGCGTTCCCGCACTTTCTTTTGCTCACAATCTCACCAGCGCAACCGTTTTGGTCGAGAATGTGCCACGTGGTGGCCACGCAGTAGTCGTCGTAATTACAATCGAACGAACGGACGGAAGGCCGGAGTACGGAGATGGTATCGCGGCTCCTAATTTCCTAAGCCTGCTACAACTGCTGGGATGGCTGCTGTCCCACTTGCGCGATTGCAAACGATTGTGGCCTAGTGGTTGATGGCCACCGCATGTGCCGACCCTGGCGACCGGATGTTCCCGATCCCGATCTCAGAATCTTTCATCTGTTCATCACAATAAGGCAATGGCCAATTGGTCACCCCCTGATTTGACTCAACGATGACTCACTGGCCAATCTCTTATCTACAACCTGTCCTGCCCCTGTCCGCCGTCCCAAAAAAGCGCATTTTAAATGCCGCGCCAGCTGAAGAGTTAGCGGTATCTCTACACTGCTTACGACGTGTAAAATTTTCACGTAACATGGAAAGTTCATACAAAATATGTACAGATGTATGCGTGTGTGTGTGTGTGTGCGTGTGTGTGGTGACAAAGGCTTTTTTGAGTTTTTCAAAAAAGGGGTTTGAGATACTCCGAGACACGTGGATGTCCGGGTATTTGATCAAAACCGGTGCCCTCAAAACCGCTCACTACCACTGCAGATCCTCTCAGCGCGGCAGTGCGCCAGTAGGTCAAACATCAAAACAAAAACGAGCGTAACGCAGACAGAGAGATAAAAGAAATAAGAAAGAGAGAAAATGAAAGTCACACCGTCATATGTACATACACACACACACACAAACACTCCATCCTCGATGGCCACTCTTCGCCACGGTCAGGGCAACTGGCGTAGCTGGCTGGCTGCCTGGCTGGCTGGTTGGCCCTTCATTTCATTCCGCGACGATCGCGCTTCGATACGCGAGCGAGGATAATTGAATTAAATTATACGCAATTGCTTCAATTTGTTTTCGTATCATTAACAGAGGTATTTGCACCACCAATCTGCCTGCCGCGGCTCCCTCCTCGCTCTCTCTCGCTTTTATTGTGCAGAGATGGTCCTTTGTTTGCAACTGTCACCCCTCCCCCCTCCCCTTGCGCTGCGAGTGATAAGTATAATTCATTCGCGCTCCGGTTCTTGCACCGGTTCGTGTCACCGTTCCTTTTTTCAAGAGCCTCTACGAAACACGAACACACACACACACAGACACACACACTTGCTGTTCCTCGAGCCTTTCGCGGTCGAGGAAACCGAACGCCCACCGGGAAGAGAAAAAAAACCGGAAGCTAAGGTGGACCATAAAATAACCCTCCTCGCGTTTCTTTTGCTTTTTTATCCACCCTCGAGAAGCTCGAAAAACGCGCGGGTGAGGGGAGGGGGAAGGGGGGGGGGGTGGTTGAGGCGGGAAATTGAAGGAAGGAAGTGTGCAAATGATTAACTTGGGGAGTAAATTGAAACACTTGCTCGCGCGCCCGCACACACACACACACAGTCGTACACACACAAACAATCAACCTTTCAACCTGCCAACCACCGTCGCCGTCGTCGTCGCCGTCGTCGTCGCCGTCGTCGTCGTCTGCAGCGTCGCAATCATCCCCTTAAAACTGAGGGCGCGGTTTCACTCCGGTCGGCCCGGACGTCCCGGACGCCGGAAGCCGGCGGATGGAATGGAAATCAAAAACAATACCACAAAGAGTGAAGAAGAGCGGGTGTGTGTGGAAAGGGGGCGCGTAAGGCGCGAGAATTAAGTACCTTTCAAGAAAATCTAAACCACCGTATTTTCCGCGCGAGTTTTTCAACCATCACCACCACCACCGTCACCCCTGCAGGGGGAGGGGGTGAAACGACGCCCGGTTGAATGGGGTTCCTCGGTCAGGCCGTCCGGTCGGTCGGTGGGTGGGTGGGCATGAGCAATAGTTGGCGCGGAAAGATTTAAGCAATCGCGATCCGCCGGTGGTGGGATGCCGGGAAAGAAGAGGGTGGCACGACGTCGGGATGGTTGGGGTAGGGTTGGTGTGGCAGGCAGGGAGGTGAAATCCAGTGAAATTTAAGAGCCGCACACGAAGGCGCACTTCGAGGAAGCTTAAACACACCTCCGCGACACACCAGGCAAACCAGGCGAGGCTGCTCATTTTTACCCGCCCCGTTCACCACCTTCACAGCCGCCCGTCCGTTACCGCTTCACCCACGACGCTCGCTTGGTCGCTCACCAATTTGATCTCTATTTGCTCTCGGTCACTCTCGCTCTTGGTCTTGGTGAATATGTTTTGCCGAGCTTTTTTTGCGTGCAGAGAGAGAGAGAGAGAGAGAGAGAGAGAGAGATAAAGAAAGAAAGGACAGAGGAACCAGGAAGCGCGGTAGAGCAATAAAAATCCGTGAGCCACCAGGCGCCCCCATCCCCATCCCTTATTCGCAGGGGGGGGGCGGAAGGGGGGTGTCTCACTCCTCCCCGGCTAAGGGTGCGATTAGGCGTCGAGGCGTCGATGCCACTTGCCGTCGTTCCGTGCCGTCGAAGAAATGCGAAACGCCACGCCACCGCCACCCACCGCACCACCACCCACCGCACCACCGCACCACGGCCTCACAGGATATGGAAAATTAAAAATAATCCAAACTGCGGTGCCCACCAGCGGACACGCGCGAAATCTGCCACGGTAATGCCGTGGCGCGCCCACCCACCCTCTGGAGCACCCCTAAGGGTTTTGCCCGTTAAGGGAATAAGAGGAAGCAGCAGCAGCAGCAGCAGCACAGGAAGAAGAAAACAGAAGAGAAAAAATGGAGCAAAAATACAAACATCGTTGGGTTAAGCGTGACGCTCGGTTTTTTGGGATTGAGTCTCGACGGGTGGGTGGGGGAGGGGGGGGAGGGTGTGGATGCTGGTGTGGTAAATGCGGCGGGGCGAAGTAGATTTAGTAACGAGAAGATTAAAGTGAAGCACAACTCGCCCTGTCGGATTTGCTATGAATTACACGATACGCAGATACGCGTGGCGGGGGAGGGGGCGTAGCGTTACCATTTTGCCATCACAAGGGGCGGGAGAAGGGAGGGGGAGGGGGAGTACATGAGAGGAGGTTGTTGGGGAACCTGAATTGCGACTCCACTCCACTGTGCACTGGCAGACGAGAAGTGCGGTGTTCGAAACATGCGGTGCGGAGAGGGGGTGGGGGTAAAGCCACCCTGATACACTGATTTAGGTCTCCTCGAAGTCTCTCCCCATTGCCACGTGGAATCGTGGCAAATACGGAATCGCGCGTCGTCGCGGGAGAGAACGTTTTGAATGGTTATGTTTGTTGAGACCCCCCTGCCACCAATGAACTACTACGAGACTACGCAGATTGATGCACAGCGTAAACACGACCAAGACCACGAGCTGCGTTCGAAGTGCTTGCGAGGTTTGTCCTGTCAGATCCTAGGTTAATGGAACTATCCAGCGACGGTAGGGAAAGGAACGTCACCTCCACTCTTGCCTCTTGTCTAGAGGAGTGGTCAATCAGGTCAGAACAATGGGCCGCTACAGCTAGCTGAGTGCGATACAGCGTGCGTATTGGTCCCATGGAAGGACCTTTTTACCTCAAAGTCCTTTCGCTAGATACTGAAGTCAACGGTGAGTGCAGAGTTGGTGCTGGTAGAAGCTTAGTTGAGTTGTTTCAATATATACGACACAAATTTTGGACCCTAGCACTAAACGCTGCTCATTTCTGAAGACTTTTTACTGCAGAAACCATTCAACTTTATTGTTTTCTAAACTCTAAATTTCATGTTGAACGATCGTTTTTCCAACATCAATATCTTCGTCAGTTTTGCTTAGATTGATTCAACTATTTCCCACAGTACTCCTGAAAGGATGAGCATTCAGGCAAAAACAAATGAAAAAGTTAATATCCTTATTGCGATGATTGCATTCATTAACAATGTCCGGCAAAACAAAACACAAAATTAAACAACTGTGACAATGTTCGAAACATCAAAATTAATGAAAAGGTTATACACCACATATCAGGTACATCAACAGCTATAAGCTAATCAAAACAATCAAACAGCTGCAAAAGTGGATACTGCGCGGCCGTTAATAATGATGATGATGTAATTGATGTTACCATTAAACCCACTTCGTCGATAACACCACAGGCAAGGGCAAGGTTATCGGAGGGCACCATGGTTTTGTCGCGTCAAGCTAAGACTTTTCGTCTCTTCGTCACACCTACCTGCCTTCCTTTGCTGGCCCGTCCTTCGTCCTTCCGGCGAAGCTGCGGAAGCGTTGAATTTGTGAGCCAAAAACCGGAGGCCTCTGAGTGCTGCCTTGGACAGCTTAGGATAATCGGATTCGGATCGATGTCGACTTCCGATGGACTGGTGCGAAGTTGCAAATTCACCGTCCGTCCGTCCGTCCATCCGTCTGACCTATCCAATCGTACGTTCCAACCATTACGGCGTTCATTTTACTGGAAACTTTTTTTGCCTTTTTTGTGTTTTTTTTTTTTTTTTTTTTTTTTGTTTAATTCCTTCCCCGCCAAATCCTACTGCTGCGCCACTGCTATGCTCTGTCGAAGAAAGTTTGACGAAGGTACACGCATCACGCGCTAGCGAAGGTACCGGCTCTGGCGCTGGGATGCTGGGCCCTTCAAGGGCTGTGTGTGTGTGTGTGTGTGTGTGTGGCTGCCACTTTCTATTTGTTCGCCAGCACCTCGCACCATGGGGTTTTCCAACCTTCAACCTGCTTTCTGACAGGCTGCATGGCCATGGGCCAGGAGCGTTCGAGATATGATGGCCGCCTGACCGAGGGGGGGGGGGGGGTGGGTGGGCGTGCGTGTAGCGAGGAAAACTTTTTAATTTCTTTTCCGTGTTTTCGTTTCACAATTTTCCCGGTTACTTAGCGAACTACCCTCGCTGGGGCGTTGATTTGGCGCGCGCGCGCGAGGCACCAAGGCCGTCCATTTTCTCATCGCTGCTTCCGTCGTGCTCCTGAGTCCTTTTTGGGACTTAATTTCCTTTTTTTTTACTACGACAAACCCGCTTGTCCGGCGCACCCATTCTGCGCAAACACCTTCTCTTTCATTTTCAAGTACCAGCATTAGACGATGACTAATGCCATTTAACGTAGCGTAAAAAGGTGTGAAGGAAGCTGTTGGAGACGCTCGAAGGGATGGACAAGGATCCACGAGGAACGAAAATCAAACACTTACACTAATAAGCGAGATAAGCGCGAGCAGGGAGTCTGTCCGATTGTCTGTTCATTGTCCTGGGTGCTGGATACGTGGGTTTTGAGGGACACAAAAAGCGGAAAACAAGTCTCCGGGTAGGATCAAAGTGTTTCAGAATGGTAGAAACGGCAAAGACTCCTCGAAGCGATCCATCGATATCGGTG
>NC_064873.1:10507917-10570417 GCF_943734745.1 Anopheles darlingi
GCGCGTTGTCGTGGAGGATGATCAACTTCTCATGTCTTTGCATACTAAATTTTTGCTGCATTTGCAAAAATACAGGCATACAAAAAAACAGTATGACATATCGATGAAAGTTCAATTTGCTCGATCTATAGGCAAACAGCGGAATTAAGGTTATACACTTGGTAGAGATAAAGTTGTTACCTTGCCTGTACCTTGCAGGCTGTATGTTGAAGGCATCTTCACATCATCTGCATCACTGTGTGGTGATCACGATCATGGCATGTTCCACGGTTTTGTTCTAATCTTGGATAGTTGGTTGGTAGCGCCTAGGGAATCGAAGGCCGAGAGGACCTATTCGACCCTAATATGCCTAATCATCAACAACCGGCAGCAAACCGGCGGCAACCTAGCGTAAACGCGTTATTACGATGGTCTTTTGGTATTTTGGTATTCACTCTACTGGCGATGCTGCTCGTTTCACGTTTCACGAGATTACTTGAACGATTGCAAAAGGGATTCCAAGTAAAACGGTTTTATGACCCTCTTCGCCACTGCCCGGCGTGTGTGTGTGAGGAAGAGTGCATACCTTGTTCGACAGCTTGTTCGAACGCCTTCGAAATCTGCTCCTGCGACGCGTAGACTTTCGGCCAAAAACCCTCTGCTCGCTGTCGTCCATGCTATTGCTTTGCATTATGATGTACATATATTTATGTATATCCGTTCCCGTTCCCAAGACAACCCTCCCTCTGCATCCCGGATTCCCCTCTCCCTCTCTCCATACAGGCAGACGGTACAAGACGGACTCTCGGACGCACGACGGAGTAAAATTGGCGGACACCAAAAACCTCAACATTGCCCTGGCCCGTGCGCCGTGCACCACCTTACAAGAGAAAGAAAAGAAAAACACAAGAAGAAAGAAAACGAAAAATAAATCCAACCTCACGGTGTGTGCGAGAGACAGAGAGAGAGAGAAAAAGAGAGAAAAAGAGAGAGAGAGAGAGAGAGAGAGATTTTTATTCCCGTTTTATCGCACAAAAGAAAAAGGGAAGAATACGGTCCAGAAGTGAAAGATGATTTAGAAAGCGAACTGAAAGCGAACTGAAAGCGAACTGAACGAGCTAGCTAGCTAGCTGGCCAACGTAACGGTCCGTCCTTACGGACCGGAACGAAGAAGAAGCAAAAACGAACAAAAAAGGAATGGGAAAAGCAATATTTATTCACAGCACGAAATTTATTACATATGTGGCCGATGATATATGAAGAAGCGTGAGACATACCGGTATCGAGGAAAGCGAGTATTCATCACTTCTGGCCAGCACGCACGGGTTTGCCCGCTCGCCCGTCCGGCCACTGGCACACCACTGGCAAACCACGTAATCGGTTACAGGGACCGCGGTCTCCGGATCCGATCCCACCGGTCGCTGGCTTTAACATTTAGATTTTCTTTCGCTACTCGGCGCGAACTCCGGCGCCGAGTAACGGCAATTGGCTACTAGAACCTCTCATGGGAGGCGCATGGGAGATGTTGGCCGAGGACGAGGTGTGTGTGTGTGTGTGTCGGCAGTGAAAGGTCAATGCAGTGTGTACATGGCATAAATCCTGCGCCTGCGAGTGCCTTCCGAATTGGCATACCGAAGAATCTGCGGGTGCGAGTGGGTGGTGAGAGGATGTAAGACCATATTCTTACTGCGATGCTGCGGTTATGCTGGGGCTCAAGCACCGCAAGCATTGAAATAGATGCTTTCCTGTATTTTACATTTTTTATTTTTCCTATTCTACTAAAGGAACGACAACTTTCTGGGTATGGATTTAGTATTGAGAAAATCATAAAGTGAAACAGGCGAATAAAACAGAACTGTTGGAAATGAAAGGTGATGATGGTGATGGTAATTGTAACTGTAATTGGCTTACTGAAACCTGTCGATATTCTTGGGATAGGTTATATGCATACATTCTGTCAAGAAAGTACCGGGAATAGTCGATTTAAATCTGACTGGGATGTCGGATCAAGTGAATATTTTTTTCCTAGGCTAGTACAACTGTCCTTAATTATTAGGCAAAATTTAAGCGAAATCCGTCAACCCGTTTGTTTACAGCAATTTTTCAAGAAAGGCGATGTCAGTAGTGAGCGGCGATTTGTTGAACAAAGAATTATTGAAGATTTGTTGAATAAAGATTTGTTGACGACGTTGAACAAAGAATTTGCCTTAATGTTTTGTTTTGCAAATGAAATGTCGTGCGCCAATGCATTGAAAATGTTGCAAAAGGCCTTTGGCAATAATACTCTATTGAAAACTCGTCGATATGAGTGGTACAAAGCCTTCAAAAGTTTTTGGACCGATGCTACCAGTTTGTCTTGGTCTGGTCGTTCATTAACTTCCTCAACCGATGAAAACATCGATAAAGTGAAAGATATGGTGTTCGAAAAACATCATTACAGCTTCAGAGAGTTGTTTCATGAACTTAACATATCGGTTCGTAACATTTTGATTTATTTTTTGGACATGAAACGTGTTGCAGCAGAACTCGATCCAAAAGAAGTTTTTTTAAATTTTTTAATTTTCTATTTTTCGCTCTAAAACTAAATCGTACATCCATCGTATTAACCAGAATTAGTTCCCTGTGACTTTTTACTTTCCCCTAAACTTAACTTGCCCCTTCACGGCAACTGTTTTGAGTCGATTTAAGCCATAAAGCAAAAATCGCCGCTTACACTGAAATCGACTTACTTAAAAAATTGCTGTAAACAAACGGGTTGACAGATTTCGCTCAAATTTTGCATAATAGTTAAGAACAGTTGTACCAACCTAGGAATAAAAACTTAACTTGATCCGACAGCCCAGTCAGATTTAAATCGACTATTCCCGGTACTTTCTTGACAGAATGTATACATACATATGCAGTTTGCAATTTATCAACTTTTTTGCGCTTTTTCCGAACAAAACGAGATATACATAATTATTTTAAGAAAAAAAGTTGTCAAACAGTTTTATGAAAATTCGACGGCAAATGACCACCTGCCAGCACATAGTGTACAGATTAAGTGCTCGTCATTTCAAATCTATCACCTAACACACTGTTTATGCTACGACTCTTGAAAGCGTAGACGAAGCTAAATTAAATTTTAAAAAATCAATAAATTTGTCAGTTATACTTTTTTTACTACTTTTTTTTTCAATTTACATTTTTTATTGATGCAAAACTTTTACTCATCACCTTTGCAAGGAAAAATGCTAATCAAATGGTTCTTAATGGGCAAAAGGTATAAAAATAAATATTATTTAAGTTGAATCATTCACCAACGACTCGTTGTATTACAAAACTGACTCCTGATTCCTAACCGTCCACCGCATTTGTACAGCGCCGTTCGCCCGCGCCCGCGATGAGTCGTATGTAGATAACGTTGCAATTCTTTACCGACTACATGGCTTAAAGCACTAACCAAGGCCCTAAATTGGAACTTTTTCATTATTACAGCTGCTACATACGCCGCACACACATACACACACACCTCGAATCGTCGGTGGTTTCATCTTTAATTCTCGTCTTCTTCAAGTGGCCACCCCGAGTTGCATCGTTGTGCGGTTGCGAGGGTCCCCGCGAGGATTCTTGTGTGAGTTTACCTTGTTTACATTGCGACAGACACACACCGCGGTGTGTGTGTGTGTGTGTGTGTGTGTGTGTGTGTGTGTGTGTGTGTGTATGTGTGTGAAGTGAAGAACTGGCGCGCAACTGACTGGAAGTGAAAGTGAATTAAGCAATACAATGGAAGAGGGGAGGAGAGGGGAGGGGGAGCAAATAATAAAAACATTAACCATCCCACCGCGTGCACCCTGATGTACCAGCGTACGCGAGCACACACGCACGCACGCACACACAAATGCACGCAGAAAAAAGGGTTCACGCGAGCGAACGAGACTCAACCCTTTGCTTTCCACCTCACCGAAAAGGGGGTTGACTGACTGACAGAAATCTTAACTTAATTTCACCATCACTGCTTACCGACACCGACAGATATACACACACACACGCCCACACACATACACACACACACACCGGAGTATGCAACGGGGGGAGCAACAACAACCCATCAAAAACCGCTGCCGCTAAAAGTAATCGCGCGTTGAGCGCTATTGTGGCTCGTTCGCGTTCGCAAGATGAGCGCGGTGAGCGGCCGGTGAGGTGGTGGTGGAAAAGGTGGGCAACATAATAGCAGAAAGAACACCCTACACCACCCCCTTTTCCTGGTGTGTCGTTGGAGTAAAATAAACTTTTTCGTCACAAACAGCAGAAAAAAAAAACAAAGGAGAAAAAAACGGTGGCACACGAAGACAACAAAAAACGTGTGTGCGAGTGCACACACATACACACACACACACACACACATAAGTACGAGGAGCTATTTGCTTTACTGCTGAAGGAGGGAGGGGGCGAGGTACAGGAATTTAATTTGTCTCATGCTGAAATAATTATCATAATGGTGGGTCCCATTGTGGGGGTTCAAGAGGGAAGATGCGAGGTCGTTTCAGCGGTGTAACTGCTTCGAGTGCGTGAGATGTGTGAGTGCGAACGTGCAGCTTGGCCGGAAGTCAATTGGTGGATGTCACTCTTGGGGTTCCTCAGCCGCGCAGCAGCGGATAAAGTTTGCAAAATCGTACCTCTCCCCTCTCCCTCTCTCTCTCTCTCTCTCTCTCCTCTCTCTCTCTCTCTCTCTTTCTCTCTCTTTCTCTATTAACTTTCATTGCCCACTGCAGGTACCGCTGCGCGCCACAGCCTTTCAACAGAAGGTGAGGAGGGGTGGAAGGGGGAAGGGGCACATTTTTGAGGTTAGAAAGCATTTACTCACCCTAGCAAGCCTGATCCTAAAATGAGCACACACATACACACACAACACCCACGTGAGAAAGGTTCGGGCCACCGGACGGATTTTTTGCCTGCCAGTTGTTTTGCTACCGCCACTACCACCACCACCACCTCCACCTCACAAGAACACACGCTCTCTCTCTCTCTCACACACACACACACCACATCGCAATCCTGTTAACCGCAGCCTCCCGCACGGAAGCTGATAATTAAGGAAATGAGAAAAGTGAAAAATTTCATTTCCGGTAATAACTTTGTCTGCCTCTGGGCTATAGGACTCTGCTGCTTTCACCATCCCCACCCCCCTTCCCCTCCACTCTACCAATCCACCATCCTCCCTTGTACATCCCCTAACCCCCAACCCCCTGCCCCTTGCGAGTATTACAAACTGAAGTCATCTGAAGTGATCGGTAGAAAGTAAGACAGAGCGAGAGAGTGAGAGAGAGAGAGAGAGAGAGAGAGAGAGAGAGAGAGAGAGAGAGAGAGAGAGAGAGAGAGAGAGACCAACAGACCCGCATGTAGCTCGTCGCGATGTTTCCGACAAAACCCAATCCCTTAGCTGGTCAGCAACCCCTCCCCGGGGGGGGGGGGGGGGGGGGGGGGGGGGGAAGGGAACTGGACACGCTGTCCGAGCGAGGACGACATCGAGGACGTCACTGCTCGTATGCGTATATGTGCCACCGCTGTTACCGCTCTAGGGGGTAGGGGGTGGGTTGCTTCAAGGGTGCGAAAAAAGAGATAATTTAATTTACATCCGGAAACGGGTTTTCCGGGGATGCGGGGGGGAAGCCGGCACGGGGGCCCGGCACACAGGACAAGGGTGCAAATTTGAGGTTGCAGAACCCCTCGTTCGGGGTGGTGGTTGGTGTACGGGCGGAAGCGAAGAAACTCGAGCCTTCTTTCCATTGCACCCCGTTCTCTTTCTCTCTCTCTCTCTCTCTATCTCTAGCGCTAGCGATAAGACTGGGCAGGCTGGCGTGGATCATTTGTTTCGATTATTAAGGATTGTACTTTTATGCTGACCTCCATCCATCGCGCACACATACACACACACAAACACACACACACACAGTGCCAACGGCAGATATTTCAGTTGCTGAAGAGAGACAAGAGTCACTTTTCTGATGCTGGCAGGCCTCCCACACCCCCTGCCCAGGGCGGCCACGCTCCCCTAACCCTAGACACCAAGGTAGCAGCAGGCCCGTGGCCATCCGTGCGCCAGCAGCTTCTCGGCTTCACCGTTACTGACAGTCAGACTTTCACCTCTTCTGTTAAAAAAAATACAAACCAGCAAGGGATTCGCGGGAGGTCCGAAATGGAGGCGCATGGTCGCACCACCACACTACTGTTCCCCTATCCGTTGCTGCTTGCTGCAAAACGGGGTGAAGGTAAAGGGAGGAGGCTTTATACTAGATTATGTTTGTAATATGCTCATTAAACTTTCGTAAATCCCAATTTCGAGCCCGGGACCCCGGGTTTAGAGGGTGCGGAGTGAAGTCCCTTCCGGTGTGTACGGGGGTGCAAAGGGGGTGCAACCGGCCTAGGGGTGACATAGCCGAAGGCCATCTTTCGGGTCAAATTAAAAGTCAGTTTCAATGGGAAAGGTTAGGGGGGGTTGGTGGGGATTCGAGGGGGAGGGTAGAAAGGGGGGAGGGATGGTGAAAGGGGCTAGGTTAGCAGACCAGCATAGTACTGCACACTCCTAACGCCGTGACGTGGGCCGTGCGTGTGTGCGTGCGTATGCGTGTCACTGCGACTGCTCCTTATATCTGTGACCATGATGCTTCGCATGTGGATCCCCTTTTTTTGCGGGGATCGTAAACTGGAACCGGCTAGGCATGCCCGGAATTAACTGGACCACCGGACCACCGGTTCCTTCTGATTGCAAAGATGGAACGAGGGGCGGCGAGGCAATGTGGCCAACCAACTGACACTTCCACCGAGGAATCGAAACTTGATCATCGAAACCTCACATACGGGTTGAGAGAGAGAGAGAGAGAGAGAGAGAGAGAGAGAGAGAGAGAGAGAGAGAGAGAGAGAGAGAGAGAGCGTAGCGTACGATTGCCGCTGGATGCCCGGAACCGGAAAAGGGTTGTTACCATACCACTGGCTGGATGGTAAATAGTTTACACAACTTCTGCGGTTCGTCATTTCATTCTCATTTGGGGCGGCTGGGACGGCTCATCGGAGATCAGACACACACACGTGCGCGCGCGTACATCGCCAACAAGCGTCACACAGGAATGGGAGGAATCTGAAGCAGGGACACCAAACGGGACTGTACCTGACAGGTTCAGTGTACCACCAGCAGCAGCAACCAGAAGGCCAGGAAGGAGCCAGGCGTGGTCAAAATAAGTGGTGTTGGTGGATGTGGAGGTTTGAGCTGCATTTTGAGGTTATTACGGTTGCCGAGGTTGCTGGGGAACATACTTTTGCACACTTTTGCACAGATTTGCAGCAGTTTTCATGTAACGCAAAACTGGGCGAGGGCTTTAGCCGTGGTTCGTGACCCATTTTTTTTGCCGCTTCCGAAGTTCTTCGGCGGAATGAGCGAGAAAGCGAGAGAGAGAGAGAGAGCGAGAGGGAGAGATGGTACAGCACATCGCACCCCCGCCCCTATGTGGACGTCATTTGTCGTGTCTGTCGGTGTATGATGTAGCAACAGCGATTCAACAGGGAACCCAACGAGATTACGGGGGGCTGGGAGATGCCCAGCCCATTGCCCTCCAGCTCCCCGGGGGAGGGCTTTTCAGCGCTTTTCCCGGGGGATGAAACCGAATTTTACGCGGTAAGCTTCGGATTTCGGGAAGGACTTTAGCGCTGACTGCAAAGCTGTGTATGTGTGTGTGTGTGTGTGTGTGTGTGTGTGTGTGTGTGTGTGTGCAAGGGAGGGGTTGTGTCTTTAGGAATTTAGAGAAAAGTAAGAAAAGCTTGTTTGGGGGAGGCGAATGGGGAAGGGGAGGGCCCAGAAGCTATCCTCACTCAACGCGTTCAAGTCAATGTGTTATTCGCTAGAAAGTGTATTCGCCACAGACTAAGCCACAGTACACCACCACCACCACCACCCTTCTATCTTTCGGCATAGTTTCGGCACACAATAATCGCTAATAAATTAATTTGCCGCCGCACACCCACCCCCTCCCCCTCCCCTAAATACTGAACCGGGAACCCGGAGGAATCGATAACCTGCGGGCTCCCAGGACCTGGGGCCGGTCGAGCCGGTCTATCGGCCACCCTCTCACTTCCGATATACACACACACACACACACAAAAGGAAGCAAAGGAAAGCAGCTCGATAGTCATCTTAATAATAACAATAATAATAATGGCATCCGGTTTACATGCCAGTCTACTACTACTACTACTGCTGCTGCTTCCACTAGTGGGTGGGCATGTGGGGGCGGTAGGGAGTTCGATGGAAGCGAACCTATCATTCATTAAGCACCAACGAAAGGACCAACAGCAGACGCCTTCCGGTGAGGTGAAATCCACGACGAGAAGAGAGCGAGTCTGAGTATGAGCGTGATTTTGTCGACTACTTGATCCTTGGGGGTGAGGGTGGCGAAAGCGAGTGGTGGAGAAAATGGTGGAAAAAGAATGAGTAGTAGCGCCGCCCCCTGCACCTCCTCTCTCTGTGTCCCTCGGTGCTGGCTGGCAGGCTGCTGTTACCAAACCCAATGCCATGCCCAAAAAGGGGAATGTTTGCACTTGGTGATGGTGTACACCCCTGCCTCCTCCTCCCCCCCCCCCCGGGGGGTGCGGAGAGGGCGATATTTTATTAGAAAATGGTGTTTACCCACGCAACGGTAAAATCGGAGCGCGGTGCTCCGGGCTTCAGTCACTCACCGGCGTGCACACACACACACACACGCACACACCACACACTGTTCATAAATGCCATTATTCCCCTCCCCACATCCCTTCATCTTGCCTTTCCCATCTTGCAACCATCAAACCATTGTTTCTCTTCTCTCTCTCCCCTTTCTGCTATCTCTCTCGCTCTCTCTCCATGTAGCTTCTGGTGGAAGTGGATTTCGGGGAAGTTTAAGGACCTCAAATCGACCTTGCCTGCCTGCCTGCCGGTCTGGCGTAGCCTTACGCCTGCGGTCACTTTTTATACCAGACATGCCGAGTAGTGCAACATTCCAACACACACAGACATACTCGCGCGCACAGACACGTACTGCCGATGTAGCATGAGTTAGCACAATTACCTTGCACATCCGCCCTCCCTGCCCCTCCCGCTTGGGCCCTTGGCTGCATCCGGTGCTCCGGTGGATCGCTCAATTGATGTCTAAGCTTCATGTGTGCGCGTGTGTGTGTGTGTGTGAGTATAATGAGTGTAAGGCCCTAATGTCTGTGCGCGCGTGTATGTGTGTGTGACCATGCGAGTATACCCTGTGTCTGTCGAGTACGAGGGACGATGTTTGTCTTGCTATCGATGACGAAAGTAAAAGCAAATAAACTCCGACTCCATCATCATCATCGCCACCGTCATCGTCGGTTGGTCGCGAGAAGATGGGCGAGAGAGAGAGAGAGAAAGAGAGAGAAGATAAGAGAGAGGAAGAGAGAATTAACATTTCGGTTTTGCTGGCGGATGATGATGCTGCACGTACCTGCGGCCCAAACCTCCGTCCGCGGATAGATCAGGATCTAGGAGATTGTGCTGAGTGCAGTTAGCGCTTTCCGCATTAGAAACATTATCCCCTTGCGTTCCCCACCGACTTGTGCGTCACCTTCCATTCTTTCCCCTTCTGGGAAACGTCATAACCGGTCACCGTTCCGACCTAAAACAATCAAAACAAACAAAGACGCCTTCCCGAGCGATAAAGAGAGAGAGAGAGAGAGAGAGAGAGAGAGAGAGAGAGAGAGAGAGGGAGAGAGAGAGAGAGTTATGAAAAGCAATCAGCCCGTGGTGGACAATAGTGCCGCTCGTCTTTCTCGAAAAACAAAAACAAAAACTCACCTTTCAGCTGTCAGGTGTGTGATTAATTCATTGACAGATAGGTAGTAAGTAGTGTCACCACCAAATCGGATGAGTAGCCAACACCCAACCCCCCCTCCCCCCTCCCCTTTTTACGTCGATCGTTACCCTCGATTGTTGCCCGGGATTACCTTGCGGACAAGCAGCGACAAGCAATACGTAAGGATCGCCTTAAAGGCACGGATCGCCTTGAAAAAATGAAACACTCACTCGCTGACGGAACGGCAGGCGAGCCTCGGGTGCGGGTGCGCTTCTGTTTTACAAAATGGCGCCCAAACGGGTTCAACGCGTGGGTGGAGCACACCTTTAGCAGGTCGACCCGGGAGACCTCCGCGGTCTCTCCCCACCGATAAGCCCCCTTACTGCTTGTCATTCTCTCTCTCTCTCTTTTTATCTCTCTCTCTTTTTTAATTCTCTTTCTCTCTCTCTCAGACTCTACACAGAGCAGGCGACGAAAAGAAAAAAAGAAATAATAACGTCACAGCGAGAAGAGAAAAAGAGAGAGAAAGAGAAAAGATAGGGGTGTTAATGATAAGGAGAGGTAGAAAAAGAGAGAGAGAGAGAGAGCCCACGAGGTAAAAGGTGCATGAAATGGCGCCCAGTGCTAGTGTGCGAAAGGTCCGAAAGGCTTCGGCCCTCCACAAGCAGGCAAAAGGTAACGACGGCAACGACGACGACGACGACGACGACGACGACACACCCAGTATCCCAGAGCGAACCCAGCAAGGACTCGGTCGTTGTCGTCCAGATCCTGGATCGCGCAAATCCCACAGAAGGCGCACACACACACACATACGCCCAGGTGGCACAAACCGAACACGAGGAGCGATGTCGAGGATCAATGTCGGTCCTGGGCTCCTGCGACATGTCTCTCTCTCTTTCTCCCTTCTCTCTCTTCTCTCTCTTTCTCTCTGGGTTAGTCGCAAGCAAATCAGCTCCCTCGCGGGTACGGCGTAGGATAAAGGATAACGATGTTCCATCGTCAGGGCCTAAGCCCCACAGCCCTTAGCCCTCGTCCAATTCCTATCTTTCTCTCTCTTTCTCTGTGTCGGTGGGAGGGGAGGGGTGGTTAGAAAAACCGAGCGCGACGCGGGCCCCGAAGAGAAGCCCCGAACGGTCGAAAGGACTGAGGGCCGGACGTTCAGCCATTGGATCCCGATCCCATCGCCGTCAGCGCCGTGTTTCCGTTTTGCGCTCTTTCTTTCTCTCTCAGTCGCTCTCTCTTTTTCTCTCTCTCTCTCTCGCGCGCGCGAGCCATGCAGCTACCTCTTCCTGACTGGCGGCACTGGCGACGGTGGGCTCCGGTGAGACTGTTGATGTTGATAAGAGAAACGTAGAAAAATCGCACTCCAAGAGGCAATACCTCGCGCTCAAGATACCACGCATGTGTGTGTGTGTGGCAGTAACTCCTGGCTCCACACTTTTTTTCTCTCTCTTTCTCTCTCTCTCTCTCGGTCTCTTCTTACTTCATTCGAACGATTTCTCCTTCGCTCTCTCTCTCTTTCTCTTTCTCTCTCGCTCGCTAGCTCTGTTTCTCTCTATCTCTCTCTCTCTCTCTCTGTCTATCTAAGGCTACGTATCTTAGAGATGCTCTAGACTCCACCTTTTCGCGAGGAGCCTCGAAAGACTCGGCACCACCGGTACAATTCAGGGGGTGAAGCACCTAAGGGATGGAATCTTACCTTTCGCACCGTAGCACCACCGTTCCAGAGGAAGGGGGGAAAGGGGAGAGCGAGGGGTGCGCATTCGCACCCTCTCACTCGCACACATTCGCTCGATGGCGCTCTCTCGCTCGCAGCACCCGAAGCACTACTTGACGGCAGCAGCAGTAGCAGCAGTACTCACCTGCACCTCATCTCCTTATCCATGGCAAAAAAGGATAACGTAACTGTAAGGAGGCGCTCCCCTCCGTGCCCGCGGAAAACCTGAAGAAGGTTGGACCAATCACCGTGAAACCGCACGACACCGCGGCACACCTCGGGAACGAACGACCGACCGACCGACCGACCAACCGACCGACCGGTCCGGGCTGGTCGGTCGGTCTTTTTTAGGGGCTGAACCGCTAAAAAGGTGTACGGTAGGTGTACGTGTACATCTGCACCCAGATAGGCAGCGCGCTCGCTACCTTCCGGTGAGCGGTGAGGTGAAGTGTACACCTAGCGCCCGTGAAGTGGCCTGAATGGGGGGGGAGGGGGTGCTAGGTAGTAGTTTACATAACCGACGCACGCCGAGGAACACGCCTCTTTGTCCGAGGACTCCTTTGCCTTTGCCGTCAGCTGTTGGACACCGTTGTGCGTTGGTAGTATAGCCTGGCAGTAGCACCTGAGCACCTCAACCCCCCTTCCGGAAGGGGGTGAGGTTCACTGCAGGAGATCAACTACTGCAAGGAGACGTATAGTAGACGTGCACTGGACTGGTCACGGCGCGTGATCAGCAGCTTCAAAAGCGGGCCACAGCGGGCACCAGCAACGCACCGACCGACCGACCGACCGACGACCCATTTAATTCAACCCCCTCCCCATCCCCTTCTCTCTCTCTCTCTCTTTCTATCTAATCTCGAGAAACGGGTGCTGGAAGGCCGCTGCAGAAGGATCATCATCACCACCGCCCGGGGGGCGAGTCCTTCAAGGTTCTTTGGCCTTAGTGCATTGCCTTGGAGTGGCACTGGACTACCCTCTTCCTCTGCTGCTTCTACTCCTCCTCCTCCTGCTCTGTTCTCTCGGTTCGGTTCCTACGAGCCGCGACCACGGGGCGAAAGTGTTTCCAGCAGTAGCAGTCCATTGGCATTCCCTATAATGGGATCGTCAAGAAGGCGGAGAGAGAGAGAGAGAGAGAGAGAGAGAGAGAGAAAGAAAGAAAGAGAGAGAGGGAGATAAAGAGAGAAAGTTCACCACAAGGCTAAGCTGATACTGAACTCCACGGGGCCACGGGTACCTAATACTGCGGGGTACATAGGGGAGACTCCCTCTTCACCCCCTCCCTATCTCTCCCTCTCTCTCTCTTTAAGTCCAGCGAACGATCCGCAGATTAGCAGAGGCCCCGGAGATCGGTCGCCGGTCACGCGTACTGAGTGACGTGAGTGACGCAAACCCGACGTGAATGAACACGGAACCCCCCCCCCCCCCCCCACCATCCTTGCAGCTCCCCCGTCCCTCCTCTCCGTGGTTACCGACAGGACGTTTGACCGTTCGGGACGCCGGGGGTTCGTGCTCGTGCTCGTGCGCTTCGGCTGCCGCTGTGTGTCACGTGCGTTCGAGCTGGGCGCTAGGACGCGTGCGCCCCGAAAGACAGCCTCCCGCAGCAGCAGCAGCAGCAGCAGCACTTCAAGCCTCCCCCCCTCCCTTGTTTTCCTCCCCCCATTTACCAGCGGGCCCACGTGCGGTCCCGCGACACGCTACAAAGTATGGCGTGGAAGCACGAGGTGTGCGGGGTGAGAAGAGGGGGAGGGGTTTTTGGGGGATGAGGGAGTTTGTCGTCGTTGTCGTCGTCGTCGGCTACTGCATCCCATATAGCGCTGCTATCGTCAACACTACAAGCTAGCGGCCGTTGATGGCATGGTTTTTGGTACAGGCCAGTTACCCCCAGGGGGGGGATGTTGGGGGAAGGGGGTAGAGCCCGCTTGTACTTGGAGTCCCCCACCTCCTGGCCCACCCTACGGGGGACCCCAAAACTACATTCTTGCCTGGTCTGGCGGCCTTCGCCCCGCACGCCACCAAAATATGGGGTGGTGGGGATGGGGGTGGGGGTGGTGGTACGCAAAAATCATCCAACATCATCCAGCAAACTTGCGGGCAAAACTCGGTGCTGCCGAGATTTCCGGCACATCAGTCCCAGCAGTCCCAGCCCCGCTTCCCCCCGCACCTCTGCATGTCCTTCTTGCGCTTGTGTCCTTCATCTTGACCTTGGGAGCGAAAGAACTCGCCGACGTCGCAGATCGACCGTAAAACAATGCTGCTGCTGCTGCTGCTGCTGCTGCTGGTGCTGCTGCAACAGTGCAGAACTTCCACGCCCGAACCGGAAACGGGTACTTAGTAAGTAGAGCACCAGTAGTAGGAGTCCTCCGAACGCGGTCTTAACGATAGTGACCTCCGTTTAGGTCCTAAAGCCGAGTCGAACGTAACAGCAAAACAGCAGTCCGTCCCGTGTTTTGTAGTGTACGTAGGTAGATCAGATCAACCTATATCCCTCCTCAGTATACATGTAGCTGTAGCTCACGCACACGCTCGCTCGTTCGCTCACTGCTAACCTGGTGGTGATGGTGATGCTCGCGACCGGTGAGAATGGCAAAACCACAGCACAGCCGGTACACGTCACTTGCCGGGACGTTGTCCTCTCTCTTTCTCTCTCTCTCTTTTCTCTGCTCCTCATTCTCATCCCGCTCCCCCTCGCCAGCCTCCGCTTCTGTCCGCTGACGGCTTTACGGGGGCGTCATAGAGCGGTCAGTGGTCCTCCTGCTGCTTCTGCTGCTGCTGTGTTGTGTGAGGCCAACAAAATATAAATAAAACAACCGCACACACACACACACACACTCCGGGGAGTCACAGTCAGTTACCGCCACAGAAGTCACGAGTCGCAGGAGTCGAACAGAGAGAACAAACATTCCAGAGCATCCAGCAGCAGTTGTGTGACTGTGTGTGTGTGTGTGTGTGTGTGTTTGCGTGGATGCGGGGGGTGTTAGTGTGGAGGGTGGTTAGCGGAAGAAGGGAAGGAACGGAACGGGGTGTGACGCACGGGTGCAAATACGTAGCCAACGTAACCTCCACTGGACCGGAAACTTTGTTGTGCTGCCGCACGACTGCCGCCAGGACTGCCATCACAAAGCCGACACAAAGCCCGACCACCCCCCGGCGGCGGGGGATGCCCTACTCCCCTCTCCACCCCTCCGCTACCCCCGCCTCCTGCTGTGTTCTGCAGGCTCCACAGACTGCGACGCTGTGACTGAGCGTGTGTGTGTGTGTGTCTGTCGCGTGTGATCCGGACGTCTGTGCTGTGCTGTGCGGTGTGTGTGCGTGCGTGTGTGTGTCGTGGCCGTCACCCCGTTACGGGGGTTGGAGTCACTCAGTCAATCAGTCAGTCAATTCGAGTAATTTATAGCCATTGCAATGAATGAAATGAAAAATAATTTATGAAGCGTGGTAGATTCACCCCTTTCGCACGCGCGCACACACACACACACACATACACGGCCGGCGGGATGACCGAAGTGGTTCCGGCCGAAGCGCCACCCGCCACCGAAGCCAAAACAGAGGCAAGGGTTAGGGGGCCCAGTGTCAGAGTTTCGCATAAATTTTAAAGCTATTAAACCGCACCAACGCGAACCATCACACACACACACACACACGCACACGGGGAGTCACACACGCACACGTGGAGTCACACCGCAAACGGTTTGTCATTGGCCAATCGGTTGGTCTCGCCCGCCACGACATCGACTCCGGGGGGCGCGACAGACCCAACCACCCCCCCCCCCCCCTCGCCACACACCCTTCATTACCGCAGTCTACTACTACTTCACTTGTTTAAATTTTTGGAGAGCCAGTTTGTAATAACTGGAACAGGCAGCCAGCCAGTCGGTTCGGGGCTGCGGTTATTAACTGCTAATCACAGTGGCGGCGGTTGCACCCCTGCTCCGGGGGATGAAGACGAGAGGAAGATGTTGAGTTGTGTAGAGTCGAGAGAGGGAGAAGAAGATAGAATATCGTGCGAAGCGTGTTTCGCCAACCTTTAAACCCACCACACTTTCGCCAGTGCGTCCCACTGGCTTCCCTGCATCCACTTTTCCATCCCCCCCCCCCCCCCTTTCTCTTCAATCTGCCTCCCACGTCTCCCGGCGGCGGTGCGCGTGAGATCATTGAAATGTTGAAGTATTTTTTGATGGAGCAAATTAAGTGCCCGACCGACCGACCGGCCGCCTCGAGGTAGGACATGAGCCAGGACCCTCCTTACACCCCTCTAACGATGACACGAAACCCACCCACACAACGGAGGTTTACAGTTAAAATTAAGCGATTATGTGCGCCCGCGCACACCTCCCCCCCTCACTTTCTGTGTGATGCGGCATCTTAAGTGGTTTCCAGGGGGATGTGTGTGTGTGTGTGTGTGTGTGTGTGTGTGTGTGTGTGTAGGGTAGACGGGGGACACTCCCCCTACCCCCACATTTCACTTCACCTTTTGCGCGATGTGCGCGCGACGAACATACCACCACAGGGAGGGGGGGTGGGGTGTGATACTCGTACTCGAAACGCGACGCGGAGCCCACCTTCCCCTCCCCGTCCCCTCCCTCCAGGAATACACGCTCACCTACTACCACGCCACTCGGCAGCACGTTTAATAGGGTAATTATGTTTAACCGCCAAGTCGAGGGTTCCTGTCGATGGCTTCCGGGCATCCACGTCCTTGTCGTCGTCATCGTCGTCGTCATCGTCGTCCTCATCGTCCTTGTCCTCGTCGTCGTCGTCGTCGTCGTTGTCGTCGTCATCAGCATCATCAGCGGCCTCATATCACTAACGGGCTATACCTTTCGGGCGCTTCCGCCCTTATCCGGCGCCCTTTACACAAAGCATACACACACACAAACACACACCGACACACAGACACACAGACACTCTGTCAGCACTGGCTGGCTGGCTGGCTTATGATGGCTGTGACGATACCCATTAACATTCTCCCGTGCAATTAAGACATTGCACGCACGGGGCTCGCCAGCATCACCCATCCCCTACCGCAGTACCAACTAGGTAGAACTCGTAGCGTTGAGAGGATACGCGAACACAAGTGTGTTTGCGCGTGTGTCTGCGTGTGTACTGTACCTACAGTACCTAACCTACTAGTTTTGCAAACCTCCTAAACCGCGTCACACAACTCGCGTCTGGGTCTGGGTTTTGCAGTCAACAGTCAGGCCCGTGGTGCGTCCTCCCTATTCTTACGTGGTCCCACGAGCACCACAGCAGCACAACAACCAAACAAGGCCAAGGCCTTTGCCTACGGCCTACGGAGGAGAAGGACCGGTATCCTGCCCCTTCCTGCTATCGAATCGCCGGAGTTTCGATTCGTTTGATCTAGTCACTAGCAGCACTCCCAGCACCCCCATACCCCATCGTCTGCCGTCTGCAGCCGGATGTGCGGATGAAGGCGAAAGGGATACTTTTCCGTAAAAACACTTCTCCCCTCGCACAGCGCCCGTCTCGACCTTCAGCCAGCAGTTTTTGGAAATTACGTTCGTAAATACGTGGTCGAAATTAATAGTCTTCCACGAGGACAACAGCTAAGAATTAGAAGACGCGAAAAGGGGGACGAAAGAGAAGGAGTATCCGCGTGTAGTACGTACATCGTGCAGCCGTGTCTAAGCAATTGTTTTCATTAGCACTTCGGGCCCGATACCCAGGAATATCCGGCCATTCCCGGGCCAGGTCAGGCCAGACGCCAACACTAGGGTGCACTTGGTACTACGGCTACCACCGGTACGTAGGCGGCTGCACCGGACGTGGGACACTTCCTGTGGATGCAGACGAGAAACGGAGGAGCAGAATTGAAGCTGCCTCTGTGTAGCGGTGTCAGCGGTTTTCCAGCGCCAGCGTTATTACCATTGATCGAGGCATGTTGGCAAGTAGTTGAACAGGAAGACCGTACCTTTCCTTCCAAAGTACCCTAAGACTAAGACGTTCCTCGAGTACCCTGAGACGCGACCTGTCTCTTTGCTGTTTGCTGATCCCAAGGAAGCAGCAAGGGCAGCGCTACCCTAGACCCAGGGCAAGACTCCATAACCACCAGTAACCAGACGACGACGGCCAACGTATAGGAGCTATAGGGTAGGAGAACCGCTTCCCCAAGGTGCCCTGGGAGGGGAATTTGGATACCTGGGGCCTAGGGACCTGGATTTTGCCGCTCGCACAGGCCGACTGATAAAGGTCGCGTTTAATCAAGCTCCATCTGCTACCCTTGTACCCACTCCACCCCTCCTTTCCGTCCCATACGCCTTCGCCTTCAGCACGGCGCGGACGGCGTGCTGAGCTGTGTTGTGAGTTGGGTACCCGAACGATTGGGCGACGACGTTTGTGTCGCCCGTTTGTGTACGACGTACGACGGAGACGGAAACCCATTTGTGGTCCGGATGCAGGAGCATTCTAACACACACACACACACACAGGCGTGCACGCACGTACGGGATTACGGCGGGGGTTCGGGGCGAAACATAAACAGATTACCCTCAAGAGCACCGGCATTATTACCTTAATACTTGCGGGAATGAAGGTGGTCTGTCCGCGTCCTTCCACGCGGGGTGGATGAGGATTTGGGAGGCAGGGGATGGAGGGGGGGTCGTCGGGGTTGTCGGACTGCTCCCCGGGGGGTTGATGATGTTTGGAAAGTATTTCAACTTGAGCTGGTGACGAGGGATGAGCTACTGGGTATGTTACTGTTGCTGCTGCTACTGCTGGTGCTGAAAGGTGCTGCTCCAATAAATGTGATCTAGTAGCTTTACAGTAGCGTACACACACCCGCTTCCTCATTCTTTGCTCTCCCCGGAATACTCGGAGATTCGGGATTTTGCGGATAGTCCGGTTCGCGTGCAATACTGGTCGTGGTAGGTGCCGGGGAAGCGACCACGCCGCCACTAGATCGATGCGCCAGGACAGTCTTGAGGTTGGCTGCAACAACCCCCACCCCTCTCCCTCCCCCTCCCCCTCTCGCCGTCACTTCGCATCTTTCGCAGGCACTTAGCGAGTGCATCGTTAATCGAAGCTCAGCGAAGGAGTTTCACCTTGTTTTACGAGGTGCAATAAATCTTGGTCTCGGCGGGAATGGCGCCTGGACCGGGACCTGGACCTGGACCCCCTCCTAGTCCGCCTGCAAGTCCCAACGCCCAACAAGGTAGTCACGAACACTACGCGAACACCACTAATGGAAACGGCACCGCGGCTTGCTGTCTGGGCGGCGGTGACGCCCCGACCACCACCAACCCACTACCGCAAAGTGCGATAAATTGTTCGTCGTTCGGGTGCGTCGTCGTCGACGACGACGTGACGGCGTGTTCTGGGCTGCCGTGCGAAGCGCGAGCCCCACATCCGACCAGCATTAGCCCCGGTAAGCAGTTATTGAAATAAAAAGGCTACTCGAGGTGCGCACGTCGTAAATGGTCGCGCACGTTTTCTAATCCCGAACCCGCAGCGCTTGCAACCCAGCAGCAGCAGCAACAGCAGCAGCAGCAGCGGTAACATCTGGGAGTTTTATTCCCATAAATATAGATGTTCTTTTTAGCGCCCGTGTAGGCCATGGACGCGGCCGCAGGAATAAGGAGAATAAATGGAGAAGAGAACTGGAGTGGAAAACCTGTGGACCGACCATTTCTTTCGCACAGGAGTGGCAGTGGTTTATAGTAGGCTGCTTGCTATTGATTGGACGGGAATTATTTGGGTTTGTTTTGGTGCCCGGTGGTTCCCGGTGGTTCCTCGAACTGTCATCTCCAACTTCAACTCGGGAATTCCGACTTCCCTCAAGTACACCTCAAGATCTACACCTCAAGAAGATCAAGGACCGACACGCTGCTGGTTGGGTTTAGCAAATTTTCAACCCATAAATTCTGCATACCCGCGTATTCCAGGCCATCCAGGCATACAAGTGCCTCAACCTGACTGCCGACTGACTGAAAGTTTGTAAGTCAGCTACAGTTGGTTTTACTAAATACTAAGACCTGTCCCTACTGTACTGTGCTCTGTGCGTGTGTGTGCGTGTGTGTGTGTGTGTGTGTGTGTGTGTGTGTGTGTGTGTGTGTGTGTGTGTGTGTGTGTGTGTGTGTAGAGTGGCGTGGCCTTGTCCTTTGTTTTGCGCTCAATTGGACCACCAACAGCAGCAGCAGCAGCAGCAGTATTATGTGAGTATCCCAGGGCGGCTCTGGGACGGTGGACGCAGCAGCAGCAGCAGCAGCTTCCTGGCGGAAATGTCAGGCCACCATAACGATACGGAAAAAAAACCCATAAAAACCCGTCGAGCTACGTGCATTTTGTTTGTTTCCATCATACAGTTTTGGTTTTTTTTTATTGTTTTCTGCTGCTAGCCGTTGCCGTTGCTCAAGTATCCACTTGGTTGTTTTGGTTTTTGGGTGGCCGTCCCCCCCCGACCTTCGGTGCCGTCACTAATGGATGCCCGGGACATACACACACACACACGCACACACACAGACGCGTGCGCGCATACCACGGCACGGTACAAGTTTTGGTGAGTATTTGATTTATATTGCATTCAGCGTCGTCCAGGAGGCTGGGCAGGAAGGAGGGGGGGACGGGGTGGGCAGTGAAGGTTCCGTTCAGCTGCTACCTTGTTGCGCAGCGCACCGGTGAGCAGCTCCGTCCTTTACGACCCTTCCACCCCCCCCCCCCCCCCCCCCTCTCGCATCCCCTTTACTTTTTAATGCCCCACGCGGCACACGCTCCACAGCAAGGAAGGGAAATACAAATAAATAAATAAATACTCGCCAATACACACATACAGATGGCTGGCTGCATTGGCCGCGGCTGGGTAGCAGCTGCCAGATTTGGCACGTAAAGCAATCGTCGTCGTTGGCCGTCGTGAACCCGCGCGGTCGTGGCAAAGGAAAGCGAATCAATGACACCCCCACCCCCACCCCCGCCGATATCAACACCTTCAACACCACTCTCGAACCTGGGATTCCCTCGGGAAAACATGGGGAGCGCCGAAGTCCATATAATATTTATGGGCATTTAATGTAATACAAAACCAAAACAAAGGCGACACACACACACACACACACACACACAGGGCGGGAAGCCGAGTGGGAGTGTTGCGCTGCTGGAGCGTTGTTAATGCGGTGTGTCGATGCGAATGCAGTCGACAGATTTTTGTGGTTTTGACACGAAAATATGAATGAAACATTCCAGGCCTGATGATGATCTCTCTCTCTCTCTCTCTCTCTTTCTCGGGTTCTTCTTTTTCTACTTGTACCTCTACTTGAACTGATACTTCTATTTATACGACTAATTTTACTTGTACTACCGCTTCTGATATTATTATTAATTCTATCTACTTAATAATATCAGAAGCGTTACTGCTTCTACTACCTGTTCCACTTCCACTTCTACTTCTACTTCTACGTCTATTTTTGCTACGTCTATACTAGCATAGTAATAAACAGTATCGACTTTACTGCTGCAGGTGGTTCGGTTCCCCCAAAAGGGGTTTTACGGCTCATCCTTAGTCTTTCAGCAACATCAATCAACATCAACAACTGTATGTAACTACTGGATACACGAGCCATTAATGAACGGATGCGTGCGAGGGGATTGGGTTGTGGGGGTCGTTGTGATAACGTTGATAACACCCCACTCAGCACAATCGCTCCACTCCACAACTTAGAACACCCCCTCCCCCACCCCTCACCCCTCTAAACTACAAGATCCTAGTTTGCTAGAGCTGGAGCAACTTCGTGGCGAAGGTGATGTATCTTTTGGGATCAACCCCCAACCCCCACCCCCTCACCGATCCCCGGAAACAACACAACATTCTGTCTGCTGCTGTCGGATAATTGGGTTACGCTGGATTTGCCTTGAATTACCCTTTGTGTCAGTGCTGCTCACCTCACGACACGACCTCACCTCGCAGCCGGCAGAATCCTTCACACCCTGCCTCATGGATGCCGGCAGGATGTTCCCCGTCGTGGCCCCGTGTCGTGTGTGTGTCCATCCTATTCCTATTCTCATCCGATGTTCTCAGCTACCTCAGCTCATCCCAGGCCCATACCATTTCGAACACTCCTGGCCAACACATTTAATGTCCGACACACACACACAAGGGCACGGGTAAGAGGCGTCCTTTTGGACGGTGGTAAGTATCACACCTGACCTGGCAGGGATAGAGCTGCTTTGTTTGCTCACCGTTGAGCTCCCGGACGCCGGACGAAGGATCCTCGGTGGGGATAAGTACCTGCTAGTGCACATGGGATCTCTCTCTCTATGTGTGTGTGTGTGTGTGGGTGTATGTGTTTTGTGTGTGTGCTAGGAAAGGTTGGAACTATCAGCACCATTTTCACCTCGCTCATGGTCGTGGCAAGACGGTTGGAACGGAGATATTTATGATCCTCTCCATTTGCTCGACACCTCGACACACACACACACACACACACACACACAGGCGGAAGCAGTGTCGCCTAACTAACGCCTCGGTCAACTTTCACCTTCGACGACACACACTACTCCGGCACCGATTTCCTGTGGTATGGGGCCCAGGGCAAGGACTTGGTCCGACTAGGGGAAAAGCACCCTACCCCGCTCCCCCTCCCCCCCCCCTCCCTTCCTCCTCCGTCCCGGATAGAAAATCTACGATTGAATAGGTTCCAAAAAGGCAAAAGGTACACCATTATTTATTTAATTAAGAAAAACTTTTGCTATTTTGAGGTTTTCGGGCAGGATGGGGGTGTAGCGAACGGGGGGGAGGGGGAGGGGCAGGGGAAAAGGGCTCTCTGTGGCTGTGGGAGTGTAAGTGGAGTGTGCCACACCACCAGCAAGAGGTGTAGCTAGTAGGTGGATAGTTTTACTGGAACCTGTCCAGCGAAGCGCATATTTCAGGCGCATCCGCATTTGGGAGATCCTTGGTTCGAGCGGTCGAGCAGCGGTCTTCAACAAAACCGCCATGGAAGGAGAGGAAGGACCGCGTCCCCTTCGCCCGGCGCTCCCGAACCCGAAGTCGTGGCCGATAGTAAAAAAAAACGAAAAAGAAACGGAAAAAGTAGGAATTGAGATGAAACCATTACCACACCCTCCCAGCAGTTTGACTCAGTAGAAAGGGAGTAGGAAGGAGCGGAGGGACTGGAGGCATCCATTACGCGCCAAAGCACCATGCACTCCGTGGATGCTCCGTGGAGCAAATCAAGAAGCCAAGCTCAAGGAGAAGCAACAGCAGGAGCAGCAGCAACAAACAAGAGCAAGAAAAAGAACCAGAAGAAGAAAAAAGGGAAGAAGAAGCAGAATATCCACGACACACGACGCCATCAGCGTCGAGCACGAGAAGAACGTTTCTTAAGTGAATCCAAGATCTGTCTTGGAGTGCCGGGTTCACTCTCAGTGGTCGCTCTCTCTCTTTCTCTCTTTCTCTCTTTCTCTCTCTCTTTCTCTCTCTCTCTCTCTCTCTCCCCCTCACTCTCTCCTTCCTACTATGCTTCCGGTGCACTCAGCCACCTCTCGAGGGTGATTTTGATTTGTAACGCGTTCTTCGCTCGCCTTGGGAGCGGGGTGGGGGGGGGGGGTTTCGCTCGCTGATAGATAAGATGCAGCCCCCTCCCCACCCTTCCTTCGGACAGTCTCTCCAGACCGACCGTTGACCACCACGATGTTACATCGCTGGACACCAGACGCTGGCAGTGCAGACCTTTTAACCTTAACGTGTGCGGGATGACAACGATAGCACGGCCCCGGGGGGAGGGGGGAGAAGGATCCAAGACGGGTGTGTGGGGTCCCGGTCCCCTTTGGTCGAACCTTTACCGCTGGAGGTAAAAGCTTTTTGTCATAAAATACAAGATAATACAATATACATTTACTCCTAGAGACGTCCGGCGTGGGCCCCATTCTGGCCACTAATGAGGCGACCTCTTACGCGGGTCATGGAGACGAACGGAGACGCTACCGCTAGCTGGCAGCGGCTGGCAGCACGGGAAGAAGCTGCCGAGCAAAGTTTAACGTCCTCGTCCAGACCATTTTGCGACCAACTGCCATAAGTGCCCGGCGGCAGCATCTTCAACTGCTGCTGCTGTACACTCCAAGCAGAGAGAGAGAGAGAGAGAGTGAGAGAGAGAAACCAAACAAAGGGGCAACCGTCAAGGTCCAAGGTCCGGTTAAGTGGTGGCCCTTTAGTGGAGTAGTAGTAGTAGGTGACGGAGTTTATCGGTTCGCTGATTGGTTTTACGCGACCGACGCTACCCGTATTGGTGACCGTTTTTCGGTATCGGTTTTTGGGACCGGAGTCGGAGTCGGAGTGGAAGCTGTCTCTTCTTGTGTGCCGTTCAGGTATTTGTGTAGGACTTTCACGGGGAAGGGTAAGGAATAAATCACTCATGTCTGCTTGGAATGTGTGAAGTTCGCTTGCAGCAAGGCACAAAGGGGGCCTTCTCTTCCTACGTCCTCGGCATTCGGGATACTGTCCGAATGACCCACTGACCTTTAGAAAGTTAAAGTTACGCAAATTCAACTCAGCACGGATCAACCGGATGTACTGCTGTCGGAGTCGTGGATGGGGAAAGAGCTGCAGAAGGCTTAGTGTTGTCCATTTGGTTTGACCAACAGCTGGCCCAACACAGTCTATGTTCTGCAGATTGCACATGAAACACATCCGCTGCACCTCCACTACAAAAGCATGTACCTGCTTGAGGGGGTCCATTTTGAAGATTTTTTTTGTGAAGAAACCATTCCACTGTATCTTTTTACCCATACTTCACATGAAGCTACAGCTTTTCGAGAATATGTATGGTTGTATTGTGAGGAACAATTGATAGCAAAAAAGTATCTTCATGACCATCCAATCTAGGGAGGCGAGTCGATGGCGCCATTTTTTTTGGGAAGGTTCACAGCCTTAATTTTTATATTGTTTTAAAGTATAACTAAATACCTTTGAAACAAAATATGTCACTGTTCAAACTATTGACTTAAAAATATTTTTTTCTCGAATTAAAAGTGTCGAGATTAGTGCCTAAATGTCAATTTTGCGTGGGAGATTAAAAACTTTTTTTCATTTGACGAAACCGGCTGCCGAAATTTATCGTTTCTTGGTTTAAGTTTTTTGGTGAACATGTTACGACACAGAAAAAAAGGGGAAAGCTGGATTCAAAGAATAAGAAGCGAAAATTTCGGCGTTACAGATACGGAACGTTCGGGGCAACCAAAATAAACCCGAAAAAATTAAGATTTAAAGGTGTCGTTCAAAAGAAACATCCGGAAACTGGCCAAACTATTAAAGGAGAACCGACATTATCAACGAATTTTTGATAACATGATAACGCTCGACCGCATGTTGCAAAACCGATCAAAAACTTTTCAGAAAACGTCTTAACCTAAATTTTGTCCACCCGGCTGTATACACCAGACATTATTCTTCCTGAAAAATACTGCTTTGGTTGCTTGAAAAATGGTTTAGCTGCACAGCACCTCACCCTTTATAGAAGTATCGAATAAATGGTTAGGTTAAAATAGAGTGCCACCAAAAGAGACTGATTTTTTTCCGGATCCGATTCCAGGGATCCGAAAATTGCCTGAAAAATGGCAGAAAGTAGTGGAAAAGTATGGCCGATACTTTAAACGACCAGTTGCAAAGGAGTTTTGAAATATAAAGGATTGGATTTTGTAAAAAAAAAAACAGCGGATTTCAACGCATACACCTAATAACAAAAAGAATAGCTAGTTGTATATTTGAGATGGTCCTTCAGAAAGCTAGGATGGACACCGAAAAAATGTGCTGAATTTTTGCAGAAACGCCTTTTTGAACGCTGATGCCATAGGCGTAGAATTTTTGACCAATTTTCCTCAATTTACGACCAAACTTTTTGTTCGAAAATTGTAATTTATAAAGGCATGTACAAAAAACAATGAAGGTGGATAGGTTCTGCAAACAAAATCCTCAATAATGAATTGCCCGAATTGACCTTCCACCCCCCACCCACCTTCCCTTATCTTGGAATAGTTCTTATAGGTGGCAATTACTTCAAATAGTTGGAGCTCTGCTCCAGGCAGTGGCCACCGTGGGCATCGCTGGTCACCTTTGCACATCAGCCACCTTTTAAAGCACACGTGTGAAAGTAAAGAATGAGTGGAACTTCCCCCAGAAAACACATCACCCAGGTGTGTCGGTCGCCAACATAAATCCAACGTCCAAACCGTCACAGATGGTGATCGAATTTCGAAATTAAAACTCCTACAGGCTCTGAGGGACCGACGAACCGGCACACCCATCTCTTCCGAAGCGCCAAGGATGATTGTCCGGATAATCAATTTATGCCTTGCTAGATCTGCGCCTATATCTGCGGTTACCAAGCGGGCAAGAGCGACCGGGAGCGAAGAGCGGGAAGAAAAGCATCATCTTCAACAGCAGCATTCACCACTACTACTACTACTAACGCTACGAATACGGACAGTTTCGCTGGCGGCGTCTTCGCCACTTAGCACGCCTCGCCAGACGCAAGACGCATCCAACCCGATGGAAAGTTGGCGGGAAATGCGTGTATACGAAAGATGGGCTTCTGAGGAAGAACCGCACCGCAAAAAGGAAGAGGAAAAGGAAGAAGAAGAAGAGAAGAAGAAGAAGAAGAGGAAGAGGAAAAAGAAGTGGAGCAAAACGGAACGTGACACACAACCGCGTGGCGAAGACCGAAACCGTTTTGGTTGGGCAGATGTAATCGTGGCGAGCGTCGCGCGCGCCAAATGCCTATTCTCCCAATAAAACCCCAGGCCAGGGGTTGAAGGGCGAAGGAAGCAGGGAGGGAAGGAAGGAAGGATGGAAGGGAGAAGGTATAGGCCCCATTCGGGGTCGGAGACGCTCGGTAAACAGAGCGGAAGGGTGCGTAGTAGTAAGAAGACGAATTAAAAGATACAGGGAAAGCAAACCGGTGTGTGCGTGTGTGTGTGTGTGTGTGTGTATGACGCAGAAACAGAAACACGCAGAGTGTGAGCGAGAGCTAGAGAGAGAGAGAGAAAGAGATAGAGAGCGACTATGCCGATAAGACTGGCGCCTGGCTCCAGGCTGGCGGGCACTTGGTACGCATTAAGTTCGGCTTTTTGTGTGAAAAGAAAAATGGGTGACCATCGCCGACATTGAACGAGTGTGTGTGTGTGTGTGTGTGTGTGTGTATGTGATGGTTAAGGGAGAGATGATTGGATGGAGGGTGGCAGCATCTTTCTCTCCCTCTCTCGCTCTCTCTTTCTCTCTCTCTCTCTTTCTTGCCGCAGGGTTTACAACAGCAGCAGCAACTAGGGACAGGATGGTGCCTGTCGAAGACGAAGGCAGACGTCACTGGCGTCAAGGATATTCGTTGGGAATGGGGGAAGCCGCGGTGTTGAATGGTGGTGAAAATAGTGGTAAACCAGAGGGAGAGCAGGGCTGAAGGGATGTCTTCGCAGAAGCAAAGCGACACACCGAACGCACTCGGACGGTTTGTGTGTGTGTGTTACACTATCCGCAATCATCACGCAGCTCAGGGGAGACGAGACATACAAGACCTCTGGATAGGCGTGAGCTAGAGCAATAGAAGAGACTGCAGTTCGAAAGATGGACGCTATACAATAGCGCGTTGTGAAGCAATCCGGTAGGACTTCATCGGCACTAGCAGCTAGTAGTACGCTAGGCACTAGCGTAGTAGTAGTATCAACAGCAGTGTTAGAAGTAGTAGTAGTCGTCGTCGTCATTTTCGTCATCGTAGAGCAGCAAGGAAAGGCGTGCGAGATGAGATAATGTAGCTATAAAACGTCAAGAGTTGATGTTCGACTCGATGTGGTCGAGAATGCTGCGAGCGCGCAGCTCTCTCTCTTTCTCTCTCTCTCTCTCTCTCTCTCTCTCTCTCTCTTTCTCTCTCTCTCTCTCTGTGTTTTAGTTTCACCTCGCCTTCACTTTCGCTTGTGTTTCCGGAAGGGGGGTTTAGGAAGCAATCGCAAGAACGCAGCTTCCTTCGATAACCATTTCCTTACACACACACACACTTGCACATTGGTGTAGCGGACGGAACAAGAGTTGCGGAGGACGAAACGGATACTTTCACCCATTTGTCAGCTTAACAGCTAGCACGACGACGTTGTGCGATGTCGATGCGCGATCACCTCCTGTGATCCGTGGGACCTTCTGAGCGGTCGGTCTAGAGCCAAACAAACACAGCAAAGGTGTGTGGTGCGTTCCTGCGCCTCCGGAATCCACACACACATGGTTGGATCAACTTATCGATGAATGGAATCCATACCCTTTCAAACAATCCTTTCGCTGTCCTGGGCTACAAGGCTTGATCTTGGCAAGTGTCCTTTCCGCACTTCCCTTCGCTGCATGCCCGAAGCCCCGAAGCCCGGATGGAGATTATTGCACTGCATCGGTTTGGGGATGTGTTTGAAAAGGAAAAAACGGAGAAAACACTCTCGGCATCGGACGAGAACGGCCAGGAGCCAATATAACTTTCCAAATCCAATTTGCTCTGAAGCACACTAGCATCCACGCAACACCGGTACGCAACACCGTTAGCGGCGAGTGTGGCGAGTGTTTGCCTCCCCTTCCCGCCAGCATTTTAAGTCATTTGCATTTTTCTAATGGCGGCTATGATGAGGTGTTAAGCTGCTTCCGTTTACTAAATCGTATTAACGATGTACTGTACCCCATTAGGTCACGGCGACCTAAGCAATAGGGCCATTTTTTTTGCTTCAATTTTCTGCCACAGCAACCGTTTCTTTGCTGTCGTATTTGAATGTTGCATTGGTATGATGATGATACTACTGTGGCTTAAAAAAGAGGTGACAGCTATACATATATAAATGAAAGTTGCATACTTTCGAACTCCCATAACTTGAGAACGGATGGGCCGATTTCGCTCATTCTTCGCACCATGAATTCGTCTTGCTCTGCTTCATGTTTATATTTTTGGTTAGATTATTTGCTTAGAACGTATGCATTAACAAAAAGTGAGTTATGAGAAAAAGTGAGTGAGAAAGTAAAAGTTATGACAGATAATTGAGTTCTGTAAACTACATATGGAAGATCCTCTATCAGCCGAACTCTAAATGAGATGTCCAAAATAGTGAAGATTGCAACAACAAAAAAAAGCACATAAATAACTGACAACAAGGTGCACAAATATGTTTTCGATCTGTTTTTTGTGACAAATGATGCAATTACCTTCCATATGTAATTTAAAGAACTCAATTATCTGTCTTAATTTTTATCTTTTTCCAGGAATTTTCCAGTTTAAGAAACACGTGGAATAGTCGTCTTTAGCAATGGCCTCCAGCAACTCCTTCACGGCGGCTTGAATTTGGTTTGTCGCATGAAAACAGTGTCCCCGGAGTGGTTTTTTGAGGTATTCAAATTGTCAAAAGTGACATGACGCCAAATCAAGCGCATATGGTGGTTGTGGAACGATATGAGAGGAGTTTTTTGGCGAAAAAGTCACGGAAAACCAACGCAGTGCGATGGATGTTGCATTATCGCGATCGAGCTCTGACGCGCTTGAGATCCAAAACAGCCTTCAAAATGTAATTGGCGAATATGTTTGATATGCCAATAACATCAGCAAGGTCTCTCGTTGTTAATCGACAGTTTTCAAACATCAAATCTTTGAATTTACGGACGTGAGCTTCATCGACTGACGTTGGAGATCGCGCAGGGCGTTCATCCTCTTCAGAACGTTCCCGGCCTTCCTAGGAGTCCACCTGTAAATATATTGTTTTTTTTTTGCACATAGTATCGTCACCAAAGGCTTTCTGGATCATTTTTATTTGTGTATCCGCAGCAGAAAATTTATATTCAATACAAATTCTTTGCTTAAAACCAGTCGACATGGCGTAAAAAGAGGAATTCACTTTTAGTAGCTCACAAAATAATACGTATGTCTAACACTAATGAATATTTTGACGTAAAACTTGTTATGGTTGTCAATAACGGGGCTGACAAACTACCAAAAATTCAATAGTAGAGATATCTCTTTACGTGGCGCAATTTGGAGATCGTTTAACCTTATTTTTTGGACATGGGTGTGGTTGCCCGCAAACAGCTTAGGTAACATGTTTTTTTAGTTATAGTACCTGTTTGTTATGCTGCTTACAAGCATGCCTTTTATTCACGTACACGTGCATATTCATTGCTAGTAAAGGATATCTCGTTCTTTAGTCGATTAAAAGCGTGCCAAGGACTCACTGGTGATTTAACGCTATTACATCCTTTCAACAGTTAAATTGCTCTTTACTTATGCAAAATCGGTTTATTTGCACCTTGACGCTCCAATCGTTGTCGAATCGAGGAAGGATAGAATGGAAATGAATGAAGGTATTAAACACATTACAATTTGATTCGAATCTCGTATCGAATGTTAGTGTTAACATTAAAACATTACAATTTCGCTACCCCGTTGGAAAACTCCATATTATTTGAGTTGAGGTGCATTTTTTGGTACAGCCAATGATATCAACTAACGATCTAAGATTCTAAGGTACGAACGGAAGGTACGTAAAATGCCTTGCGAGAACGCCACAAAATTCGTCCCCGGGCCTCCTTCACCTCCTCCTCCTCCTCCTCATCCTCCTTAGAGGCAGCACTATCTCGCCCCCTCTGTAAGGGCATGGCTGCCGCTAGAAGTAATTTTAATAAAGTGAAGTAAATAAAGTGCGCGTCTTCTGTGGCTTAATGGGCCAGGGAGAGAAACGGAGTGTGTGTGTCTGTGTCTGTGTGTGTGGGTAGTGTGGGTGCATAAAAATCCTGGAAAACCCCAGAAAGCATTAGTAACATCAATGCGCAATGCGTTTTTTATGCGGAGTAGAGCAAGTTGAAGCCAAGTCACCCTTTTTGCTGATGACAAACCATTCGGAACGGATTGCACTATAGTGCCCTGGCGCTTGATTGCCTTCCAGTGCCACACACACACACGCACACGCACACGATGAACACGGCAGGTTTGAACGACCTCCTCCTTCAAGGGGTGCGAAGTGGGAGGAGGGCGAAGGGCTGTTTGGTCTCCCAAACAATCAAGGAGACAATTTTGCGTTGACTTCACTAGCGCCACTTGCCGCTGGTGCGTGCACTGGCATAATGTGAGTGCCAACTCCCCCATCCACAAACCAACCACCACCCCTACCCCCATCCCCATCAGCCCGAATTGAGGATGAGGGTGCGGTGGGGGGAGGGGGCGGTGAACCGGTAATCAACGTCTTAATCAATTTGTTTTGGAAATTAAAAAGAGTATCGTCCGCGACTTTGCGCGCGTTGACTGCGTTGGGCGAACGTTGACTTCCCGCCTACCGGCTACCAGCTCGCACGCAATTTAGCCGAGCTCCCGCCTCTTGCCTCCCTCTTCCACCCCCTCCCCGGGGGCCGGCGAAACACGGGGCGCGCGAAACGTCAAATTCCGCCACCAGCTCGAAGCCGACGACCACCTCGAACCTCGTAGGACGGTATGCTTGCGGTGGGCGTGCGGAAAAAAAGCGGAGGAAGGCAGGAAGCAGCAGAAAATAGACGAAGCTGGGTAAAGGAAATTTTAATTACCTTTTTCCCGCCTGATTTCCCGGGCGCAGCAGCAGCAGTACCGGGACGCACTTGACTGAGCATTTCCATCCCGCGGGGCACTGCCAAGACGCCACCACCATTACCGTCATCATCAGGACCATCAGTGGGTACCCGCGGGCACCCTTAGGCCATATCCCCTTTCTCCTGATCGTTTGCTGACTGAGACAGCGCGAGAGAGAGAGAGAGAGAGAGAGAGACAGAAAGAAAGAAAGAAAAGCATTAGTCACGGATATACAACCTTCTGCCGAAGCTGAACTGAGCCTTAGTTGTCTGTCTGTCTTTGTGTGTGTGTGTGTATGGTGTGGTTATTTAATTAAAAAGTTAAATAGAAATATACAATCGGCTCGGCTCGGCTCGGCCTTCGGTATCGGCGCCAAGGGTTGGCACCAAACCCCGCCGCACCTCATCTAGCTGCTGTCCCTCCTGCTGCTGCCGTCATCAAACGCACCAATTCACCAATTGGCTAGTGCGGCGACACTACGAACTTGAGCCTCCTGCTAACCTGCAGGTATACAGTGCTACGCAACGCAGCGCAACGTACCTTTGCGTAACGTCGAACCGAATCCTTCAAACGGTTTGCGAAGAATGCAATGTATAGAGGTATAGTGACAACGGACGGTACCGAACAGAACGCTATGGATGTACCTGTGGACAAGGTAGACAACCGGCGCGTCGCTGCAACGTTCCTGGGGCAGGCCTTATTGGGTACATCTGGGGCATTCTGGATGGAGCTTATTGTCTCATTCTCGCACCCACACCCCTGCCGCAAATACTAGCGTCCTCAAATTCCTGGAAACAATTTCAATTTCCAAACCAACCAACCAACCAGCCAACCAGCCATCCAGCCAGCGGTGCGAGCTCGTCACACGAGAGCGTATCATGCAGCAACTTCGCGTCTTCGCGTGCACTTAGACCAAGCGAACCCAGACGTGACGTGTACTAGGATGTATGTGTGAGCGAGCGAGAGAGAGAGAGAGAGAGAGAGAGAGAGAGAGAGAGAGAGAGAAAGCGGACGAGGTACTACTGCCACATGCGGGTAATAAAACTCGCATCAAATCAAGTCTAACGACCCCCGAATCCTTGAACCTTTTCCTGCCGTGAACCGAACGTTCTTCTGCGCGCGCGAGCCAGAAGCTGTATAGCTTGGGCGATTTACATTACGTGGGGGGAGAGGAGGTACCCACCGTCACCGTCGTCGACCGTCACGACGACTTCGGTATCGCATGACAATACGCCACTCTCCCCCTCTCCCGTGGACGTGGGATCGGATCAGATCGGATGACGCCGTCGACAGCGTACGAGTCGCGAGTGGGGGGCGAGGGTAACAAGGATTTCGATACTTCCCGCGAGAATTCGACAAGCGAGTTGGCACAGTGAGGGTGGGAGGAGGGGGGTACGGGATGAAACTAGAGACTTACAGCACCCTCCCCTGCTGCACGCTCAAACTGCACCACCGAGAAAGAAACAAAGTATCGTCCGTCCCCTCACCAGGTAGCCAAGGAGCTCAAGGAAGTGCGGCCCCTGGGCCTGGACCTGGACCTAGAGGAAGGATTCCTTACCAGGAAACTTATTCCTCCAGCTATTACTACTACTACTGCTGTTGCTACTGCTGCTGCTCCAGGAATCGGAATTCGGACGACGGCGTTGATGAGGATGCATCGAGTTACGCGCTAAGGGCTCCACAGGTCCACGGGTCGAAGCGTGCAAGCGTCCAAAAAGGGATCAACCTCAATCCCGCACCGGAAAGGTAGACAGAGAGAGAGAGGGGGGGAGAGAATCTCGTCTAGGACGTAACCGACGCACGCACGCACGGTCCGGGCTCGGGCATCGTAACATCGTATCATGGCACTCAATTTGTGTAGGCGTTTATTGAAATTAATCCCCAAAGGATTTCATGTGATTTAAATTTTATCCTCGCTCCCTCTGCTTCTCACTGCTTCTTCTTCTGCTTCTGCTTCTGCTGCTACTGCTATTTCTGTTTGCCGTACCCGGCACGTTCGACTCCCGGTGCTGCTCGTGTTGCATCAAGCAAAACTAAACGCACAGCAACTCCCTGTGATGTGTGTGTGTATGTGTGCGTGTGTGTGTGCGCACGTCGGTGTTCACCCCCTGTTCAAAGGAGTCAGTACATCAGTAGGGAAAGGTCGGCGAAACGGGGAACTAGACAATTTAATAGACGTACTCCCTCGCCCCGTACTTCTTCGGTCCTGATGGTCTAATGGTCCTGTATTGAAATTATGAACAAGTGGCATTGATTGGTGGCTGTCACTAGTATTGGTAGTGGTAGTAGTAGTAGTAGTAGTAGCAGTCCAGTCCATCTACAGCAGCAGCAGCAACTGGAGGACTTGTCGTGGAATTGTCGGCGAATTGACGAAAGGGATGTTGTTTTGCGGTTACATAGCGGCCCATAGGGGGCATAGGGCCGTTGGTGACATCATCAAAAAATCCCCCGCCGTACGCACCTCGGGGTTGCGCCTCGGGGTGCACCAGGTGCTTCATTGCTCCTGTCAACGACTTCTGTTTTCGTAGAGAGAGAGAGAAAGAGAGAGAGAGAGAGGTACTAGGTGGATGGTGCTTGTGAGGTGTTCGAGATGGGCAGATGGGACACCTCATCGCATCGGACCGGTGTGTGTGTGTGTGTGTGTGTGCGAACAATCGTAACCGAATGAATGGCCGTATGTGTGTGTGTGTGTGTGTTTGTGGACGAAGAAGAAGGAGCGGATGCTATCGAATCGGCGCGGCGCAGGGCCATAAACATCAGCCCAACACTCTGCCCCGGCAAATCTGGTGGATTGAACTGCCCGGGAACTGCCGGGCCAACCCCATTTGACGCAGGTGCCCATTGGTAAAACCAATTTTAAGTTCTACATATATTCTACGGCTCTCCAAGATATGTTGTTTTCCTCCCCTCCCCCTGTATTTTCCCTAGCCCTACCTCTGCTTCCTCCTGCTCCTTCTTCTTCTTCGTGCAGGGCGGGGGATGCGCACCCGGGGACAACTGCGCCATAATTACTGTCGGCTGCTTCATTGTCGCGCCATCGCCTCTGAGCCTCAGCCGGTTTGGCTCGATTGGATCATTGGATATGTGTGCCAATGGGGGAGGGGGTGGCGGGGGATGTGGTCTGGGTAAAATTCATTACCGAGCGACCGTCGTGAATGCGTCGTCGGCCAACATGCACACACACACACAGCTGGCACATTGGATTTGTCTCGTTGCTGTACTCGCGAACCCGGAAGCATGAGATAAGAATTTTGCGCGCCACCATCGGGTGGGGTTGGCTTCGAATGCACGAATACTTTGCGCGTGAACACCTGAGCAACTTCAACGCTTCCACAAACGGCGAACGGCGTCATGGTTCGTCGTCGTCCTCGTCGTCCTTTTACCTGTCACTAACAGCAACTGCCAGAGCTTGCAGGAAAATGATCGAACCAAGGGAGATTATGCAAGAAGGAGAGATAGAGAGAGAGAGAGAGAGAGAGAGAGAGAGAGAGAGAGAGAGAGAAAATGAGAGATCCGTAATCATTTTTTTTTTTTTGCTTCCTTAGCACCTCGGCAGCCTAAATTAATCCTTCGCTTGTATGAGTGTGTGTTTGTGTGTGTGTGTGTGTCTACTGCCAGAAGCAAAACCTTTTGCGGGCGTCTCGGTGTCGCGCGATGACAAAAAGCGCAAACGACAACAACAGAGAAGAAGAAAAAAAATCCAAGGTGGAAATTAGATGTCACTTAGGTGTCATCTGCCATTCGGCGGGGGGGTGGGGAAACACAAAAACGGCGAGGAAACCAACGCCGCCCTGAGGCACCACCACGCTTCTCCTTACTCTCTCCTTACGCCGCGCGCGCGCGCGTTTTGCAATCGACAGCAATCGCGGCGTCGGCCGTAAGTATGTCCGGTAAGGTGTTGGATCAAGGGTGAGTGAGGGTGAGTGGTGAGGTGGCCACAATCTTGCCTGGGGCTCAGGGACCAGGGTGGTCGGCCAGGTCTTCTGCTACTCTGCCAGCAGTTGATGATGCCGGATGATCGGAGAGTTGCGAGAGTTACATGCGTTTGATTGATTAAAAATGTCCCCCGGAAGGTGGTGCACGCGAACACGGTACGTGATTGTCGTCCTCATCGTCGCCCGGTTGTGGGCAAAGAGGGGGAGGCGGAGAAGGGGAGAGGAGAGAGGGGTGATGCGAATGGACAAACTAAACGAAACAACAGCGAAAGAATCAAAATGAAGAACGTAAATCGGCGTAGATGGCGAAATGAAGGTAGAGGACGCTTTTATTAAAGTTTGGATTCCCGGCGTATGATTAGTCGTATGATGGACGGCGTCAGAAGGCCGTGGAGGTATGCCAATAGGCAGAGGAAAGGCATGAACAACGGCATTAAGGGGGGGGGGGGGGGGGGGCTTCGGTAATTTATTTTATTTATTCGCATTTACTTTTTATATTCTTTTATGAGTTCTTATCCTTTCAAGATTATTTTGTAAAATTTTGGGATCGATCAAAGCCAAATTGGCAAAGATAATGATTTTTGCAAAAACAGAGTTTCATAGAAGGCTCAATACATCTCGCAATTTTGAACAGCGTTTCCCAAAACCTACGTTTTCAAAGTCGGTGCCCATCGTAGCATAAAAGCTACTGGACCGGTCGATTTGAAATTTTGAACAGTTAATCTTTATACTATTTGCCAGGTAGCCCCGTCAAGATTTTGTTAAAATTGTTGATCCTTTTTTTAAATATTTTTTTTTTTAATTATGTAAAGTATCGTTTTTTGAGGCAATATCGAAAAAAGCAGCACTTTTTCAACTTCAAAAATCTGCCAAAAATCGAAAAATGGGAAATTTAACAGAAACTCAACGGGGCTACCTGGATAAACTCATAATCTAACAAAAGAATATTCATTTGAATGTTTCTGATGACCCAGCTCTTGGCTACGATGGGCACTGCAAAAAGTACATTTTTGCAAACTAGCCTTTCTAGATTGGATGCCATGAACGTAGTTTTGAATAAATCTTCCCCAAAATAGAACCAAATATTCTTGAAAAGTTGTAGTTTAATATAACATTCATTTGAAAAAATTAAGTTGAATAGTTTCTCCACTAAAAATCGTCAAAAATAAGCCTTTTTTGGACCCGAAATAACCAAAGCCCCCCCTAAGCCGGATTTTGACGTCGGATTTCGATCGCGCAAAACACACACACACACACACACACACACACACACACATACACACACAGCCAGACCATTAGTGCTAGTGATTACATTTCAAGGTGGTGGTGGTGGTGGTGGACTGCCGAAAGTCTGGACGCAGGTGCTGATTGGCAGCAGCATCCGGAATCCGGAGATCGAAATCGATTTCACTAATAGCGAAACTCCTAGCGGGGACCAGAGGCAACTACGCTCGCTGCTCCTTTAGCTGGCGATTCCTCTCTCTCTTTCTTTCTTTCTGCTCCCTGCTCTCTCTCTCTCTCTCTTTCTCTCTCTCTTTTTTCTCTACTGCTCTTACTTTAGTAAAATGGTGCAAAATAGTAAGAAAAATGCTTTCCATGCAACAAATACCAAATGCAGTATAGGACAGGATTCCTGCTCTCTTCCTCACCCACCTTCTCCCTCTCTGCCTCTCTCTCTCTCTCTCTCTCGTGTTATTTAGCATAATTATATCACCGCCTGCCTGCCTGCCTGCCTGCCGGCCCTTGCGCCGAAAGGCAAACTAATTCGCTAATTTGGTGAAATGTGATTAACCTGCCCGTTTGACTATGGCATTAAGTGGATGAGGGAGGAATGGGGAATGGTCGGTTACAAGTGGGGTGCAACAGCCATCCCCATGCCCAGCACCCGGACCGCGCGTTGGTGGTTTCACCTTAATTGAATTAATTCAAGATGAAAGTAGCGGTAGCGGCCGCCCTTTCCCTTTCCACCATTTCCACAAGCAATTAACGCGCGTGTCTGCGTGTGGCGCCAGCGCCTGAACGTATGCAAAACCGCCCTACCACCATCACCATCACCACCACCACCACGGGGCAGGATCTGGCACGCGCTCGCGCATGTTTCGGTGACACTAAACAGGTTGAATTTTAATTAGATTCCGCACGCGTTCCATGAGGAAGCCTATAGAGGGAGAGAGAGAAAGAGAGAGAGAGAGAAAGAGAGAGAACAGGAAGAAGGGGACGGTATGTTCCGCGGTTAGGTAGCTCGGTGTCAAGCCTAGCGCGGCCAGCGCGGCCCTGCACTGATAATCGCGCGCCTCGCGGACGATATTTTGTAACCGTTTTTGTGTGGTGGTGGTGGTGGTGGTGGGGGCGGTGGTGGTGGTGGTGGGGGCGGTGGTGGGAACGTGCAGTAGCACATTCTGCCCGTGAAAGGGGGGAAGGGGAAAAGTTTTGCGGTTTGTTGACAAAAGGGTGAAAGCATAACGCACGCACGCACGCACGCACGCACGCCACACTATCCACTGCGACATTCCACTGCAACCCGCGTAATGTTATGGCGAAGGCGATAACGACGCACCTCGCTCTCTCTCTCGCATTCCATGTCTCCCTCTTGCACCCTCTCGCTCTGTCTGATAAACAGATTGCTCGATTTGTAACGTGTTGCCGATTAATTCAAACCATTCGAGAAAAATAGTTCATTTTTCAAACATTTCATCCTCTTTGGTTTTTGTTAACGAATACCTATAATGAACTACAATTTGTCGAGACCGAAAACATTTGTTCAAACACAACAATTGCATCCATTCCGCAAAAGCGTGCGCATTACAACCACCATACTTCCAAACGGTAGAGTTCTGAGCATTATTCTGGATGCGAAGTATCCTAGCAGGGAAAACTTGTTTGGTTTTCCACACAAATATCATTATTAGAAAAAAGGAATAGCAGAAACCAATTTAAACCCCCAAATACAGCTCACAACCTTGCATGAAAGTGTTTGTTTAATTACTTTGCCTGCTTGGCTTACCAATGTATTTTTGTTTTATGTTTAGTAGTTTAGTATTATTCGAGAATAAAATAAGTTGCATTTCAAGTAACTACTGTGTACCGTTTTTTATTGTATCGAAGCTTTATGCCAGCTTTACGGCAAAGATATATTTTTTCCGAAAACTTGCATTCCATAGAAGAATCAATGCATTGCGTTATCCATCGTGGCATAAAAAATCTACTGGACGGAGCATTTATAGATAACACATCACAGAGACCAACTCTGGGAGATTACGGATAGCCTGTAACAGCGATTTTACCGGTACTCTCTGTAATTCTGCGCTGGAGATTATCTAAGATGTTCAAATATACTTTCGCGAGTTAATGAGTTTTTTTCCAGTCGGGTTTTGGTTTTCTTCTATTCTCTATTTGCCGGGTGCATATGTTGTCTAGGGCATAATGAAGTTCGAGAAAGTGCGCTCATCCAGGAATTCAGAAAATGAAACAATGTTTAACTCACTTTAAATTTGATTAAAACAGGAAACCAAAATTGGAATCAAGAGCTACAGTTTTGCAGAAGGCAGTCAACCATTTTCATCTTATTTCATTTTTGAGTTTAATTTCATCAAACTGATTTTAGAATGAGCATATAGCGTAAATGTTAAAATATGAATTATGGACACAGACTTGATAAAGCAAAAATGAAGCACAAGAGATAATCGAGCGTGATGCACCCCTTCTCGCTCTCTCTCTCTCTTTCTCTCTCTCTCTCTCTTTCTCTTTCTTTCTCTCTTTCTCTCTCTCTAAATTGGGCTGTTAAAACAAACAATTATTCCCCCCGCAATACCCTGGACGGCCCTGGATAGTATAACAAGTTGTTGGCGAAGAAAAAGCTGGCTTCGTTCGGTGTTGGAACAATAGACCTATGGCATATGGATCACTGATGACGACCAGCACACAGAGTTGTCTCGGGACGCGCTGTCGCTAACCCCCTCGCCAGCCATGTGTGCGGACTAGAGTGCGGAAAACTTTGCGTATTCCTTTGCGGTGCCTTGGTGTTTCCTTTTGCTGCGTTAAAGGTTCATCTTCGGCCTTCGGCTAGCTGACCATCGTTAAAGCCACGGAATAGTACACCTTGCGTGTGTTCGAGGCCCATCTGTCACGCATTGCATCTCTCCTCGCCTTTGCCACCTTCCGCTGCCTACCTCTCGGAACCGAGAGAAATCAAGAAGGCGACATGCTGGCGCCGCCTACAATACTTCTCTTCCCATCGGTAGCTGCTTCGTCTGCTGTGTGTTGCCTCGCATACACACAATCACTGCCACTATTCGCTCGATATTTCTCTATCGCTGTCTTTTGCTTTCTCTTTCTCTCTCTTTTTCTCGATCTCTCTCTCTCTCTTTCTCTCGATCTCTCTCTCTCTCTCTCTCTCTCTCTCTCTCTCTCTCTCCCTCCCTCCTTCTCTCTATTGTTGTACAACGGGCGATGGAATTTGCCAGACACTATTAATGTGCTTATAAATTAACACTACCTTGGCCATTTTGCGGGGAAAACACTTTTCGGATCGATCACGCAGCGAGCTCGCGCTACCACCACCACCGCCACCACCACCACCACCAGTCAGCTCGCCACACCTCGGCACACACAGACAACCCCAGCAGGTCTCCAATCCTTACCTGTAACCGTACTGATCGAGAAAACTCGTAACCAAAAGGGTACATCAGAAGCAAACCGTTAATGATGGTCGCAGATATGGACCCTGGAAGAGGAAGAACCTCCATACGGGACCTAAGACCAACCGTCCGTACCGTCCGCGTCAGCCGGAGCCTGTTCGGAAGTGTCAAGCGGATTAGTCGAAACCCCGTCCCCAAAAATGTCGCTAATGGAACGGCGAAATGCCGGTAACGGGTCCACCAGGGCTGTTCGCTGGCGGGAAGCAGGGGGTCCAGCCCAGCCCAGCCCAGCAAATGGTCCGCTCGTGCTACGTGGCACAGCCATTTGACGTGGCACAACAACTGTCACACCAAAGCAAGCAAAACCCCCTACCCTAGTAGCACAAAAGCGCAAAACGGACTTTGGAAGCGATTCGATTGGAAAAGTAGTCGTTCCACAGTTCACCAACTCCCTAGCCCTCTAGCTGCCGCTCGCCGAAACGTGTGTCAAATGTTTGTCTCGCTCGCCTGCCCGGCCGTCTCGTCCGTCCGTCCGTCGCGTCCGTCCGTCCGTGCGCGGGGTGGATGATTATTTTTCGTGAGATTATTTTCAATTTCTGTTTGCAGTAAGCATTAGCAGTATGGAGCACCTGCGCAAAATTCCATCCATCCATTTGTTTGCACCCCTCATCCCCCTTATCACCTCCCCCCTCTCCCCATCATGGTTTTGTGTTGTCTGTTCCGTGTCCTGGTGGCGGCCCCCTTTTTTCCGGCCGCTGGTACCGTTACACCGTCACCGTCACTTCCTGCCGGAGGCTTCGGAGGCTGGCGCTGCCTGCCTGCCATTACAAGGGGCTAGCCAGCTCGCCAGCAGCACTTTTCTGAAACTTTTCTGCTCCCGAAACGCCAACGGCAATGGCGATGGTGGCGGCGATGGCGGAAACATCCTGTTCGCGCTCCCGTGAATACAAGTCATTGGCCGCACTACTGACTACGTAGTGCCAGTGTCGTGCCGGGGTGGTGGCGGGTGAACTCCGGATCCGGACTAATATTCAAATTCAACAAATTTATTTTCTCCCACCCAAACCTAACCTTCAAACCATGGTTTTTCCCGTACTTTCGGCATACTGTGGCGTTCGGCTACGGAGCACTTCAACTCAGCAAAGCGCTTCCGCTTTCGTGTTTGACGTTTGGTCATCCGCTCGTAAAGGGGGCCACTTTTTCTTGCGTCTGCTTGTGTGTGTGTGTGTGTACGTGTGTTTTAATGACAATGTAATCATCGTAAAGGTCTCCATCTTCTGCTCCGCTAGGACAGTGTGCAAAGTGTGCAAAGTGTGCAGACACCGTATGAAGAGTTTTGGTTTTAAAGTCAGTCCAATTTGCCCTTGACCTTGACGAACCACGTCTAGCCATCTGGAACTGCGCTCTTCCTACCTCCCCGTGATGAGCATTACACACACACACACACACACACACACACACACCGCTCAGTTGAGTGCGAGCGATATTGATCCAAAGGTTTACGTCCGAATGTGTGTGAGCTAAGGATGGTGAAACTTGTGTATATAATTGCGATGCGGCTTCTCTACACATGCCTAATGCCAGCTCGTTACGGCCTGGGGGCACTGGAAGCACTCCAGGTCTTCTCTTCCCTCACTAGGAAAAAAAGAAATAGGCCCCAGCTGTGGTGTGCCTGTCGCAAAATCCCGCTGTCCCCACGTGAAGCGCGTCGAAAGGTACCGCGTCAGCGTCTTTTACGTGCGATATTACAAAATCCGACGCCATACTGGGGCTGGCCGACCCGACAGGGCCGACTCAACGCCATCAAAAAGTATTGAGCGACAAACAAACGGATTGATGGAACAGCCGGAGGACCAGGGGGCGTTCTGATCATAGAGTGACAGCAGAAGCAGGAGGAGGTGACACCATCACCATCTAGATTGAAATGGTCGACGGTGGTCCCACCGAAGGAAACCGATCGCTACTGCATCCCTGATCCCTGCTTCTTTTGTTCGCAACTGTGGCTTAGTGTGCAGAGGAATCTGCACACGAACTACTCTACTTTGGCAGTGCGAACGAATAGCACGCACGCAGGAAACTTCCTCCAGAGAAAGAGACAGAGAGAGAGAGAGAGAATCAAAGACTCGGGGTGGCATCCAAGACATATCACCTGGTACCCACAGAATCCCCACATCCAGTTCAAGTGTGTGTGTGTGTCCTGTCCCCTGCCTCGTTCGCTCCCGCTTCTTATCGCTTCGTTCGTCCCTATTCGTCGCCGCCGCTGTCGCCACTCGAGGAGGTACTTCAAATTTGAAATTATTTGAAGTGGTTTCTCCACTGTGGGCGTCAGTCAGTGGCGGCGCGCCAAGCATTATCAATCCCTTCTTCTTCCTTTCTTTTCGTTCTTTTCAGCGCCAGGCGTGGGTGGGTGGGTGGCGAAACTTGAAAGTGGAAAATGTGATGTAGAAGAAGTGGTTTAATTTGCGTTGATGGAGTGTGTGTGTGTGTGTGTGTGTGTGTGTGTGTCTCGCCGCGTGGAGGACGGGCGTGCTGCCGACGGTGTGTGAGGTTCCAACTTTTCCACTTACGTGGCAGGCGTGCTGCTACTCGTGCTTCCCGTGGATCCGTGCTGCTGGTGGTGAAGATTTGGAGATCAGGGAGCTAGCTCCCTGGTCCTCAAGCATGGATGACGCTCCCATTAAAAAGCTCCCACAAATCCCCTTCGCTACATATCCTGCGACCTGTCATCGGGGTTACAACAAAAACTAACGAGCATCGGAGCGCCTATACCAAGGCCCCTCGATACGACCTCACAATTTGTCGCTCCTGGTGACAAATTTCCTTTTCCTTATCCCTCTGTTCTTCCACCTCACTCTCCCTTTCTTGTTTTAGCTTATTTTAAGCATCTTTTTCTTGTTTTCTTCATCTTCTTTTTCTTCTTCTTCTTCTTTTTCTTCTTCTTCTTCTCTCTCTCTCTCTCTCTCTCTCTCTTTCTCTTTCTCTTTCTCTCTACGTTATATCTGTTTTCTGGTACAAGACATCAATGCCCATGGCAGTTTTTTTCATTTTGGCGTGTTCGTTGAAGGGTTGTTCTTTCCCATCCGAATCGCACAAGATCTCTATCTGGGCCCATCACAAGAGCGCGTGTCCGACTGTAGCTAGATTTCGCAATACCGACTGTACGGAAGCTGCGGTTATCTAGCCACACGCGTGGATCCTTTCAAATTAACAAAAAAAGTATCCAAAGCTATATATGACGCGAGTGCGTTTGTGTGTGTGTGTGTGTGTGTGTGTGTTTTTTTTTATTGTCTTTTATCTCGACTTGTCGCTTCAGATTTTCTGCCTTTCTTGTCAGGGCAGGAATTGAAGCAAGGGACCCTTTCGTATCAGTTTTCTTAGCGAGCAAAGGGTTTGGCCGTTTGTTTCAAAACAATGCTTGGCGTGAGTCTAGGCTGTCCCCGTGTGCCCTTTCACCATTACGATCACTAACACCTGCCGGGACGTGTTGTTGCGTGCAGGAATGTTTCTTTGATCTACACGCCAGCCGCTCTCGACACGAGAAACAATTGCTATCAAGATGGTGGAAAAAAAAAGTTTCTTTTTTTATATCCCCACACGATACCATCACTCATACATGAGATAGCGTTTTAGGCATTGTTTTTTATAATATATGAGTCTGCATCCATGTCTCTTTTGTCACATGGATCACCTACGCCGTCTACTAGTGATTGGATTTGTTTAGTTTCTAGCTAACTACATCCGAAAGCATTTCATGCAACCCGAAACGACTGCATCGCCTTTCACTAAACACACAATTAGCCTATCCATATAGCTGATAAACAGATACAAAACGCTCCGAGAAGGTTACTCACACTCAATGGTATCTATCCTCTGACAACAAACATATTCCTGCACATAGCTGCTAAGTTTCTTTCTGAATTCACCACGAGAAAGAGAGAGAGAGAGAGAAAGCGACAAAGGCGATACTGCGATAAGACTTTACCGACTACGATAAGACTTTACCGAGACTACAAATCGTCTCGAAAGAACATGCGAGCACCAAACCAACCATCCTCGGCTCGGTCGTCACTTGTGCACCCATATGGCGTGATGTACGTTTATCGTTTGAAACGCCTGCCTGCTGTTCTTGCTGCCTTCGGCTCCCGCAATGGCCGCAATAGATTCGAACTTGATTATTCGAAATTCAAAATCACCATATTCTTCTGACAACTGTACGGTTCTGACATTTGCGTACAAGACTTCACCTCACCTCAAACGCGTACAAGAAAAAGGTATGCAATGTGGCTACTTAATATTTAAGAGGCTGCTATGCGGCCACAAAGCCATTTAGTATGACAGGTCCAGAAAATCTGCGCCTGCTTAGTCGCCGCTTAGTAGGCGCTTAAACATTAAGCTGCCTCATTGCATATCTTTTGTCCATAGGGAATCTTGTACAACTGTGCCAATGGCTTTTATCAACGCTTCTGCAGCAAAAGTACATAGTAATATGAAAGAAAATGAAACCTATGCATTCAAACGCAATAATATTTGGCCTTTAAATTAAATTGCAGGCGCATGGGGAAAATTACAATAAAATCATAAATTGTCTAAACGGAGGAGTAAAAAAACAGATTGTGATATTGCATACAATATCCCATGAACAACAGGAATCGCTTTTTGGGATTGGAATGAGCTTTAAAGCTAAAAGCCCAAGTGAAAAATTAACCTGCACGCCTTTGTTCGAAGATCCATTTTGATTTGCTCTACGTAAATACTATGAATCGTTGGGATGATCTGATTTGTGTTTTGTTTTTATTGTTTCTTCTACGTGCAGGCTAAAAAGGCTGACCAGAGCAATCAGAGGCATTCAGGACGGAAATTATTCGCGGCACAAACTCAAGCGTGTTTCAATTTAAAATTCAGCTTCAGCACAGCTCGAACGAAGCACGTGTGGTTGTGCAACAAAAGCTTTCGACAACAATAGACATTGGACAAGGGAAACAACTACTACTACTACTCAATACGTTACAGTGCGTTAGGGTGAAGAGAGAACTGAGGAAGGACTCGAGGTGTTGACTGGCCAGCCATAAAATTTGCTCGTATCAACACCAACACCGTTGTTCGCGGCATTTGTCGGTAATTCCCGGTCAGCCCAACTCGTGGTACTCTTGGCAAAGCGCTCTCCAGTTCTTAGCCCTCGCCTCGTAAAAAGGTTCTCCGTCGTGCTGCTCCAAATATCTCCACCAGTGACCATCGACTAGCCGCGCGGTAGGCGGACAGAATAGGGAAAAAAGAAAAACGTATCCTCTCGGGGCTGTACGGCGGTCCGCACCGCATTCAATCCCCGTCCATCCGCCGGCGGTGGCCTTGAGCGCGTTGATTACCGTGTGATCTTTCTATCCTTCCGTGTGCTGTATCCCCAACAGTGTCTCGGTGTTTGTCTCAGTGTGTATGTGTGCCTGTGTGCCTCTGTGTCAACCTCTCCAACATATCATCCAACCAACCAGTGCCGCTAGCGAGCCAGCCAGCCAGCTAGCCAGCCAATCAACCCACCTCTAACAACCAGAACCAATCATCCATCCATTCGCCCATCGGGTCACCATACCTCCTTCGTCTTAGTACCACTGTCTTGTTCTTCTTTCCCTTCTCCGCTTGGTTCTTGGAGCTTGTTCGGTGTATCGGTGGTTGGACGCTCGTAAAGTCAGTCAAATACTGAAATGTAATAACTTTAGCCTATCATTCACCAGTAAAATGTGCCTGTACCATGTTAGCATCTAGTCCGCGCTATCATACCGCCTCAGTTTTCGTCGTAATCCCGGTTTTGTTTTCTCTGTTTTCCGCACCTCGATGTTCGTTATCTTTTCACGCGCTCTCTCTCTCCCTCTCTCTCTACTATCCTCTCACTCTCTTTCTCCTTCACTCACTCTTTCTCTCTCATCTGTTTCAATGTGCGCCTTCCACTCGCTCTCGGTTGGTATCGTGTTACGTGCAGATCCAGGCGCATACTAATTCGTCTCCATTCTAGCGCCATCGTTGTCGTCGTCGTCGTCGTCCTGTCTTGTGTTCGTTTTGGCAAGTGCTGTGACCCTGTAAAACAGTTTCAACCACGAAACCAACTCAAAACCAGAAGCTAGTTCAAGAGTCTTCACCTGCTGCAGTGGAAACCGAGGCAACAGCTAAACTACGGCAGATATTGGCGTGCGTGTGCGATCAGTTTCGTCGCGTGCTCGCCGTACGGTCATCGTGTCTTCTCCTCGAATATATCCAAGGCAATACACAGTAGCAAAGCGCCTGTATTCCCATACGCACACCACCACCAATAAGACCAAACCGACGCACACGCGTGTAACGATCAGAGCATTCATTCGATCTAATCAAGTGATCGGATCGTACGGATAGCGCTCTCCGTCTTCTGGCCAGTCGATAGATATCGAAAGATTATCCTGGGGCTTGGTTGATCACTATACCACCCCCCACTCACACACACACACGCGCGCGTGCACACACACACACACATATTCCTAGGGCTCCCAAGGCAATCATCAACACCACCCACACCGCGAACGGGGTAGTCCTTCTCCCCTTTTAGTTTGGCCAACTTCGTACCCGCGCGTAGTGTATCGATTACCAACCAACCACTACGATGCTTCTGAGTCACAATAAGTAATTGTTGATTTATTAAACCTCTAATTTTGCTTTACCTACTCCATCCTGCTTAGGTGATTTGCCCTAGTATTCCTTAGTTATTCCCTGTATCCAAATTCCGTCTCCCCAGCAACCATCGTCAAATGTGCTTTCAGCTACGAGAACTCCAGGGATTGCTGCAGAACCGGGCCTGCCAGCAGAATTAATGTACTAATAATGCTTCCAAAAACCATTGCAAACCCACCTTTGTCAATTTAAGTTCTTTTATTTGCCTTCATTTCTTCGTAGTGCCATGTTGCTTTGCGGGGGGGGGGGTTTTTTATCTATCCGAATTGGTGTGATTAGCGAATCCATTGGGCGTGTGAGTGGCAGTGCACACCAGAACGAGTCCCCACGGTTGCACACCACGTATCCTCGCATATTCTTTGGTCCGCGAAACCAGATAAACTTGTCGATGCTCTGCAACCTACTCACAGTGTTCTCTCTAGGCCCCATAGCCCCCTCCCCCTCCCCCCTCTATTCATAACCTAAATAACATCGGTGTCAATTAACGACGATTAGCCATCCTATTAACACAGCGCTCCATGCCCATGCAGTCAGTAGCTTGCCTGGCAGTAAGCTAATCGGTTCGCGGTCTTATTTGCTCCATTCGCATCCACAGATTCGGAAGCCTACGGCCGGCGAAGCACCTGAAGGTCGACAAAATGGATGCTCCGGCCACGTCCGACATCGTGATCATCAACGGGAACTCGCATCCAGATCTCGCGAACCTGATTGCCAAGTACGTAACCTGGAACGTGCTGAGTGGCGCTGGGCGCTGGGAAAGCGCTACTCGCCATACTCCTAGCGTTATCGATCAAACGGCGACAGTTGTTTGTTTTTGTTCGGCTCATTTTCAACTTCCCTTTTCTTTTTCTTTTCTTTACAATTTCCGCTCGCTGCTCGTTTCCGTCGCTGTCGCTGTCGCTGTCCGTGCCCGCTGACAGCCGGCTCGGTGTGGCCAACGGTGGTTGCGCCGTCTATCACAAGACAAACCGAGAATCGATGGTCGAGATCGGTGACTCGGTAAGGGGCAAGGACATCTACATCATTCAAACCGGCACAAAGTAAGTGTTGGTAAGTGGGTGCCTCTCCACCACCGGATTCGGTTGCTTTCAAACATACCATATGTTGTATTCTATGTGTGTGTGTGTGAATGTGTGTGTATGTGTGTCATGCAGGGATGTGAACAACAACATCATGGAGCTACTGATCATGGCGTATGCGTGCAAGACCTCGTCGGCCAAGTCGATCGTCGGTGTCATACCGTACCTGCCGTACTCGAAGCAGTGCAAGATGCGCAAACGCGGTTGCATCGTCTCGAAGCTGCTGGCGAAGATGATGTGCACATCCGGACTATCGCACATCATTACGATGGATTTGCACCAGAAGGAGATACAGGGTTTCTTCGACTGTCCGGTCGATAATCTGCGCGCCTCGCCGTTCCTGCTGCAGTACATCCAGGAGAGTATCCCCGACTACCGCAACTCGGTGATTGTAGCCCGCAATCCAGGCTCGGCTAAGAAGGCGACCTCTTACGCGGAGCGGCTAAGGCTTGGCATCGCCGTGATACACGGCGAGCAGAAGGAATCAGAGGCGGACGAGGTGGACGGGCGCAACTCGCCACCAACGCTACCCAAATCGCGCACGATGGATGTGTCGGGCGGCGTGCCGATCCATCCGGCGAAGGAGAAACCACCGATAAATGTGGTCGGCGATGTGGGTGGTCGGATTGCGATCATGGTCGACGACATGATCGACGACGTGCAATCGTTCGTGGCCGCCGCTGAGGTGCTGAAGGACCGGGGCGCGTACAAGATCTACGTCCTGGCAACGCACGGGCTCCTCAGCCAGGATGCACCGCGCCTGATCGAGGACTCGGCAATCGATGTGGTCGTGGTGACAAACACCATCCCTCACGAAATCCAGAAGATGCAGTGTCACAAAATCAAGACGATCGACATCAGTATTCTACTGGCCGAGGCGATCCGGCGCATCCACAACAAGGAATCGATGTCCTATCTCTTCAAAAACGTTACCCTCGAGGACTGAGGTGGCGTGAGCGTGGGAACGCTACAGAATTGTAAACGGGATAGAGGGAGAAAGTCGGTGGACTGCACGCGATACATACTCTCCATAACGTAACGGCTGACGCCAATCCAAGGGTTTTGCTGAATTTGTTGCACATGAGGATGTTAAGAATATCGATAGGGTTGATCTTACTGATGAGGCGGGATTAGGAAGCAAAATCTACTAGTAGATGGCAAACAGTAACAGTATCGTGAGCCGTAGTAGCTATAGTATTCGGAGACATATTCTTTGAGCACCGCACCATGTTTTACATTTACTATATGTTATCATTTCTTAGTGTACCATGCTTTCTTAATTGTTTTTTTTTTAATTTGGCTTTCAAATGCATGCTAGGATAAACGAAACGAAACGGAAACAAATAAGTTAGTTATATCAGTTCCTGCTAAAAAAATCAAAAAAGGCCCAAGATTAAGTATTCTCGTTCATTCTCATTCAAAACCTCGGGATCAGGTGCCGCTAGCCAATGCTCATTTTAGTAACAGTGGCACTCAAATTGTGCTTGGTTGGTTTTAGTTACGGTTCGGAGGCAACCAATCACCCGGCCGTGATGCGCCTGCACCGCGCGATGCGTACGAAAATGTTTGTTTCGCCTACCAAACAACAATATAACAAGGCAGCCAAATAAATGTCTCCTCTCAGCGAATCGGACTTTTCATTCCAAGAATCAGCGTTGTACAAGCAACCTACCACCAACCGCCCCTATTGTTTTCGTCGTTTTGCGTTTCACTAAACGGTTTAGTCATTTCCACAGTTCATTTGGCAACACTATCTGCGATACGATACAGTGAGCGGACCTGTACCGGACCAAAGCAGTGCCGTCCGTCATCGGATTATAAAAAAAATACAAAATAAAGACGGGACCACACCAACAAGACACGCTCACATGAACCTACGATTTGCTTGTTGATGTTGTTTTGTTTTTATATGTATATATATATACGTTCTGATGTGACAGGGAGTTTTGTTTTGTTTAAATGCTAATCGTTTCGTTCCGCGTTCCATTCTGTATTACTGTGTTTTACTTGCTGCGGTTTTTAGCGATCGCTTGCCGCATTGTCTCTTACGCAATATTCTCGTCCGGTTTCTGCTCAACCTTTTGAGCTGTATTGTAAATTAAAAACCAAATTCGTTTATTTATTTGACTTTACTTTTCGTTATGAATTATTTTGTCTGTTTGGTTTGCTAGAGTTTTTTTCTTTTGCATAAAAATGAGATAATAGATCCACATTCTTTCTCAAAGGTCCTATCCAGCTCCTCTCTCTCTCTTTCTCTCTCTCTCCCTCTTTCTTTCTCTCTCTCTCTCTCTCTCTTTTTCTCTCTCTCTCTCTTCCTCCCTATCTCTCTCCCTCCGCGAGGGGGTTTCCGTTCTCGGATTGTGTTCCGGGTTTCTAGGTTTACTATTCTCCTACCGCACCAGCAAGTGCTTCATTCGATTGCATTCCAGGTTTGCAAATCCATGTTTTGTTTCTTATTCCTTGTTTTGGTTCGTCCATTTTCTTTTTCAGTGTGTTTCGAAGCTTGCACCTACCTGTTCGCATGCCCATGTTTGAGGTGTTTCTTTTTTCCTTAAGTTAGTTTCTTCAAATTTGTGTTTGTTTGTTTGGGTTGCCATCGGACACGGGGCGGACCTTACATCGCACACATAACAGCCGCCAGCCGGAGATCGGCCTCCTCGGCCATTCGTATCGTTATCATAGCCTGGTTGTTGTACTGCCCGCTCGAAACCAGCCGCACCGAGGTGGTACCGCACAGGATGCTCTGGTCCAGGTCCATCCGGCCGCCACTGCGGCCGCAGATCGTGCTCGCCTTTATCATCTGATGCGGATCCAGCCCGGTCGAACCACCGACCTCCAGCTTATCGTCGGATCGTACGCGTTCACACTAGTACGGGAGACACGATGGGTCGAAGACAGTTGAAAGAAACTTAAGTCGCTCGTGGGGGGCTACCTGCTCCAGCGGCTATCTAACCGAGCATACTTACATAATGGACGTTCTTGTCGACCGGACCTACTTCCAAAGCAATCACTGACACGACGGCTGGAAATAGGGCCGTCAGCGTACAGTTCTTTGGTTGTCCATAGTTGCGCAGCATATAGTACGGGGCTAGCCCCTCAGCCATGATGTGGCATGCTGCAAAACAAGGAAACCCAAAAACGAATTATAAGACGGCAAAGAGAATCATGATGGAGATATAAAAAAAGTGATAACGAAGAAGTAGCAAGAGAAATGATTAATGAAGGTGTTTTGAAATTTGAAATGAAAGAGAATACGTAGAAGAAGAAAAAGAAGAAGAAGAAGAAGAAGTAAAATAATAAAGAAAAAGTGAAGAAGAACTCGTAAAAGAAGAACAACAAATGCACAGTTCCCCCCCCCCCCCCACAGAAAGGGTAAGAAGGCGGTGCAGCGGTGCGAACGTACGCTTGGAGTTGTGCAGGAAGCGGGCCGAAATGACGAAGGAACCCCGTACCGGGATGCGGTACTGGACGAGGGCACAGTTCTGGCTCGAGCGAAACACCCACACCTTCGCGGGTGTCACCGCCTTGGTGGACCACTGGGGTGGTGCCTGCTCGCTGCAGAACTCCTGTACGCGCCGCTCCAACCGCTGCTCGTGGTCCTGCTCGCCCGGGAAGTACTGGCCGTTCAGCTCCCAGCCATCGACGAACGCCATCAGGCCACCGGTGCGACATTCGACGTTCACCTGTTTCATCGTTATTTCGATTATCTGGTCCGGATCGGCGACGAAGTAGACACCGCAGACGGTAGCCGCCGGACCACCACCACCACCACCACCATTGGCCACCAGTGGCTCGCCGCCACTCCCGTCACCAGCCAGCATCGTGTCGCTCTCCATCTCGATCAGCCCGGACCAGCTCTCGCCCAGACCTCTGCCTCCCCCCGTGCCCTTCCAGCTCGAGGTCGATCGCGTCGGTGGCAGCTTGATGAAGGAGAACTCACCCTCCTCCGAGGTGACGTGCATACACTCTGCTCCCGACAATCCCCAGCGGAGGAAGAAAGTAAGATAGAAACGTAGAGCAGAGAAGCGAGAGAGAGAAAGAATCTAATGTAACGAGCAGAAAGAAAACTCTACTGCAACACCCAGCAACAGCAGCAGAAGCCACAACATCCTCTTGAGATGTAACTGTCAATGGCAGCTGGGCCGTCACTCCCGTTGTCGTCGTCACGTCACAGCGCTCTCCGAATTCCGAAATCACGGGGCCTCTCCTTTGAGGTTATGGTGGCGACTTCCCTTACTTCCAGTCCAGCGCTTCGAGCAGAGCTTCTCGATATAGCCGTCCTCTTCATCACTCACCGCCAGCGAATGTGTGCCGGTGACATGGTAAGCCTCCTCACCGAAGACAGCAAAACCATAACCTCAACCTCGGCTCGGGGCTTCAGCTTCCTCCTAGTCTCGACGACGACTACGACTCTCTCTTGGAGCACTACTTCACTTCCCCGTTACAGCATTCGCAGTAGCGGTTTTATCGGCAGCCCCTTGTGTCCTTTTGCCTCTGCCTCTGCCAGGGCCGCACCGGGCTGGTCCTACTTACCCGTTATAAGATGAACGTTGCCGAGCGTCGTCGCTTCCTGTTTCACCTCGTACGATCGCCGGACCGGATTCCAGGCCTGCAAAGAATCGCAAGCAAACAAACACACACACGCGCGTGACGTATGTGTATAGTCGAAGCTGGATGGCGGTGAATGGCGGTGTGGCGGTGCATGGCAGTGCTTCTGCACCGCACAGTAATCGGAGTGGGCGCCCATATGGTGCCTTCCTCCTGCGAAGCGATATCCTCAGTCTTAAGGGGGGAAACGAGAGGGCTAAGGGCGGGGGGGGAGAGTCTAAAGTTTATTCGGGCCAAAAATAAGACTCCATTTTGAGAGCATGTTTTGAAAGAGATGGAAACCGTTTTTTTTTCTTGTAGAATACTAAATGCAATTTTTTGCCATTTTTTTGCAGAATGGAATAAACTAGTTCTATTAGAGTACAACGCTTTTCGCAAAATTTGAACGCATTGTGATAAAACATATACTTAAAAAGAAAATTATTCCAATTTCCCAGCATTTATTGCAGTATTTTGAAATGGAAAAAAACAGATTTTTCCGATATTGCTTATAGAAACCAATTTTACAGATTAATTTCTAAAAATATCATCAAAGTTTATATAACCAGCTGCATGATTCAACGTTATCCTGTAATGCATAACAATAGTACTTTCGATGCTGCTATGGAGACATACTTTCAAAACATTGGGGCTTTGGGCCGACCGCTTTGATGTTTTTGTACCCGAGAGGATGCACTGACCCCCTGTATTATTGTTAGTTCTTGTTTTTCTTCGATTGATCCTAATGTTTTTCCCCAAATTTCATTAAAGATACTTCGTTTCAAACCATTAAAATAATATAAACCTTAATGCTCCCAAGTTAAGCCCAACCAATTAAACCTAGCGCCTTGTTGTCCAGCACCCAGCATCATTCGTATTCCTCCGTTCAACCAACCAACCAACCAGCGAGCCGTTAAAATGGCAAAACGGAAGCGTGCAAGCGCGTGGTCCGCGGCTAATCGCAGGCGTGTTTTACGGCGGCAGAACCCTGACCACTCGCGCCAACGGTTCAATGCAAAGGCAATTATTTTTAGGGAGCGCTTGCCCCGTGGGCTAATTAATTCGTTTCAAAGCACCTACACCCCGGGTACGTGAAGCCTGCCACCATTGTAACAACAACGAAGAAAAACGAACAAAAAAAAACACAAGAGGAACATGGTCGAAACAGTTGAATGAAAAGCAAACGGTGGAAATATCCAAAGGGTCAACCGTGCCGCAGGGGGGGGGGGGGGGAAGTTGGAGGAAGTTTGGGTGCGACCCAACGATGAGAATTGTGGTGTTGTGGTAGGGAGGGGGGAATGCCCGATGGGTCAGTGGGTGCACTGGTTGGTATCACTAAATAGGAAAACTTTTTTCATTACCACCCCCAAGCTAACCATCAGCGCCGCAGCAAACGTCGCCAAACGTGGAAGGTCCAGGAAGGTGAGCCTTCCACCCACCCCCTCCCCTTTGGGCTCGAACTTGACTTCGAGCTTCGCGCACGTTTCGTGTGCGGTAACACTACTACTGATGCCTCTACACTCTACGCCAAGCGAAATGAGTCGGAAATTATATCGCGAAAAAGTTGAGCAAGCCATGCGAGAGGGGCAGGAGTCAGGGCAGCGGACACCCGGAGGGAACCGGAACGGTACAACGGCTTTGATCCCGCTTTGGTCCCGCTCCTAGCACGGTCGAACAAAAGTTTCGTACATCCGTCCCCCCGCCATTCCACGTAATTGGAGCTATAGTGGCACAATGCGGTGTATATGGTTCGAACGAGCGCGCCATTTTGAGTGGAATGTGAGCCCTCGTACCAGAGCAATGCTGCAAGCATACGCACACATACGAGCTACAGCAGATATCTAGTGCGAAGAACCGTCAGCCAATGGGAAGCAGCTCCTTTAGTGGCCTCCATCCAACCCACGACCCTCAGGACCTAGCGCGCAATTTGGAGCAACAAGAGGAACCTAATTAGATGCGCTAATGCGGCTCACGTACCGACCGAGGGTGTTTGGGGCCGGGACAATTGTCCCAGGGTATTGCATTAAAACTGTACTGGTGCAGGTGATAGGATGCCACAACGACAAAAAAAACAGCTCGTAGCTTGCAAAGCTGTAGTAGCAACAGGCAGCGTATGTTAAAACCAACACAATACGCCAATCCAAATTAGATGGCATACGTTTTTATTTTTTCTTTTGGTTTCCTGTATAAATTGCGGGTGTTGCTGGGGCACTGGGCAACTCGGATACTTCAGCAAACAGGAGCAAATCGAATTTTCTCATTCAGGAAATGTTCAACAAACCGAAGCTCTAGAGCTCTCAGAGAAGGCGTAGGGGCGAAGTTTCGCGCCACGGAGTGTCTGCTGTGCAAACACACTACCGCCCGTTGAACTTCCATTTTGAAAGCAGCTTTGTACTTTGAAGTTGGCACTTGGACAGTTGGTGAGCGACAGCTTGTAGGTGTTGGCGAATAGGGAAAACACGGTTATAATAACACAGGGCAGGTTATGGCAGAGGACGTGGAATAGCCATCGATGCAAAAAGTAACTAGCTCAAGCATTCCTAACTTTACGGGTCCTGGAACCTGGAACCGGGGATGAACCCGAGAACAGTCGCCCCAATCGCCCCAATCGCCCTAATCCTCCCATCTATTTGAAGGGCTCAGAGTACCGAGTTCAGAGAAGAACAATGTCGCTTATGTAGTACCTACCTTCGCCTGGAAACACAGTATCAGCACTTGGAAAAACAAAACCGTTACACCACGCATGGCCATGGTGCGGGGAGGGCGGAGAAGGGCGGAAAGGGCGTGAGAGGTATCGGGTTAACACGAGCACACAGGTCGCGATCTCGCGTCGTTGTTGCTGCTCTTGGTGGCTGGTAACATAGTAAAAAGATCATCAGAGGTAAGACACAGAGAGAGAGAAAGAGAGAGAAGAGAGAGAGAGAGAGAGAGAGAGAGAGAGAGAGAGAGAGAGAGAAAGAAAGAGACAGGTACAAGGATACTGCGGCCTTTTAGCAAAAAGGGCTATAAGCAGATGCACCATCTACTGGTGCCAAGGCTGCTGCAAACATTACATCTTTTCCACTTGATACTGATTAGGCTGATTGGGGGGGAAGGAAATGCACTACTACAGCAGCACGAGCACGAGCCAAGCCATCAGGCTCGGCCATCGCCTCGAAAGCACGCGGGCTAACGGAATTTCCAATTGCCTAGCGAGTATGCGACTTGAAAGGGTGGGTAAAGGAGGCGATCTCCTAATGATAACATTCCCCATCCCTCAGTGCAGCAGCAGCAGTTTGCAGCAGGCAGGCCAAGGCCAACCGAAAGGAAGTTTCCGCAAACTGATTTGCCGCCAATCAGCAAATGCAGCACCTTACAAGCCAAGAGTTGACTCTGGCGGTTTTTTTTCTTTATTTTTTATATTCTCCACCATTTCTGCAGAGCGTTCGTTAACGCCAACAACAAACCAACGACTGTCTGTGGTGTCCGGGATAATGCGATTACACTGCACACTTCCTGCGATGATGGTGGCGATGCCATGCACGGAAGTAGCCTGGCTTCTACTACTTCTACTACTATTACTACTAGTACCGCTACCACTACTCCGGGCTGGCAAGGCCGGAAGCCCACCCCTAAGTAGTATTAAGGGACGGCGATCCACTTGGCAATGTAAATTGCCGGCAATATCCAGCTGCCATGCTGTTGCACAATAAGGGCCACTGAATCGGCAAGGGATGATGGGGTTGTAACCACAAACAGCAATAGAGCAGCTGCTGCTGGTGCTGCTGCTGCTGCTGTTGGTGGTGGTGATCCTGTGCTTTTAAAAAGCACGACCACCACACGAGACGGTTTTCGGTTGATAGTTGTGCTGCGTTGTTTCAATGCCGATGCCGAATATCCTTGCGCTTGAACTACACCGAACAGCACACACACACACACACACACATACACATGCACGCACACCGCACGGTAGTGTTGTCACGTTACGCCTGCTTTCGCCGATTTCCGTGGACCGTGCTAGTGCCTAGTACCTAGAGGCTAGGGCTAGGCTAGTCCAGTCGAACGGTAAGTGCAACGACGAATGCGGTCCTCCGGTGGCGGTTGGGCCCATTTTAAAGGAGATCACCACCCCCACATGCCCCGTAACAACTCTCCCCCTGTACCCTTGCCTCGCCCTGCCGAAAGCGCAAAGCATCATCGCATCTCGGATCTGCGTTGAGCGGTGCCCGTTCTCCCACACCCCGCCCTCAGTCCCATGGGAGAGGAACAGGAAGCAGGAGTTACACGAATACGCGTGATCGGCGAAACTCGTTGTTTCGGATTGAGGCTCGTTCGCTCGCTCGCTCGCACTCGCACTTCACATTCGTGCCTCACTCACGCTGCCACGTGCAAACGTTTTGCGGTGGTGTTTTTTTTTTTTTTGGTTTGTGGCACAAACTTCTTCTCTGAGGAGAGTTGCGTTCGGGTGCGTTCGTTCGGGCGAGGTGATTGGTGTTGTGTATGCGGTTCGCGAGGCGATCCTTTCGCGCGCTCTCTTACCAAAGCAGCGTGTGTCGTCACATCACAGCGCGGCCATTTCTTTCCATTTACCTTGATGTTTCTTTCTCTTTTTGTCTGTTGACTTTTACCGGATGCTTCTCGGGATAATCACACAAACACAAACACACACACACACACGCACGCACGCACGCACACAAACACACTCACAGAGCGGTGCATGGGAAGGAAACACACCGGTTCACTACGCAATGTTCTGACACTCCGCAATCTTCGGGGGGCCCACTCCCCTCTGGACAAAGTCAGGACACTCGCGGTGCCGAACTCGCGGTGCCCAACAGTTCCAAGACAGACAATAAGGTGCGACTAGACCACAAACTGCAGCAATAAGGCATTAAGTGGGGTTAGGGAACCACTTCAGACCCTCTTCAAAGGCACTTGTAGCTCTATCGTTTAGCACTTTAGCAAACCCCCTCCTCCCCCCCCCCCTCCCCCTTCGCCATAGACGTTCAATTAAATCCATCATACTCGCAGTTCGTCCATATACCTTCCTTATTAGAATCAACTGTAGACCCTTTTTGGAGCAAACGGAACAAAACAAACGGAATCAGCTAAACAACTCTCTCTCTCTCTCTCTCTCTCTCTCTCTGGATGACGGGGCCCCACAAACAGCTCCTCCCAGCCAGCAAGCTTGCCAGCCGCCAAAACGAAATCGGATTGGGTGAAATGACGGCGTGACCGGTGACTGGTTCCGGTGTATTTTCGCGCACTTCGGCGCGCCATGTTTTGCGGTCTTTGCGTACTTCAGGGGAGGAAGCATGACGAGAGAGAGAGAGAGAGAGAGAGTGTGTGTGAGAGAGGGGGGGGGGGGTGTCCCTATCGAAAAACCATTAGCGCACACACACAACGGGGCAGCACGCAGCCCTTCAAAAACCAATGTCATGTTCAACTATATTTAGCTTTAACGACAGGACATTTGGTTTTTTTTTTTGGGGTAATAAATATCGGGGGGAGGAGAGAATCTTCCATTAGTGCATTGTTAATTGACGCAGTGTGTGTGTGTGTGTCGGAATGTGTATGTGTTTACGCTGTACTGCACAGACTGCGAGCGCTTCGGCTTCCGCTACTCCCTTTAGGTCCCTAGGGTGTGGTAGCGCCAGCATGGCGCGGTCCTTCACCGTAAACCTCCGCACGATCGTACAGCAGTGGACCGCCGGGCCCGAAGTGTGGATGAGGGCCGCCGCCGCCGCCAGGATGGTGATGTGGTGATGGGTAGTGGTCCACTGCATGGTACAGCCCATAGTGCACCCCGGTCGAAGCCACCTGTAAGCCCAGGAACACACGCGGGGCGGTGGGTGGGTAGGATAGAGGAAACATAGCATGAGCATATCAAATATCAAATCGTGCCAGACCAGCCGGCACGCAATGCACGCACCAGTGTCGCTTACTTACACGCTGCGCCTAGCTTACCCGTTTAAGACCGTTAATGGAGGCTAGCAGCAGGGCCAGCTTCGCCATCAGGAACGCTTTGCCGCTGAGGGCGGTCAGAAACTGGAAGGCGATCGGTACGATGAACATACCGAACACCGTCACGCCGAAGATCATCATCGGTATCATCTGCTGCCGGCGTCTGTTCCGTCCTGCAGGAGAAGGAAAGGGGTGGGAGGAAGATTATAAGATTAAGAGGTCGTTCGGGTGCGCGGAGCAACCTTCTGCTGCTGGTTTACCTTCGACGGGCTGCTGCTGCTGCTGCTGCTGCTCGATGGTGAAGGGCTTTCCGGTGAAGCGGACGGTGAGGAGCTGCATTTCGTCTGCTGGCGATTGGGGCCGGTTGCCGTCGTCCGCATTATTCCCTAGGTTGATCTCCAGTAGGTGGGTTCGAAGAATGCGCCGCAGTGCATCCAGGACCGTGGCACTCCATGCACCGGTACGATGCAGCTTCCCGTCGCCATCGACGTCCTCCAGATCGTTCCGTACGGTTCGGCCGCTGGAAATGGAATCGAAAAGTAGTGGTTAGTAGCGTCGATCCGTTGCCGTTGGTTTTCTTACCCTTCGTTCTTCTACACCTTCAAAAGACTTACTTGAATGAAGCCGCTGGTGGAAGACCGTTGGGGGCATCGGTTCGCACCAGATTGATGCCACGGAGCAGCATGATGCGTTCGCTTCTCGCCAGCTGTTCCACCATCGTCAGTGTTTCGTTGCGTAAACACTCCCACCGGGATCCGTTGCGGCTGAGACAGGTGCCTAGCAGATCGTTCGTCTCCAGGGCTAGCGTGTGCACCAGGGAACCGGTCACCGTTGTCTGGTTGGATGGTTGGCTGATGAGCGCGAACGGTACCGTTATCAGTAGCAACGCTACCGGGTGCCGCCACCACCAACACCGGGTGTCCTTACGAACGATCGTGCGAGGCATGATATATCGCTCGAGATGGTTGAACGATGGACCAGTGTTGCGCTACGTATGCCTACGCCACGATTTGTGTCGTATCGGCACCTTTGGCTTTACGTTTTATACCCATCCAGCGAAGAATGGATTCGATTCCAGATCGATCCCATCACAACACGATTCCCATCCAGGCCATTGGAACTGGAGCTGTTTTTCTTCTTCTTTAATCGTTAGCCAGCAATGTAGCGATGCAATGCAGCCTATATTTTGTTGATCCAGATCGGTCACCATATCGCTGCAACTAGCAGGGCAGACGGTAATTGATGGCCTCACCGGACATGGATCACTGCGCACATATGCACCAAATGGTGACATCCATGGGCTGGAGGGGAGGGGGACACTTCGTCGTGTTATCGTGTATGATCTGTGCGTCCCGAGACGAGCTTAGTTGCCGGTTACGCTACGACAGCTAGCGATCGCCTCCAACCCCAGCGAGCGTTTCAATCGTAGAAGCGCGCCCAGTCGTATTCAAAGTGGCCAGCGGTTACCAGTCTGCAGTCGGCTACTGTTTTTGATTTCTCCTCGATCAACTTCTGCTGAACAGAATCTCAAACCAGCTCAACCTTGAACCTCGGACAATCCAAATCGCTCTATCAACGATCGGCTCTACGCTCCCCCAATCGGTAGCCTCCGGCGTTCATCGACGAGTCTTTGAACCAGAGATTCTACGCAGCAGATTCTACGCGTCAGCCAGAAGCTGGAGTGCGAGTGAGAGTTTTTATTGATTTCCTTTTATATTTCCACTATTATTTTCGTATTTTAGTTTTTGGTTGCTCCAAAACGCTCCAATTCCATTGCATGCACATTCAACAGTTCATTTTAATTCCGTGAGTTGATTTATCTACTTATCGGGCTGCGGGTTTGTTGTTGTTCTTTTTTTTTATTATTATTACTCTTTCGTTTGATGAGGTGATTTCGGTTGTCCCGTTAGTTTCCAGTTCAGGTGCACTTGCTTATTTGTTATTACTCTTGTGTTTGCGCTTGCTTCGCTGTTTATCCTCTGTTGCGTCTCATTTGATGCATATTTTATACTTCTTCATGTTTGCTAGTCCACTAATGCTGTTGCTGCTGCTGCTATTGCTACATTACGCAACTCTCGTAACCTGGGTTTTCCTTTTTTCCCTGATCGCAACATACTGAACTACAGTTCTAATCCATTCTTTCTTAACTCCCCTTTTCCTACCCTCTCCCTTCCCCCTCCCCTTCCCTCCTACTTTCCCCAGTGGCCCTGCGGGCCTTTTTTTTGGAACTGTTACAATTCTTTTTGAGGCACGTAAGTCGGGGGAATTAAATTGTCCCGAATAAAATGAAAAAGGAAAACAAAGAAATGTGAAAATCTAAAGAAATGCAAATCATCGGCACTAAGCTCATGTGTTTGCGATCGTGTTTCTCCCATTGGCAACCACACATAACTAATGCTTGAGCTCTAATATGCAGCTCTCTTGTGTTTGTCTGACAGCGCCGTAAAGTGACGTGTGAGCAGTAGAAACGCCATTAAATTTGTATTTGTTGCTTGTGTCGGCTAGGTATAAATGGTGATGAGGATGCTGTGGGACAATATAGCGGTATTCTCCGCTACTCCTGCTGCTGCTGCTGCCATTAATAACCTAAAATGCCCTGTCCAATGATGTCCAACAGAGCGATTCCGGTTTAAGGATAGGTGGACGATCTGGCTGTGTGGTTGGTCGGCATCCCGGCCCAGCAAACCGGGAAACACAGGTTAGGATGGAGTCGGATCAATTTTATCAGGATACCTGGCGTCTTGCGGCGAGCGTGCTTGTGAAGCGAGGCAGACTGAGGCCAAACTTGGTCTCGATACCGTTTAACATGGGCAGTGCTGCCTGATATCCGCCAATGTGATCTGGATTAACGCGCTCGATGCTAGCCTTTGCTGTGGCAAGTTCCGATCCGGCTGGTCGGGATCCACCGAAATCGACGTACAACATACGTTGTAGAAGTTCGTACGTAACGAGCGTTACACCGAATTGTGGTGAAGAACGAAACACTCGTGCTGCAAGAGAATGATGAACATGCTTTTAGCAAACAAAATTCTACAATGCTTACCGCACCCCTTTCTTCCAACTTACCGACGGTGCCTTTCCAAAACGCACGCGGCCCTTCCTCGGCCATGATCTTTCGTGCCGCATCCATCACACCAGTGTAGGTGGTTTGGCCGGTGCGAGCTACCACCTGAAGCCGTGTCTTAATCACGTCCGCTGGTGTCACGAGTGAGGCAGCCGGAATGCCCGCAATTGCACCGGCCGCGAGTAGCGTCAGCGGGTGGTTGTAGCCTTCGTCGTCAGCGAACGCTGCCTTGGTGTGGGCGTACATCGGGAAGTAGATGGCCGAGAACGGTACGTCGCGTAGCAGGCAGGCGCGGGCACCTTTGTACAGCCCGAAAAGGCCAAGCTCACGTACTACGCTCAGTGCGCGCACCTTCGCCCCGCCTGCAATCTCTCCGGCAACTTGCAGTCGGATTTTTACAATTTCCAGAGGATTAGTGAAAATTACTTGAGACCCACCGGCCTGTCAACAGCGAGGGAGAGGGAGGAAAGACCAAACAAGCGTATTAGTGTGATGTGTTCAGTTATCGAAAACCTAAAATGTCGGCTGGATTGGTTCAGTTGTGTTTGGCACTGTGTCAAGCGGCTGTACTGGGTGCACTATACCGATCTGGAGTTATCAAATAAACACTTACACAGCCTCCGGCCAGCACCTCGGCCCACGTCGGTATGTTGCCCTGCTTGTCGGTCAGCTTATCGCGCACTAAATCATTCACAGTCAGTTTGATAGCCTTTTCCGGAGCGACTCCCATAAGCTGTGGCACAAGACCACGGTACAGCCCTAGCATTCCTTCATGCCTTATTACCTGGTAACAAGAAAAGCGACCGCGTTAGGTCGATCATATTGCCAAAATTACGCTTTTAATGTCTCACCTTTTTACAACAATCCCACGAATTACGATAAGCGACCTCACCAATGAAGGAACCGGTCCGTTGGTTCTGCATTCTAGTTTTGACCAAATCGATCGGATAGACAGCCGTAGCGCCAACGGCTAAACGAAATAATAAACGAACAAAAAAGTATAAAAAAAGTGCGGTCTAGTGCGATCGTTAGCGCTTTCGTTATAATTTATTACTTACCACCGGCTACCGAGCCAAGCGTGAAGCGGTACGTGCTCTCCAGCATCTGGATCATGAAGGATCTGTCGGCCGGTGACTCAACGGCCCGGATTTCTGCCAATCGGTGCGTAATGTTTCTAATATAGTGCTCCGGCGCGATATTGCTCAGATCGGTGTATACGATACGCCTGCAAAATGCACCGATCACAGGCGAATTGCAAAAGGGAAAAGGGTACATGTAGTGAACATTGGAGAACCAGCGGATAGTACCTTAGGAATCTAAGCGGGAGCTTTGCGAGCTGCAGAATAAAGGAATTTCCAACGAAACTACTCACTTTGCTAACAAGGCAGGCAAAGTATGGAACACATAACATTTACAAGCAGGGCGCCTTACAACTAATGTTGTTAATGAATGATTTTGGAAAACACAAGATTGAAGAAAAAGGAAACCGTTGTGGGACCAA
>NC_064873.1:10575417-10600417 GCF_943734745.1 Anopheles darlingi
CACGCACGTCACACGCAAAAAACACAACAACAACAACAACAACGGCAACAGACGAGGACAAAGCTCCGGACGGGTCGCTGGCAGGGTGTACACTAATCATAGGATTATAAACCTCTTGATGTTCCCCTTTCGGATGTGGATGATGACCGGCCGGAGTCGGTCGTCGGGGGAGCGATAGCAGCGTCGTCGTCGACAAAAGTCAACACGCGGCGCGCTGTTCTGTACTGTGCTCGTCGCGACTCGTCAGTCGAATCATGTCAGTCGATACTCCAGCAGTGAGCAGGCAAGATGATGTGCACTCCGCAGCCGCAAGCTGCTGGAAGGTCCTACCACCGAGAGGAAACCTGGATCTATTTCGTCGTTTTTCAGCGTACACACTGTCCCTTGATCACGGCAGACGGTGACTAAATCGTTTGGCTGTTTACTTAAAGTACCAGCATGTATTTTGTGGTGTACTTGGACTGCCGCTGGAGGCCCCCACCGTCTGTATGCGCGGATTTGTTGCAACTGTCATCAGCCATCTTGGTTCTCTTTTTCGCTCTTTGGCTCCGGCTCTGGCTCTCGCTCATACGTACAGGGTTATGTCAAATGCGGGCTAATCGGCCGCAAATCTCGTGTCGTGTATTTGCTACTGTGCCCCTCCCGCTTCCCAAACCCCTTCCCTATGGGGGTCATGTCTCTGTAGCCACAATAAAAGCAACCTATCCGCAGGATCGCAATTGAAATGTCAGCTGTTCAGCTAGTATTCCAAGCTTCTTGCTGAGGCATTGAATCTACTTCGCTCTATGCACGTTGGATTTATAGTGTTCGCATATTGTCGTTTGAGTTAACGGTCTTGCATGGAGTTCAAATTTAAAACATTCATGTACACAGATCAAATACCTTTTTATTGCGTAGATTGTATTAAGGTAGCGCAAAAAAGAAAAGAACAGTCACTCGTAGCGTTCACCAGTATCCAGCGCTGAGGCACTTTAAACAGTTAAATTTCATTCAAAAATAATTTAATTAGAGATCTCTTTCGCGCTCCCACTTCCTCTGTTTGATCACTTTGAAACATTTAGGAGTAAACAGCACCCGAAACCAACAATGACTTCGATTTGCTTCCTCGAGCCTTTCAACGGCATAGTGCTCAATCAGTATAATATATTTTTTGCTCTGATCCAGTTTGGTACATTCATCAGCACTATATAGTGGGTTAGCAGCACGCTCATAAAATATGCTTATTTTTTGCCAGCTTCGTGAACCGGACGGCTAGCCAGTGCGAAAAACAGACAAAGCTTGCTGCAATGTGTCGCGGCAATTCGAAAAAAAAAACATTGTGGCGTAGTAGATCGTGCTAACATTTCTGTAAATATACATACGGCTCTCTGAATCAATAGGCGCGTATATGATATATACCTAATATCTCCAAAGCGATATCGAAGCGTATTTACAATCTCAAAAACAAGTGAGAAAAAAGCAAAATCGCAACAGACAAAACAAAAAAAACATAGAAAGCGAGAGCGAATTCATCGGAGGTCAATCGTATCGACAGCGACTGCATCGCTCAGAATGATGTGTTGAGCTTCCTGCAAACGAGCGAAAAAGAATTACTGCTTACAGGCTGATGATGATGTGAATCTGCCAAAGAGAGCTTACGGCAAACAGAGGCGAGGCAGAGGAGTGCGGATGAAAGCCAGTTTGACGACACTGGGAAATGGAATCCATACCCACTGGTGTAAGGTTGAAGAATCCGGTTCTACGATCATAGTAAATAGAACGAATAATTAGCATCAATGAAACATACGGAAATGTACGTAAGTAGAGTAAACACTTACTCTTGGTGCTTTGGAGAACAAACGATAGCGATCGCTTCCTCCAGCATTAGCTGGTAGGAACAGTGCGTGTGCAGATCTACCGACGACAGAAAAGCCGTTTGTGAGGGATGCGTCTAGTGATAGAAGAAAGATTAATGACAACACGCTAGTCCATAACCGTTCGCGCCCAAAAACACATACGTGTATCCATCCGAGAGTGATCAGATTGTGACGATCCTGTACGTCCGCTATCTCTTCCTCGTTCATCGTATTGCAGCTATCGGCCGTGCCGGTCTGCTTCGGAAAGATCACATGCGTTATGTAGAAGGCGGATTGGCGTAAGGTACCTGCGAGAATGGCACACGTTTCCAGGTTGGCCTGGGTGTTGGCTGCCGCCACGGCCAAGAATTTGCGCATCGTGTTCGACGGTACGGTAATCGCGCGAAAGCCGGTTGCAGAGGTGATAGCCGCTGTCTGGGCCGATGGCACCGTTGACACCGATGGTACCGACGGCGACGACGGTTTAAGGGATCGGTCCACTTTTCGATTGGCATCCGGCAGCAAGAGTCCCCCACCGCCCGATTGACCGCTGATGCGAGTACGGTCGGTTAGAAACTCGCTCGGATAGAACACTTGATCCATCATCTTAACGTCCTGTTCGCTGATTACAGAAATGTAGCTCGGTGCCGATGGTGCCGGTGACACGTTCGCAGCAACCGAAGATGAATGGTCTAACGCTTTCTCCTGAGCCGCTCGTTCCTGTTCCTCCCGTTCGGCTTCCTTTGCCTCTCGTGCTGTTTGCTGTGCCTGCACCAGGTAGCGCTCATATTCCGCCGTATACATCGCGAGCAGTTTCTTGCGTATGACTTCCGCCTTCGGCATAATCTCCTTGATTTTGGCCTTCGTCTGTTGTTTATCCTGTGGCAGCACCGACCGGTACCCCGGGTGCTGCAGTATCAGCTCTACGAAGATGGTCACGAACCGAAGGTAGAAGGTGAACGCCTTCTCTAGCTTACCCTCGCGCAACGACCGATCCGCCGTCTCGACGATTTGGCTTCCAGAGCGATAGTACCGGTTAATTGGCATTGTCGGATCAATCGAAACCCGTTGACTATCCGCGACGAGCTTCTGTATCCGTTGGTGTGGTTCGATCGCCGACAACGGCACGACCGATTGCGCCTGCTTTTGTGCCATTGCAGCGTGGGTATGTAGTTCGTTTCGCTATTTGCTTTGCCCAATTTTCCTTTCCCCGGACTGGGTGGGGAGGGCGTTTGGGTAGCTCTCGCTCGTAGCCTATGCCGTTGGACTATGTTACAGTGGTGTGTTCCGCAACTTATCTTCAGGATGCGTCATAGTTGCCTATCGAATCTCCGCCCGAGTCCTATGAAGCTGCGCCAACTACGATATGCAATTCAAACTCCCATTTCTAGCGATAAAATGCTGCTCTGACTTTGACGTGTATCTAGCTGCCGAGGTGATACGCTGTGCTCTTTTTACTAGTACTTCCTCTGCATCGATGATTTTGTTTTGCCAAACGATACAAAACATCCACTATACAGTTTGTGTGGGACACAGAAGACGGATGATTTCAAGATTGGAAAATATGCAGAACATATCTGCTACAATTTGCCGATAGTGCAAAGTTGATCGAAATAAACACGAAACGCTATGTTATTGTAACACCTCTGCTGTGTTTTAAGCTGCGTGACGACTGGGTGTACATATGGTGAAGAGTTTTTTTCATGCTAACTGTCAAACGTTCGGTGCCGTTGCGTCACCGGGAGCTGTCAGTGACATTTGAGCAGGAGTGCGGAGGTTTGGAAGAAGGTTTCAGGAAATCAAACACCGAGCTGAACGGAAAACTGATCAAGGAAAGTAGTTCGGCTCGCGCTGCTCAGCCATAATACTATGGGGGCCGCCTCTAGCAACGCCCGGTCGGTTGTAATACCCAATACAACTGGCCTGATCGATATCTCCGACGATGTCGTCAAGCGGATGAAAAACAGTTCATCATCGTCTTCGCAGTCGGAGAAACCGGGTGAGTTGAGCGTGCGCGCCGAAACGATTTCCTGTGCCAGCATCCTGCCCGCGTCGTCACCCCTCCAAAAACACCTGATCGGATTGTCAATAGTGCGCCCCTAGACGGATGCGACAGCCGCCCGAACCCGATTCCCGGTGGTCGGAGGTGGTACGCCAACTCACAGCCTTCTAGATATTATGCTCCAGCTGATCCGCTGCTAGGATGCACATCTGGCTTGGGTGCTCTGGTTATGCAATAGATGAGGAATAGAAAAACGAAAAAAACCACCTCGGAATTATCCGATGCTATGTTGTCAAGAAGGTGGATGAGATGGTGCACAATATTATAAATTATAATACTTTTCTCTTTCTCGGTTGCACAAAACAAGACGCGTCGCCGCAATCTGCTGCCGAGGGTACCGATGCTAGAGCCGGGCTCGGTCCCAGCTCGTACCCGAACCCTGCGCCATCGGCTGCATCAGTGTTTCACGGCGAGCTGCCCCTTACCTCGTTGCAGGTACGCCAAGAGAAGGAACGGGAGCTGCGCGAAAATGATATCTACTGGACGAAACGCATGAAGGCACTCGAGGCAAACCTGAAGCAGACTAATCAGGTCCTCGAGAAGGAATATAACGCAGCGGTAAGGTTCAATCTTGCCATGTTACGCATATACCCCGTTTTGTGTAACCATTTCTTTGTCCGCAATCTTTTTTGGTAATAGGTAACCGATGTTAAGAAACGATTCGAAACGTCAACGGTCCGTCAGCAACTGCCACCGTGCCAGGACCTCAAGGCTAAGGTGATCGAGTGTTATCGTGCGAATCCCTCTGAGACACTGCGGTGCGCCAATGAGGTCCAACAATTTACCGATTGCGTCAATCTGCATCGCATTCAGCTGCTTCAGCAGCGCACCACGGCAGAAAACCAAAAGCAGTAGCACATTCAGAGTGATGCTGCTAGAAGAACGAGGAGAACATGTCTTGCGGATAGTTAGTGCAGCGATGCAACATTGTAAAAGCACCCGTTCATAACATCCACGGCGGTGCGATTTACATTCATTGTTCAAAATTACCTTCGGCGTCGCGATGACGCCCGCGCGAGCTATATCGGGCGCAACAATTTTCGCTTTTGTTAGTCGGGAGAGCGCGCAATCTAATAAAATATGAAGCACAAGTCCACGTGCTAGCGAAAGATGTTTGTTTCATTACTAAACAGTCGTGACAACAGTAAACCTTAGAACCAACACCCAATATCATCACCTTTTTATTACTTTTTTTTATTCAATCATAGTCCGGAATCAATGGGGAGATCAATCTAACCAAACACATAAATGCTAATACCATTCGTTGTAGCCTTCGGTTTTACAAATTAGTTCAATACTTGCCCAATGCAATAGTTCTACTGGCTTGGATGCAACCAAACCACTTTTCACTACTATCTTCAACGTCACAGAAGTGGATGTAAACTGATGAACTGATTTTTTTTCCCAAAAATGATCAATTGAATTCAAAACCAATTCAAACTTTGCCTTCTAGTAGACTAGCCCACATCAAGTGTAAAACCTTCATCTGACCTAGGCTAATCAATTGTAAGTTCAAATCCTCCTGCGACAGAAATCGACTAACCGTCTATTTCACTGTAACTGTTCGTTCGCGGGTCGCTACTTCAAATCAAACATAGTAAATTTCCGCAATGTAATCATTCTGTTGCCTAGCGTTTGAACCGCCATTATCAACATCTCTAAAGGAATTGATGTTATCAATGCATTGATATTACACATACTTGCTAATCCTCACAGCAAGGAATTTTACATAAAGAAAAGTATGTTGTATCGTATATTAATTAAGAAACCGGAATCGGCCAAGAGATCAATCTAAAAACTATAAAGTAATTGCTAATACTATTCGTTCAATCCATCGCCTTTTGAAACTAATTACTTCAATGTTTTATAATTCTGCTGCCTTATCTGTTTAAGCCATTCCCTACCGCCATAAAAATTTCAGGAGGAATGGATGTTATCAATGTACTGATATTTCTCATAACTAACTGGAATCGGAGAGCCAAAACATACTCAATCTTCTGTTGACAATCAATTGAAATTTTGAATCTTATTTCATCTCAAATCAACCGAACATTTATCTCTTGCCGCAACTCTAAAGGAACAATCATCTTCTAGGATCACATTCGAATGAAAGCAATCTAATTGCTTCCGTTCTGTAGTCTACCATTAACTTCAAACGGTTCAGATCAGAGTTAAGGTTCAGCAGTTAAGTTCACGTGTTTTATACTTTAGCGCACTTATTCAATTATAATACTTCTTTCGCTTTCCTATCAACCACTCTCAGAAGTACTTCAATTTGTCGTAACCGACAGTTAACACATGCATACAGTGTGTGCCTTTGCCAATTGCAACTGCTGACAAGCTCCCAAAACATGCAAACAATAAACTGCTGTTTTTTTAACTCTGGATAGCACTGCAAATTCAGGTACAGGTTCACATTGCGTGCATCTTATGGCACATGGGAACATACTATACGATAAAGTGTGTTTACTTCAACAATTATTTCGCTGAGCCTGCCAGTCAAAAAAAAGTTCATGGGTTGACTGGCATTCTTAGCTGTTCTCCGAAAAAAATCCCAAAGCAAGTAAGAAACTAGAAAAGATCATGCTGATCTAGTTCCAAAACACTGAGGTCGTCCAACAATTGTATACCGGACGTAGCCAACAGTTCATCTAAAATACTAACGTTTGGCAGTGCAGCCGGAGTATCCATTCTTCCAAGAGGCGCTGCATTCACCGCTCGGGGTACATTCGGTCGTACCAAGCCACCTCCCATCACCGGACCACCGGGAGCAGAATTATCCTGGTCAAACTGCATCATATGTTGTACGTTCTGGTGCAGCGTTTTGGGTTGTTCGATTTGACCGATGTTTGGATTGCCCAAATCTTGCGCAAAAACTTTGGGATCGGCCTCCGTCATCGCGACGTCAGTGAGATTCGGTGTCAAATCACGCATTTGCTGCCAAAACTCCTGCATCAATCGGGTACGGTTGGGTTCCGGTTCAGCCGAGACAATTTGAATTAGTTGATTCAGTCGACCTGTCTGTTGTCCTTTATCTTTTCCGGTTAGTGTCAGTTCCGTAGAGATCGATGGCTGTACATTATCTTCTTGGATACTTTTTGAAATCTCATCCTCCATCTGTGCCACCGTGCGATGGGTCGGATTTGTGAACTGATGACGTTGCATACGTTTTCCTAGGTAGATTTTGTGGCATGTGCCGCAGCGGTACTTCGAAGGAACATTTGGATGACGCCGGCCATCGACCGACTGTTTGGGCAATTCTGCTTCTGCGGATCCAGTTGTTCCGCTGGTTGAGGGCATGGCATCCATATTACTTGCACGAGTATTCATATGCTGTCCTGCAATCCTGGGTATCATAGGTACGGCACTCGTAACACGATTTTTTCTATTGCTAGCTGCATGAAGCGGCATTGGTATGTCTGGTTTTTTTCTCTTTCGCTGTACAACCTCCACAGAATCTTTTTCCGTTTGCTTTCGCTTTTGAATTGGTGGGGCTGGCTGCAAGCCTTGCGCTTTTAACATGTTTTTACTTGATTTTGGCATCCCGCGGTATAGTTCCACAATGTGATACCTTGCGGCCGGTTTCGAATCGGAATTACATACAGGCGCCGGCTGAGGCTTTAGCTTCACTCTGTATACGTGGGAGAATTACGATGACCAAAAAACAATCATTAATCGATTACAATCTAAAACGAGTATTGATATCGAACCGAATGGAGTACGTACCTTGGCAATGGGCGTACAGTGCGATCTTCTAATGCGGCATGGGTAATCGCCAACTTGCAGATCGCATCGAAATCCGACACTGTAAATGCTACTAAAGTATTGTCCGAATGTAGCTTAGAGTCTCCAGCCGAATCGTCGCCAAGCGGCTTACTGAAATAATGCTCAACTTCCTCAACCGCGTTCGATTTAAGTTTCTTCTGTGAGTCTCGTTTTTCATCGAACGTGTCGTCTGTCGGCTGCAGATCGGCAATACTGGACGCTAACTTTATCAGCAGTTTGATCGAACTTTTATCCACGGCCCGCTTACGTTTCCGTTTACCATCATTGTTCAGTACGCTGACCGTTCCACCGTTTGTCGCTATTTCTTTAATCGTTGGCTTTTCGACGACCGACGTTTCCATTTCCGTAGTTACAGCGATCGATTCTTGAAAATCGTTGGCGTAACCGGCCTTAGCGCTCTGGGTCGGCGGGGCATTCAACGTCGTCTCGAGCAAAGCATCGGAGAAATTGTCCCACGAGTCAAATACACCGCCATTTTCGCAATCCATGGGTTCATTCATCATGTCTTGTGAAGCTAGCAGACCGGCTTGTATCTCATCAACATTCTGTGCCGTTTCCCAATCGACCGACCTAACCTCTAACACGTCCATCGCGTCGGTGCTGCTGGCGCCGCCGACTCCCGGCTCCAACGCTAGCGGGCGATGGCCAGGATTTACCTCGATGTACGCCAGAAACTGGTCAAATTCGTGCCACAACGGCGACTGACCACTGTCGTCTGTATCACCCATGACAATCTACACCAGCAAACAATTATTAGTTGAATATTTGAGAGCAGAATATTTTTTACCTGAAGTTTCGCACTTTATTTGCGGCGTGGGATGAAAGCGCGCTACAAATACAAAATGACGACGGTAACGCGTTTCGGGCGGCGTCACGCACACATTCACAGCCGTCTATCGAGCATAAGTCAAACTGACAAACGGTCGTCTGCACGGTTAACATAAAACCGGCTGCCAAAGGCTTAACTCGTTTAAATCAACGGAAACTACGCTGTTTGGCCCATGAGTTTAATGGAAATAATCTTATTTGCTTGTTACCTTATTTCTTTTGAACACCTGCCGATGCACCGGTCGCTGGCAAAAGAAATACCAAATCAAAATTAGCAAGCAAAGACAAGAATTCGGCCAGAATATCCAGCAACGTCAGAATAGCGTTAGGCAGAAGACGTTACTGGCAGTGAAACAATCAACCCTTAACGCAATACGGATCTGACCAACCTCCCCTTTTTGGCAAACAGGAACCGAACAGATATTCTTTTCACCTTCACACTGCCTATCTCTGTCACTCTTGCAGTCTTGCCGATTAAAGACACGTTTTCTTGCCTGATTAGCTCTGAGGAAGGTTTTATCAAAAACTCCACCGGGAGATAATTAACGTGAAACATGTCGCTGGAACAGGTAAGAGGAACGGACGGATGCGCTTCATCCGTTGCCGATGCCGATATTAATAGCTTTTCTTCTTTGTGGCGGGCAGGATTTTGAGAAAGCGGTGGAAGATGTGAAGGTGCTCAAGACGACACCTGCCGATGCGGATCTGCTCGAGATTTACGGTCTGTACAAGCAGGCCACCGTAGGAGACTGCAACACTGAAAAACCTGGCTTCCTGGACTTTAAGGGTAAATCGAAGTGGGAAGCCTGGAACAGCCGGAAGGGTACCAGCCAGGAGGCGGCCAAGCAAGCCTACGTCGAGAAGGTGCGGCAGCTGATCGAAAAGCACGGACTTTAGAACGCTGGAAGAGCCCGCCTCTCTCAACTCGATTCCCGCCAGTGACTAGAAAGCAAGTAAAACTAACATGCACAAATTCGAACGCCATAGGCAGAGTAATGCTAACGTCTCCCTATGAAAGGGATGTCTCATTGAAAAAGAAAAAAGGAATGATTACGACCATTAGCGGTTAGTGTAGCCGTTTGCATATTCAGGATTGTATTACTTTGAACTGATTGTGAAGCACTGTATTCTTTTTCGATAAACTTTTTTAATCTCTTTATTCCAAGAATTCTCAGTTATCAGAAACGATATAGGTTTGGAAGATGAAACTGGTATGTAGTTCGCAATGTTCATCTTAAGAAGAAATAAATTTAGTTAGTATGCGCTGCACGTACATAGATGGCTGCTTACAAGCGGTTTCTTCGGCTTTTTGTTTAATTTAGATAGGAAAAAAGTGGCTTCATTACAGCGACGAGCTCGCAACCTTTCACTCGGATCACTGGGCTGGTGCCGGTCATCAGCAGTAGTAACTATCAGCTGTCTAATGATTAGCCACATAAAACCAACCTTAGAACCAGAGCGGGACGCTAGGTTAGTTATCAGGCGTTCGCGCCAGATGCAGCAGGATCGACTGGTACGGATGACGAACGCTGTCTGCGGGAAAACTCTTGCATGAGCTCGCTCAGGTTCTGTTCGAGCGTGGCAACTTCTTCGAGGCGGCGGGCATCGCGTGCCTGTTTAATGTAACCCTTCACGATGTTAATCTGGTCTATGAGCGGATCGGCACCCGAGTTATCCGTCACCGTGTCGGCCAGGGTACCACTCCAGTTGTCCATCGTCGATATGATACCAAAACGTCCATTCGTCATCTCGGCGGTAGACGCCGTACTGGAGGAGCTTGAGCTGCTGTTGTGGGGAGCGGAGAATGCGTTATCGCCGGCCAACTGCTCATAGCGTTCGTAAGCCTCGAGAGCCATCAATCGCTCCTGCTCGAGCCGCCGTGCTGTCTCCTGCCGTCGTTGCTGCTGTATGCGCTTTATTTCCGCCTCAACTGGTAGTGGCGGTAGCGAGAGCATTCGCTCCTTAATATACGCAATGCACGCCAGGCGGATTGCTTTTCGCAGTGCATCCTCGCGGCTGCCCGGTGCAAATGGTAGCGCCAGTACCGCCTTGCTTACTCCGTCCAGCCGCTCTGCACTGCGGCCAATCTTCTCCCGCAGCCCCGATGCGTCCGATAGCCGATACACGACGTTACCCTCGTACAAGCTGTCCAGCATCCGTTGATACAGCGGCAGCTCTGGCTCGATATCCTCCCGCTCGCGGCACAAGCGCTCATAAAATTTGGTGATCGGAGGCCGATCCAGTCGGGAATCCTGCATCTCCATCCGGTTCATCAGCAGGTGCAGACAGTGTTCGCACACCCGGAAGTTGGTCGTTTCGGTCGCTGCACCTGCACCGGTGTCGTTTGCTGTTTGCACGGTAATCGGTACATCATTGGTGCCGCTGCTGCTGCTGCTGCTGCTGTTAGGCTGCACAATGTTACGCGCATCTTCGAAGCTGAGATAGCGGGAGCATCCATCGCACATCACGGACCCACAGACGCGACAGTGGTGCTGCCGGCGAGTAATGCCGAATCCCTTCGCGCAGCTTGGGCACAGTTTTACCAACTTACCATCGATCCACGGTACCTTGCTCTGCTCGTGTCGCTTCTTCAGGTCCGGCTCGAGCGGACAGCGGTCGAGCAACTTGTCCAGTCTGATGATGAGTTTGTTGGTCTCGGATGCGTAGCGCTCGAGGCGCGGACTGCGTACAGCTTTGAAGAACGGCAAATGATCGCGTATGGTACCAACGCTCTGATTACCGCTCAGCAGCGGGTTCATGTTGCTGCCAGATGCCATCGCTGGACGATAGCTGTCAGGCGGGTGGCGTCCCACCGAGTCCAACCCTTTCGTTACCAGCTCGTTTGCCGTCTCGTCCAGGTTCAGGATCTTCTTCTTGGCGAAGCTAAAGATTTCGCGAAGCGACTTTAGTAAATCCTGCTCCTCCGAGTGCTCCTGCTCGACATGCACTGTCAGTCGCTCCGGCGTGCGTAGATCGCATTTGCAGATCGGGCACAGGAAGCCCTCCAGTATTTCGCTTCCGCCATCCACATCCGCTGTTCCGTATGCACTCATCGTGCCGAACAATCCAGAGGAGCCGACAGATGCTGCGGAAGCCGATACCGACAACGATTGGGAAGCTGGTTGAATGTCACGCATCACAGATGTTCCATCATCGTTCGGTTCGCGCAAAGAATTTGACATTTGACCAGCGGTGAGACTAAGCTTTCGTATCCATGCACTACCTCAATAAACGTTGCGTATTAGCCTTCTTCTAATTTGATGGTCAAACTTCTTATCGTGGCACGTCCGAACACCTACCAAGTCTTCACTGGGGCAGAGGATTCGCTTGAGGTTTTGTCCGCTGGCCCTGTTCCTGTTTGGTTACTCAAACTCGCAACAGCATTAGCAATCTTTTACAAAGGACTACATACACGTTCCGTCGATTCGGTCATTAATTCGGTTGGGATTTACACCGCCGAGCAGCTAACAACTTTCGTCTCAACATTCCTAGAAACGGGTCAAGATTTTCTGCAAGGAAACACCAAAACAAGCCTGTCAACATTTGTGTCTTTAAAAGACCGCTTTACAACCCCTAACAATGAAGCTTATTAAGAAGGCGAACATTTGAGCGTTTGTGTAAAGCTTTCCACACACCGGTTACGGTGCTTGCGGAACGTTTGCGGTCTGTGGTGGGCTTAAGAAACGCGTTGAAACGCTTCCCGAAACGGTTGAGCATAACGCTTCACTGAAATTGAGGCGAAATCACAAGAAAATGATCAGAAACGATACTGGCAGAATTCTGTGCACCCCTGAGCAGTTACCTTTGAAAAGTATCGGAATATGCGACTTCTATTGTATTGGGGTATTGTTTCATGTCTTCTTCTCCTGCAAATATTGGGTTGGGGAAAAAGTAATTCATTATTGTTAAATGAGATTCATGGCATCATTTAAAATACTTTCGATGATACGACTAACAATTGTTTTGCTGCAAGGTTGCTTTTTTTACGTTTGTTTCTTATCGGCGAAAAACTCAAGCAATCGTTCTCAAGCAACCGGTTGAGAGAAGCTGTGAGCAAATATCTTAATTTAGTGTTTGACTGTAGGAAAACAACTCATTCACATTATTATGGAACTTTAAGCTAGAAAACACTCTGTAGAACCTACTTGACCGCTGGGGCAGGTTTGATCACCATTTGCGCCTCATCAACACATGGTAACGATCGTTTTGTATTGTTTGAGGCACGGGAAACATTTTTAACATCAAGAATCCAGCAACGAATTCGACAAAAGCGAAACTATGATTTGATACAGTGTGCTAAATTCAATCGACCTGCCTTGCATGTTCACTTTCAGCTAAGAAAAAGTGTGTACTGTATCGAACATTTTCGTTGTTGATTGCCGTTTTCAACACGCTGTAGCTCACTAGGCGGTGCCAGACGGGGCGAAAACCCTAGCGCAAACGAAAAAATTAATGCCAAAACGGTTTCGCTTAACCCTTACACGCTGTCAAACTTTTATACGTCCGCGGACTTTTTCGGTGAACCCTTGACGCTATCGAACGCTTTATTTACGAAAATGTAGGTTCTTTTCGTATTGTTTTTGCATTTTTAATATAAATATAACAGCAACAGCAACAAAATCGTTAAAAACTGCAAAATTTATTCGGAAATCAACTTCAGCGGCCAAAATACAGATGTAAACAATACGTTTGACATTTCGGCATAAATTTTCGGGTTTTTACCCCTGCCACACGAAGCGAAAACATTTTGGCATTAATGTGCAAATTTGCGCGCAAATTTTCGCCCCGTGTGGCCACGGCTACTGTCGAATGGCATAAATAGCAAATAGAAATGGATTGTTCTTCAGTGTGAAATGTCCTTTCTACAACGAGCATGAATTTGATTTCTTTTTGTTTTAAGACTTAACCAGTGACTCGGTCCAGTCGTTAACGTCACTATTTTCATGGTATATCTTTAGCTCAGCCCCAATATTAGCACAGCAAAGATAATTAAGAGCATGTTGACCGTCATTGTGCAATAAAGTATGTAAAGGAACTTAAAGCCTTTAGCATGCTGTGTGACATAATACTCGTTGTACTACCGCTGGAAGGCCGCGTTACGTCCTGTTACATAGCGTAGCATAAGGATGCTGTGGCTGCTGAATAAGGAAGCTCCCCTGTTTTTCATTCGAAAACCCAATAACTGGCAATGTGCGGTGGGTCATAAATATCATTAAACACCCCCCCCCCCCCCCCCCCTTGGCGGTTGCAGTCGTCGGCTTTTGCTTAACATCAAAGGCGAGCTGCCGCGCTAACCTCGCGCTAAGCGCTGGCTGGAGCAAGTGAAATTCTAATTCACCGGTTTAGTTTCTTGGCCGGTCGGGGAACATACGGAACAGTTTTTTGTTTGTTTTATCTAACGCCAGTTGCATGGCTCAAGGCCCTTTGGAGTCCAAAGCGTAGGCTAAGGACATCGGAACCGAAAAAGACGAACAAGCGAACCGGCGGCGATGAATTCAGCTTTTCCGCAGTGAGGTTAACGGTTGCGGCGTTCGCCCTCGCCTAACACTAAGGCCCGACAGTGAATACTCTTCGTGTGAGAATCCCGAGGCCACCACACCTCTGGTCCACCATCCACCCACCCACCATATGGTGGGAAAATACCCCCCTCCCCACCCTTCACCCCTTCCCATGGTCTCTCTTTCATTCACACAAACACACACACAGACATACATTCTCTCGTTCTCTTCGACCATCATTCGCCGGATAACTGACGAGCACACGAGCTCGCTCGTCGCATCCTCAGCAGATTTGGGTGACCATCGCCACGACCACAGCCGCACCGTGCATCGTGCGCGGAAAAATCGTGTGAGGGCGAGGAAAAGCGGCTCGTTCACTCGGCGGCCCCGGGCGGGCTTATCATGAATGCGGTGGGCGCGCGAGCGAAATCGGATCTTCTCGGCGGGTTAAAGGAATAGAAGGGGGTGAATGAAGGGGAAAGGGGGAGGGGAGGGGGCAGGGATGTGGCGAGCGGGAAGTGGGACGGGCATCTTCGATCCTGAAGATACGACCCAAGCCGCAGCGCGGATACACATTCGGGTAGTATCGGGCAACCGTTCGCGGGATGTGGATGCGGATGACGCGCTGCGCTGTTCCCAAAAAACACTCGCCCGCTCACTAAACGGATCGGCCACCCTTCTTTCCTCAACTCTCCACCTCACACCCTCACTTCCCGTACCGAGTAAGAAGCAGCAGGAGCAGCAAAACCAGACAGCTAGCAGCTGATTCTCCGAATCATCTTAAATCCTCAAATCGTCGGTGGAGGATCGGATTGTGTCTTTTGCGTGACTTTTACCGTGTCACACACGGTGTGTATGTGTGTGTGTAGGTAGAGTTGTACGCTAGTTTCGTGAAAAAGTAACACCCAGCAAGTGCCGTGTCCGTGTCCCTTACTGACTCCCGTGATCACAATCAATCGACAGACGTAGCCCCTCCCCCCCAACTCCTCCTCCTCCGGGACCGGGGTTGAAACACGCGATCAACAATGGCTTCCTCCCAACCACCACCACCGACGAATGGACGTACGGCGAAGGGTGGCGACCAGCTGCAGGTGCTACAGGAGCACTTCCAGAAAATCGACCTGACCCAGAAGGAGGGTGAGGGCGGGGGCGAGCAACCTTCGCCGTCGCCATCGTCATCGCTGGCCGATCGCTTCGGGCGCTTTTGTGCTCGGTGGCACATCAAGAAGGTCCTGTCGCACCTTGGACTGCTGGTTTCGCTCGCCGTCTACTGTGGCACCGGTGGCTACGTAAGCAATAGAAGGGGGGTTTGGGGGTAGGGGGGAGGGGGGAGGTGGAAGAAAGAGGAACGCCACGGAACAATGGTTCGATTAAGCGAAATGGGAGCAGAAACTCCACCGTCGTCGTCGTGGGTCGTAAACGTGATACCCGGGCACTGGCACGTCTTTTTACGCCCCGGTTGTCACTCGTGTTGTCTTCCCCCCTCGGAACTGCCAAGTCCGGAGCCGGCTGCTGGAGCTGGAGGAGATCACTGGAAGGATGCGCGCGCGATACGCTCATCGAAATCGGAACGCGCGTCGCCTAACAACCCGGCATTGCGTGACATTTACCGTTTTCACCAACCGAGCAGCGTTGGTGGTCCCTGTGATCTGGCCCGTGTGTGTGTATGTCGCACGCAGCATCGGGACCCAACGGCCGCGATAAATCGGGCGAAGAGTGCGCCATGCGTGCGCCTGCAACGTGAGAGCGCCGAGAGAAAGAGAGAGAGAGGGAGAGAGAGAGAGAGACAGAAGAGAGAGAGAGAGAGAAAGAGAGAGAAAGAAAGAGAGCACATGGGAGATCTCGACTCAGTTCTCGGCGGTTGCTAAAAATAACCACATCCGAACGACGAAATGACCACCCCTCTTTCTCCCTCTACCCCGGTGGCCCGGTTCTCCATCATCACATCACATTTCCTCGCCCACCCCATAATCCCAGTGTAATTCCATAGCTACGGGGGCTGTGTGTCTGCCTATGTGTTTGTGCAGAGCGAGCATCGCCAGCAAAACAGCATCATCCTCATCCCCATCCCCAACCTCAACCCCAACCCCAAATCCCCATAAACAGCAGCAGCAACATCGTGAGCATATAAATGGCCATTCGTAATACGCGGTCGTGGGTCGTTCCGTCTACGCCGAAGCAGTGTGCGTATGCTTAAGGGATGGGCTGGAGGAATGGGAAGGGGTTGCGGGGTTGGGATGTGGAAATATGCAAAAACAAAAAAAAACAAAACGGAAGAAACGGGAGCGGAGAAAAATAGTAGGAATTCGTTGGGGCATCATTTTCGAGAAACTTTTGAGGCCTATTGTCCGCTAACCAGTACCGGCCGGTGGCGTGGTGGTGTGTTCGGTCGGGACCGGGTGGTTCCTTATCATGCGCTAAAGGCGATGGTACGATGAGGCGCACTTAGGCAACGGAACAAACGCTTGGTGGTCGTACTGCTAATAATGTTATAAAATCCCGATGGCGGTTTCTACCGCATCCGCATCCTTAACGAGCGCACCCTTAACGAGCCCAAACCCAGACCCCGGGGCCGGGCAAATGGTCATAAATTTCCTTCCGGCCCCAAAACACCCAGCATGCACACACACACACACACACACACACACACACACACACACGCGCGCATAGTTTATGTTTGAAAAGGAAGTGATATTAAAAAAAAACAAGCGAACACCCCCCAACTACCCTTAAGGGCGACAACCATTTGCGCGTGTGTGTGTGTGTGTGTGTGTGGCGCACGGTTTTGGCAAACCTCATAACCCCTTTCCGGACGGATACGCGCTACGACGCTGACCATAACACATTTTGCGTGATTCTGTTTGCGATCCCATTAGCTGGCAGGATACGCACGTGTGTGTGTGTGTTTTTGGTTTGTGCGGGCTTTTTTATTGACGCACCCCGCTTCCTAACAGCCTGCTCGCTGGACAGCCTCTGGCAGGAACGCTGCGGAACCAATGTTGCGCGGTAAAAAGTCTGCCTGACACTTGGCTCCCTAATGATTGCTCGTTAGTTAGGATATGTTGGGCACTATAGGTTGGATCATGGTCGCTGCCGTCATCGTCGTACGCCGCGGGGCTAGATGGAGGCGCATGGTTGCGCCCAAAAAAGGCATTCCCCTCCCCCCAATGGATGGCGTCTTTTCGCAAACGACGGAGGATATGAAGGGAAAGGGAAAAAAGATGTAGTGTCTGCATGTGTGTGTGTGTGTGTGTGTGTGTGTGAGTGAGAGAGAAGATCAAAGCGGCTACTTCCTAGACACCCTCTTCTCCACCCTCTCACCACCATTGGTCGACCAGTCGGCATCCGGTACACGCTCGCTTTGAAGCTAAATGCACAGACCGGCGTGTGGCAACCGGCGCTGATTTGTTAGTTTATTTTTACAACCTCCTCTCCCTGCCTCGCTCCCACATTTCTCCAGGAAAAAACATACCCTCCCCCCCCCCCTCCTACCCCCACCATCGGTATACGGTCGGCCGCGGTCGAGCTGCTCACCGATCTGCCTGGTTTGTTATTTCTTGCGCCTCGTTTTTTGCCAAACGGCCAATCGAGTGCACGCTCGTCGCTTTGCTATGGCTACTGCTAACTTTGAATCTAATTATTTGTTCTGGGGGGGAGGAGAGGGGCACGAACGTGCGCGGCACAGACCAGAGCAGTCCAGAAAAAGGGAAACCGTCAAGTCGAGAGGGAGGGGAGAAGGTCAATATGTCGCTAAAAGAAGAGACGCTGAAGAAGAAGAAGATGAAGAAGAAGAAGAGGTGGGACTGGCACACTGTGAGCTGGTTGGCTGGCAGGCTGGCCCGGTGACAGCACCAAAGCAGCAGCAGCAGCAACAGCAGCTATTACCAAAGACCAGCTGCAAGCTCACGCAGCAGATTGGCAAGCGGCCACGCAATCACTTGTGCAATCTCTCTTCTCTCTCTTTCTCTCTCTGTCGCTCCAGTGCCAGTTTTACAAATCCCTTCAAGACACACACGCACACATCCATACACACAGCAGCACTAATTACCCGGGGGCAGTGATTGAAGTGAAGCACGCGCACCGCGGCCGCCAGAATATTCCACGATCTTCACCGATCCCTCGCATCAATATGACGCACGGGCCAGGGACACGTACACCGGAGGTGGAGGCTGACGCAACACCCGCCGCCGCCGCGTCTCATGCTTAGATCGACTCTGCTGGATTAGCGCAGCGGCCGGTCCCTAACCCCCGGGAACCCTCGAATCAAAATCGAATCGCCGTACCGCATTTTCTTTCGTTTGAAAGACACACACACACACACACACACGTACGCACGGACACGTCATTAACGGTGCGCCGACGAGGCGCAAATTGGCGCCGCGATCGGTTAGCCACCACTTTGGGTTTGGGTTTGGCCCCGCGCGTTGGCTTATGGAAATCACCCCCCGCGTGCAAACTGCTCCCATTCCTTGTGCGTGTGTATCCCCCCCCCGGGGCTCAATGGCGGACTCATGTAAATGCAAAACCTCACGGCCGCACATGGCAGATGCGCGGCCATTAGGGGATGGGCCGCACATGAACGGTTGCCGGTGACACCACAAATCGAAAGTCATTCCCACCAAGAGGTGTGGTGGAGTGGAGTAGACAAGTAGGGGGAGGGGGAGGGGGGAATGGAACGGCGCACCGGGGTCAGACCTGCCGCTTCCTGTTGCTGTCGTGTTTTGTGGGGTGGTTGTTGTTGTTGCTGTTGCGAGGTGCGACTTTGTCGTGACGTTCAGCCTTGTTTTTTGACGTTAGTCTTTTCTTCTTTTTCTTCTTCTTCTTCTTCTTCTTCTTCTTCTTCTTCTTCGTTTCCTTGCTCCACCAACCCCTTTGCTGCGCGGTGTAGGTGTTCCAGAAGCTGGAGCGTCCGGCCGAGCTGGCCCGGACACAGGGATTGCGGGAGTCGCTGGTCGAGCATCGGCACCAGTTCATCTACTCGATCGTCAACAACACGGACGTCCGCAACCTGGAGCGGCTGTTCGAGCTCGAGCTGGAGAGGTACGAGCAGGTGGTGCAGGATGCGGCCCAGGGTGGCATCCTGATCGATGCCGAACAGCACTTCCCGGTGGCCGTGGAGAAGTGGAGCCTGCTGCAGGCCGTCTTCTTTGCCTCGACCGTCATAACGACTATCGGTACGTGGCACGTGGCATGACCGGGACCGCGCGAGAGGGTCCGAGTCCGTGGAAGGGAGGTAACCTAACACTAACACTCTCCCCACTGCTCATGTTGCTGCTCATCGTTGGTGCTAGGTTATGGTAACATTGTGCCGGTGACGGAGGGTGGGCGCGTGTTCTGCATGCTGTTCGCGCTGATCGGTATCCCCTTCACGCTGACGGTGATCGCCGATTGGGGCCGGCTGTTTGCCGGTATCGTCTCGACGCTGGCGAAAAACATACCCGCGCTCCGGCTGGCCAGTGAGTGAGCCCGGGAAGCCCTGGAACAGAGGAACAGAGCTGATGTCTAACGCCTCTGTCTTGTCTATGGTTTTGGCTAGGGTTTTGCCCCGATACCGGCATCAAGATGAAGACGGACAAGAAGTGGCTGTACGCGGTCGGTTCGGTGGGCTTTCTCCTCGTCTACCTGGCCGCCGGTACCGGGCTGCTGCTGCTGTGGGAGGAGGACTGGAGCTTCTTCGATGGTTACTACTTCTGCTTCATCACGATGACGACCATCGGTTTCGGCGATCTGGTGCCCAGTACGTAGTAGTCCGGGGGAATACCGGAGCTCTCCGAGCGTAGCTACTAACTCCCTCCATCCCTCCCACCCCACTTAGGCAAACCGAACTACATGCTGTTGTGCACGCTGTACATCCTTGTTGGGCTGGCACTGACCAGCACCATCATCGAGCTGGTCCGCCGCCAGTACGCGCAAAGCTGGCAGAAGCTCCAGGTATGTGTCGACCACAGTCCAAGGCACAGTGCGTTCGATCAGCACGACATACAGCATTCAGACGTATCCATCCATTCTTCTTCCTCTATGCGCCAGGCACTGTCCGGACCGCTGGCGGACACGTTACGGCGGTTGGGCGAATCGGCCGGCACCGGTATCGATGTGGCGGCCCTGCACAACGATCTGCGCCGCGTACTGACCGTGGTGTCGATGCCGCGGCGCCACGGCAACAAGAAGGCGGCCGCGAAGGAGATGGCCGCCCTCGAGGCCATCACCAACGCGATCCTGCAGGACATCAAGGAGAAGCAGGACAGCCAGGAACCGGGCGGACCACCAAAGGTGCTACAGATCGTCATCTACGAGTCGTCGGTCTAGTAGTAGTCAACCAGTTCCACAAGGCAGTCGCAGGCGGTCGCAGCTGTCAACAACGCCGTTTGTCACCACATAGTACCGACCTACTACTACTCCAGTTCCCGAGTCACACTCCCACACTTTTTCTTTCCGATCGCCCTGATATTATCGCCTTAATGTACCGCCCTACAGTGACCGGCATAAGTAAAAGCCCACCCCTTGATTTTTGTAGATTTTTGACTATAAATCCTACATTTTCTATCGTATCCGGCAAGTGTTGTGGTTTTCTTGAAGGTTTAACATTCCTCTTTCAGTTTCACTAGCTTTCATCTCGATTGGATTGATAACAATTTTTTGATAAATGTTTAAACGAGAGATGGTCGATCACAGATGTGACAAAAGTAAAAGCCCACCTACAATGAAATTTCCCTAACAATTAATATGGTCCATCCTTAGCTCAGATTTTAAGTTACAGGTGTTTTGGCATGACGTCTACACGATTTCAGGTGTATTGAGGTTCAAACTTGTTGAATAACTTCCAAAAAAATAATTATTTTGATAATAACATAATTCTTAATGAAATTTTTATCTAAAATTTCCCACAAATTCTTGATCCGTTAAAAATCGTGGCTTTGAGAAGGCCATTTGAGAAGGGGAGTGACACGGGAACATTAAAAAATATTAGTTATTTTAGCAGCATGCTTAGGTTCACTGCCCTGTTGCATAACAAAAGTGCTTTTAAATGGGCTTATTCGTACTGAGTCCATCAAATAGTTATTAAGGGTGTCAACATAATTTTCGCCCGCCATAATACCATCATTTTCTTTAAATTGTCCACAAGAGCCATGGAAAATCCACCCCGTAACTTCATACTACCACCACCGTGCTTGATTATGACCAGTACATTACGTTCTTGCAAACCATGGTTTATTTTCCGCCAATCTCTTTCGTAATAATGTATATTAAATGTTTCCATTTATGATTCGTCAGACTATAGAACATTGCTCTAGCCTTCTTTTAACTTGGTTACACATTTCCGGGTGAAATTCAAACGTTTAACCCTATTTTTGGCTTATAAACGGAAGAGTTTTAGCATACGCACTCTTGTACTCATGTAGAGCTATTCTAATGTGGCATAGTTTGCTTCAAAATAGACAGCGACAGGGTTTTCATGATGGAACAGATAGTTAATTCTAATGATTTCCTAATCTCCGGAATGGTTTTTATCATTTGTTCGATCATTCGTCTTCCCAGAACGTCTGGTTTTATATCTCATTTACTAATCTGATGAACATTGGTGATTAGTCATGATGGCATAAAGGCATCCCCTACTAATAATATTTTTTCTGCTAATATCTGTTGAGACACATGATTGAATCAATGCTGCATAAGAAGATTTCAGGCATGCAACGATTTCTTTTCCTCCCATACACCCATTTCTTTAGCGAAAACCCGTGCCCAATCGACTTACTACTGGAACTACTACGATTGATGGATTAAATTACTGCAACCAATAATGGGAGAGGGGGGGGGGGACCCTAAAACTTTAAAACAGATGTAAACTAAAGGCCCAACAAAGATATAGTAACCAAAGGGCTTTATAAGAGTCACAATAATATTTATTGTAAAGTGGGCTTTTACTTTTGTCACAACTGTGATCGACCATCTCTTATTTAAGCAATTATCAAAAAATTGTTATCAATCCAATCGAGATGAAAGCTAGTGAAACTGAAAGAGGAATGTTCAAGCTTTAAGAAAACCACTACACTTGCCGGATACGATGGAAAATGTAGGATTTACAGTCGAAAATCTACAAAAATCTAGGGGTGGGCTTTTACTTATGCCGGTCACTGTAAGTACCTATATACCTTAATGTACCAATGTACCTTGGAGTAATTCGCTAATGAGCGTACAAGGGACTAATAGTAAGAACGAAATGAGATGATAAAATACAGATATTGTGGTACGCCCCCCATTCACAAATCGACCCATAGACAACGGTATTCTGGTATTCTGTTCTGTTCTGGGGTTTGCACCGTGCACCGTGCACCGTGCATGCATGCACATACCATTTGCCGATGACGACGATCATCGTCGAAATTGATAGGTCAACTATCTCCCCGCCGCCAGGTATATCGCAATAAAACGGGAGTCGCGGCACGGCAACTGAGCCGAGGTGTTGCTCCCTCCAGTGCTCGCGCATCATTTTGCGGTTGCCAGACCTGTCTATTAAAGATCTGCGGCAGCCGCGGGAAACCAGTTTCCTTCACCAGCAGCACCACTGGCTGGACCCGCTGGAGACGCGCAGAATGATTGGACCACCGGGTAGACGGGTATATATGTGCTGCTGCTGCTGCTGCAGTGTGTGTGTGTGTGTGTGCCAAAAAAAACGGTGTTAGGAACGGAAAGTCCAGGCGTGTAGTTTGCCACTGCAAGCAGCACTCGCCTCTACTGATGACTGCTGGTGGCTGATGCTGCTACCACCTGCTCGATGGATCGGTCGCGGTATTATCGCGATGCTGTGCGATGTGTGTACTAAAAAAACTGGGACACCTGGGCCTGGGCTAGTGATTAGACCACCCCCTCCCTCGCCTCACACTTCCTTCGCACGCTCATTGCACGCCTCTTGCCTCATGTAGGGCACGCCGGTGCACGCATGGTGCACACACACACACAAATACACACCCATCGCCGGGTGATGACGCCATCGCGACGTGCGACATTAATGCGTACGCAAATGTTCCAATTGATGACTTGCCAGCCAGCCAGCCAGCCCGCGACTCCGAGAAGCTTCACGATCCGGGCCCTGCAATCCCGGCCACCGCACGTTCCCTACCACCGGTTCCCCTACCACCGGTTCTATGGCTAATGGGTGAGGTGAAAGGGATTTGCTTGCACACCGCGCGCAGAACACACCAGAAGCACCTGGCTGGCAGGCAGCGGGACTGCCTTTTCGAGCCTTCCCAGCAGCAGAGACAAGACAAGAGAGCTTCGCCGTCTTCGCCTGTACCACATACTCCATTCTTCCTACGTATTTGTGGGGCGATGAGTTGCCAAAACCTCCTGTTTCACCTCCTGTCGGTAAATACTTGGAAGCAGTTGAAAGCAACCGGAAGGATCCTTTCGTTAGCAGGAGATGAAGTTCTCCAGAGCCAGTGAGTGCTCTGCGCCATTCCTCGGAAAGACAGACAACAATAGAGCGAGAGATAGAAAGAAAGAGAGAGAGAGAGAGAGAGAGAGAGAGATAAAAAAGAAAATGTGAAAGAGATAACGAGTGATCGCCAAAGGATGCAAAGGATCTGACGTGCGAGAAAAAAGGGAAAGTGCAGTCAGTGCTGTCCCTGGTCGGCTATAGGTTGAAGTGGGCGCGAGAGCACCGGTGGTGGTGGTGGTGGTGGTAGTGGTGAAGATTGAGAAACGCTACTCGGCAATCCGCCCTAGCCAAGCCTAAGAGCCAAGCTATGGCTGGCTAGCTGGCCACTCGATCGATCGGGACCGATGTTGGTAGTCGTTGGTTGCATCAAACGAAATCCGTGCACGGGCAGGCGGATTGACCTGATGCAACGCGTTTGCTGTTCGCGCAAGATCGCGAGCGAGATGCGGCAGCGGCAGCAGCAGCGGCAGCAGCAGCGGCAGCAGCAGCGGCAGTCACGCCAGCAGTCAATAGAAATGGAAAACAAGCCTGGACATTGGGGCCGAACGGCGTGCAAAACCGGCTACCATAACCCGGCGGTTGTTGCTCCACGCTGCACCCCGCTGCCCTCTCTCTCTCTCTCTCTCTCTCTCTCTCTCTCTCTCTCTTTCACTCTCTCGCGTTTGGTCTGCTACTCGCTTTCTTCTGCCTCTCTGCTCCTCCCCCGCCTTTCAGCTGGATATCGTTCTCAATGACCGAAGGGCCTGAGCACTCGTGTGTGTGTCTGCATGTTTGCAAGTATCTCCGAGAAGATGCAAGAAGTGGAGCAGCAGCAGCAGCAGCAGCAACAGCATCAACAGACCAGGAGGCGTTTCACAACAACAAACGAGCAACGCGGGTCAACAGCTGACCGATCGAGAGTCCGTGGACCGACAGTGGACCGGACTCCAAAAATGGCGTCTCCGGAGCGACGGCGGCGGCGGCTCTCGCTCCGGGCGTACTTTTCCATCCCGAGGCCCTTGCTGATGCCTTAGTCAACACACACGCAGACACACTGTGATCGGAAGAGTGTTCTGTTGAGTGGAGTGGAAAAGTTCCAATTACGAGCCCGCGCGCGCGCGCAAGCGGTTTCGTAAGGTTGCATCCTCCACCTAGGTCAACGGAGCGCCGCTAGACTGTGGGGTGGGGAGGGGTGCACTCCGTAATTGTGCACCACGCACATGACGCACTGTTTCGGTCGTAGTGGCTTGGGGATTATTGGATTATTCCACTCTCTCGCGCACTCGCTCGCTCTCTCTTGCTCTCTCTCTCTCTCTATCTCGCTCTCTCTTTATCTGTCTCGCGGGACCATTAGGGTGGTCGCGCACGAACTCCCATTACTGGCCTACAGGCTGAACGGCGAAAATACAAACCGCCGGGTAAGCCGCGAGTTCAACCACGTCCGTTCAGTTCCGGACACACCAAAGAGTTCCGGACGGTGCGGGGATAGGGCAGGGGCGGTGGGCGGTAGCGCTAAGCAGCCCCATTTACATGCCGCTCATGTGAACAGCGATTTGCACGACAAAAAAACCCCAGC
>NC_064873.1:10610417-10620417 GCF_943734745.1 Anopheles darlingi
CATCTTCGCAATCCGCTCACGCCCTACACCTATCGGAGTTACTTGCTGAGTGGCCATTCTGCTAGCTAGCTTTTCTAACGTTTTTGAAAATCACAACTTTGCCACTACTCGTGGAGTTCTTGGGTGCAGGAATCGAGCCTCTATCGAACGCACTTTGCACAATCTGTACACGAACTCTTGTGTCGTCTCGTGCTGTCGTCAGCAAACGCAGCGTCAGCAAACAGCTGACGTGTGTGTCAGTGCTGCCTGCTCGCGCCCTCACACAATAACAATCCGACTGTAAATTCCTCTCAATTCTACGTTATTTCATTCGGTTATTTAAGTGATGGACAACGGAACCCGTGTTTCGGCGTTCGAGGCAAATGTACAAGTCGACACCTAGTTCGGAGTATGCTGACCAGGAATTACCGATTTGTTGTCCTCACAAAATTATGCTAGCTTATGCAGCATAAAGCCTGGCTGTCAATATGGGCGAGGTAAACAAATTCGATCGCTTCTGGGGCAGTGCCTACCAACTGCGGAGTTTCCTTCCCCCGGTAGCTGCTGCGGTGCGGCCGAACAAAAAGAGAAAGTTGTTTGGCGATTATTGTCTTGCGAATCCCTGCCGCTCGCCCATCCGCGTTTGCTCGTTCGTCACCACGAATTGCTCCACGCTGGCAGCGGAACGTGTGGCGCAGAGCGCATACCGCGTGCTAACGAGGATCACACGCTACTGTCTCGACGAGCAGCTGCACAAACGCGGTGCGCAGGTGTGCGATAGTATGTCGTTGCCAGCTATCATCGGTTGCTGATTTCTGCTCGATGCGACTACGGGAGATTGCGGTATTCAATCGTACTGTCCTGCGACCCGGTCACGTCCTGATAAGTGTGGGAAGCCCGTGTCTGATAACACGCGAACGCGATACCTCACTCCATTGTGGCTTGTGAGTGGTGCTACGGCTGAGCTGCACGGATTATTGCTTCTGAAATATGGGAGCCCCACTCCTGGAGGTAAGTCGGTGCGTGTGCTGTTTTGGGGGGTGTAAAACGGGAAAGGATTACCATCGTCTCATAGCTCATCGCTGATAAGCATCGACGTGGCATCACCCCCTACCCCCATCATCATTTGCACTACGCTATCAGGTGCTCCTTTTCTCTTTTCTTTGTTTGTTTATTAACCATCGGCAATGGAGCGGTTGCATTCTTTCAAGGTCAACGAGCGATCGCTATTTCCGGGGTGTGGTGTGGGCAAGCCATTCCTCTGCCAATCAGTTACATTCTTATTCTTCTACTTCGTTGCAGCAAGAGCTCTCGCTGTACGATCCGGCTCTGCTTCTGAGTCTCGATTTCTTTCGCTCGCCGGCCAAATTCAATCCACGCATCTCGGCAGCTGTCCCAGGAGAACCATGGCTTAAAGTTCGACCGCTACAGACGGGAGATTTTCACCGTGGTTTCCTGCAGATACTGTCGCAGCTGACTAAGGTTGGCGATGTCTCGCTCACACAGTTCCTCAGTAAGTGCGCTGGTTCGGCGCTCTATGTTCGAATTCTTGGCGCCGAATTTGATGTATGTGAATGTTTCTCCCTAGATCGTTTCGCGCAGATGCGAGCGAGCGGCGACTATTACGTGACGGTCATCGTGGACACGCGTCTTGACAAGATTATTGGCAGCGCGACGCTCGTACTCGAGCGCAAGTTTATCCACGGATGTGGCACGCGCGGCCGGCTGGAGGATGTCGTGGTAGATGATACGTATCGCGGCAAGCAGCTCGGCAAGCTGTAAGTATAGCATGTTAGCTGCCAGCCTAGCTGCTGGTACCAGTCAGCTGGAAATGAAACCCCGAGCTCATTGCCTTCTCTTTTCATTCCAGCATCGTTGTCACGGTAACCCTGCTAGCAGATCAGCTTGGCTGCTACAAGATGTCTCTGGATTGCAAGGACAAGCTGATACCGTTCTACACGTCGATCGGTTACGTGCTGGAACCGGGCAACGCCAACACGATGAACATACGTTATGAAGCGGGCGTTGGCGGTGCCGGCGTTGTCAGCAACCGGACGGCCGGCCACGGCAATCAGCCGGACGATACGGAGCCCTCCTGACAATTAGCCACCGGTGCTGCTGTAAATAGTAAATCCAAGCTCTAGGAACCTTCCGCTGTTCCGCCGGACCCCACGCACAGGTCGTGTCCGGGCACGCTTGCCAACGCAAAATTCCGAAAATCACCGCGTATTTTTTTTATTTTGCAATTGGATTTACTTATTCACAGGACCCCGGGGGAGCCAGTGCTATTAGCAATGAAGCAGTCATTTGCGCATTTGCAATACTTGCCCCCGGCAGCAGCATCTGGTACATAATAGGATTGTTTTTAATTTGACCTTTTATTTTTATAATTTCTTCTCCACTTACAGTGTTAGTAGTTTAAACTTTTAAAACATTTTCTTCAAAGCTAGCTAGCTTTTAAAATTTTACTTCAATTGTACATGGTGGTTGTGCTTGAGCTTATTACGAACTTGGGTAATAAAATTAAAATAAAAACGAATCGTTTGAAATGCTTCGCAGTTACGAATTCCAGCTATCGTGATTTCGCACGTTTTAAATGGCAACACGGCCAGCGAGAACGACAGAAAGAGAATGAATGATAGAGATGACTGGACTTTACGGGCGAAATTCAGTTCATTTAAAGGCGCTATGGGAATTCATCTGGACATTACGTGTTCATGCGAGGGCTTGTTGAAGGAATTTATTGCGAAATGAACAGGAGCGAAATCAGTCTTGGCGGACATGTGCTTCTGCAGCCATTCAGAAGAATCACAACATCAACAGTTTCGCACCAAAACGCTGCCGTGATGGCGACTACTGACACGCGTGCGGCTGTTAGCCGTAAAATTCCCGTTCCCAACAACTATCGGTGCGCAGCAAAAATGCTGCGGCAGGTGACGGAGGAAAAGAAAAGCATTAAGACTCTGCTGCGAGATGAAAAGCATTTTCGTGCCGGGCGAACCATCATGGATCGATTGCTGGTGAATTTACCGCAGATAAACGCTATCATAGCCCACATAGACTTGACGACCAAGGAGCCTCGACTGAATCCGTGGTTGGCTCGGGCACTCATCTCTGAGCTGCTGTATGGTCGCGGCGAACTGCTTGGCGCCTCGTTACCAGTGGAGTGTGTTCGCCGGCACGAGACCGAAATACGGAAGGCTTATGAGGCGACGAAAGCTAGCATTCCGGTAGTGCAGAGATTTGAAGGTAAGTGGAAAGCTTAGGTTAGCTTGTTTAGCTCGTGTAGGTTTTGGCAATTCGCATAGTAAGTAATTTTGTGTCCCTTCCCTAGAGCCACGCTTCGTGAGGGTGAATACAGAGCTACTGAACCTTGAGGGAGCCAAGCGGTTAATGCAGGAGGAAGGCTGGATACTGGTGGACGAGGAGTTCCCCGACTATCAATCGTTTCTGAATCGTGTGCAAAGCCTTACCGACAGCGAGTACATGGTGGACTTCCATTTTAACGATTTGTTGGTGTTCCCGCACTGCTCAAAGGGATACTGGGCTCGGGCGGAGCATTTGCTTTCCAAATTTTTCTTACAAAACAAGGTATTTTGCATTTTATATGAAGATTGCTCGTTCTTAAATATACAAAAAAGAATTGGCATTTAAGAAACGACGACCCCTTTGATACCGGATATACTGGTTTTCGATGCGTCCATGTGCAGCGTGAGCTTGAGTGTGAAATGCTAATCTATTTTTCTCTTCTTTTTCGAGGCTTGCCTGGTGCCGACATACCTGCTAAAGCCACCGAAGAAATCGGTTGTACTGGATATGTGCTCGGCGCCCGGAATGAAAGCAACCCATCTGGCCAGCTTGATGAAAAATAAGGGCCGCCTCTATGCCGTCGAGCGGAATGCTGAGCGTTACAAGCTGTTATGCCAGTATGCGGCGCCGTTCGGCGTGATAAAAACTATCCAGGCAGACTGCTTGGATCTTACCGACGAGCAGGTGCCCGGTGTCGAGTACATTCTGCTTGATCCTAGTTGCTCCGGTTCGGGCATGCTAGATCGATTGCGTATGCCGGAGCCGGTTGACGAAGGACGCTTGTATAAGCTGGCCGGGTTGCAGTATAAGCTTTTGTCCCACGCGATGAATTCTTTTCCGAATGCGCGTCGCATCGTTTACTCCACCTGCTCAATCCACCCCGAGGAGAACGAGAAGGTTGTAATGGGTGTGCTGCGCCATAACAGTCACTTCCGGTTGCTCGACGCGCGCACCGAGCTCGGTAAAGAGTGGTTAAACCTTGGCTCACCTGACTATCCAGGCGTTGGCGAGCGGTGTCTGTATGCTCGATCCGAGACCGATCTGACGATCGGCATGTTTGTAGCCGTGTTTGAGCGGTGCGCGGACGGTGAAGAGAATGAGATCTACATGGCACACGAACAGCAGAAGGAAAGCTATGCAAAGCTCGCAGCGATCGGTAGCGAAGGGCGCAAGGGGAAGAAAAATCGTGGCGAAAATAACTTTAAACCCGTGGAAAATGAACCAGAGGTGCAGCAACGCCATAGTTCTGGGCTTGTTGCTGAACGACAACACACGAGTGCTGCAGAAGGCGTATCGGCAGCTAACGGAGTGATCGGCGAGCAATCCGAGAGTGTCAGCAAGAAGAAATCCAAGCGAAAGGCCGATTCTGAACACACGGACTCTGTTATTGACGAAACGACGGCTAACGGAATGATCGCAGAGGCATCCGAGAGTATCAGCAAGAAGAAATCAAAGCGAAAGGCCGATTCTGAACACACGGACTCTGCTATTGATGAAACGACGGCTAACGGAGTGATCGCAGAGCAATCCGAGAGTGTCAGCAAGAAGAAATCCAAGCGAAAGGCCGATTCTGAACACACGGACTCTGCTATTGATGAAACGACGGCTAACGGAAAGATCGGCGAGCAATCCGAGAGTGTCAGCAAGAAGAAATCCAAGCGAAAGACTGATTCTGAACACACGGACTCTGCTATTGATGAAACGACGGCTAACGGAATGATCGCAGAGGCATCCGAGAGTATCAGCAAGAAGAAATCCAAGCGAAAGGCCGATTCTGAACACACGGACTCTGCTATTGATGAAACGACGGCTAACGGAATGATCGGCGAGCAATCCGAGAGTGTCAGCAAGAAAAAATCAAAGCGAAAGGCTGATTCTGACCACACGGACTCTGTTATTGATGACACGACGGCTAACGGAGTGATCGCACAGCCATCCGAGAGTGTCAGCAAGAAGAATTCCAAGCGAAAGACTGATTCTGAACACACGGACTCTGCTATTGATGAAACGACGGCTAACGGAATGATCGCAGAGCAATCCGAGAGTGTCAGCAAGAAGAAATCCAAGCGAAAGGCCGATTCTGAACACACGTACTCTGCTATTGATGAATCGACGGCTAACGGAATGATCGGCGAGCAATCCGAGAGTGTCAGCAAGAAGAAATCCAAGCGAAAGTCTGATTCTGAACACACGGACTCTGTTATTGCCGAAACGACGGCTAACAGAAAGATCGCAGAGCCATCCGAGAGTATCAGCAAGAAAAAATCAAAGCGAAAGGCTGATTCTGACCACACGGACTCTGTTATTGATGACACGACGGCTAACGGAATGATCGGCGAGCAATCCGAGAGTGTCAGCAAGAAGAAATCCAAGCGAAAGACTGATTCTGACCACACGGACTCTGTTATTGATGAATCGACGGCTAACGGAGTGATCGCTGAGCCATCCGAGAGTATTTGCAAGAAGAAATCAAAGCGAAAGGCTATACCGCTACTACATGACGCGGACAAGACCATCGAGTTCGATGCAGCACCGATAGCGACCGACGAGCAAGATGCAGACGTGAAGATAGGGAAATCCCGCAAGAAAAAGGATCGCAAGAAGCAGAATGAGCTGCTTCTTACAGTGAATCGCCCAGAATAGGAACATGCAAACTACGCACGTCAATGGTCAAATTTAGCGGGTGCTATTACGTCCGTTCGTGCCTAAAGTAGGAACATTTCCCTTTAGCAGGCCGTGCGCTTGACGAAAGGAAACCCTTTCTTTTGTGTTTTCAGTTATGAATTACCGACGAAGCCGTATTTATAAGGCGTTGTGAGATGAAATACCGCTGCAAAATTGAGCATTCGAAAAAGGAGCATCGAATTTGTGCCTCTCGATAAAAGGAAACTTTTTTTTGTTTTGTTTTTCTGTTATGAATTACCGACGATGCTGTATTTGTAAGGGCAGTCTGTGAGTGGAAAATAAAAATGGAATTCTTTGGATGCCTATTGTGTTGGTTGTGTCTACTGAATCCATACATCGCAATCCTTATGCCACACCTAAGTCACAACCGGTCCTCGCCCTGCCCCTTTCCCGGCGCCCCACACCACGGCAGTACCATTAGCTAATTACTAACCCGGACCAAAACCCAGGGTCACGTTGATGATTTGTTGCAGTTTGAAGTTCGGCTCACGAGGCGGGAATATCTCTTTCTCACAGTAATCAGCCCGCCCCTGACTGTTCGCAATCAATAACTGGAGTGGGCACGGCACGAAACCAATGCTGTTGCGAAATTAGTTTGCTGTTTTCGTGGTTCGTATATTTTTAGGGCCCAAACGATGGGGTGGTCTCCGGTACGCCGTTCGATGTTGCGTGCCCATGATTTATGCGGTTTCACATGAGGTGTTTTCCTTTTTATTTGAATATAACGAGCCCTCACCGATTCCGACATTGTGCCTTGTGAACCTTATCATAGGGAGGCCCGGAGGCCAACCAGTCAGCCCGTTAGTTGGTTAGCCAGCCAGCCAGCCAGCCAGCCAGCCAGCCAGCCAGCCAGCCAGCCACCCGGCCATGGCCATTCCAATAAAACGCGGAAAACGAACGCCTTCCCTGATAGCCGATGAATGGAGAGGCTCCCTCTCCTTGGTGGTGTGTTTCGGATGTAGGCCCCTCATTGGCCTCGATGCTAGCCCAGAAAAAAACCAATCCGAAATTCCGGCAATCAGCTCATCGAGGCAACGAGATAGGCAACCACTGGTCGCTATTTGTATAAGCACCCAATGCACTATCAGTGAAGCCACGCAGCAACGCCTCCGCCAAAGGTGCGCCAAGCGGCCGGGCGGGGGCGAACCTCTTGCGGTCGCCCGCGTTTTTTTTTTCCTCTCTTGAGCTCGTTCGCGCTTATTACCACGTGGCACGCGATTGGCCAGTTTGCCATTTCGAGTGGGTGCGAGATTGTCGCGTACTCCGCTCTACCGCTCTACCAAAGCCATCCCGAAATGAAGCAATCGAATCCAATCGCACGACGACCAAAAATACCATCCGAAGGACACGCAGGACCACGCCGAGGACGGTGACCGATTTGATACCCGGTCCCGGGGTCCGGGGCCGGCGCGGCCGTTGATGAATAAAACCGAGAATATAGGGAGGCCCACGACCCCCCCCCAAAGCCTAGCCACCCTTGATGCTGGAGCAGCCATACCCGGCCCGAGGAGGGATGTAGGTCATCGTTTTGGTTCATCGAAAGGGGGGGGGGGGGGGAGTGAGAAACCTTGGGTCGTACCGAGCTCTATCGCTCGTGCTCGAGTATGGCGGCCTCGGCCCGGGGGGAGGTGGACCAACACAACAGTCCTTCCCACCCGAAAAAAAAGGCTAATTAGAATTAGCCGGGCTCGGCGCAGTGCGGTGTTGTCGTTGTCGCCGTTATCCGTCGGCAGCGAGCGCGTGAACACCTACGACGACCACGACAACGATTGGTGCAGTGTGCCGCTGTCCAACGTCGGTGCGCCCTGACGACAAGATCCTACGCGCGTTCGCGTGTGTGTTTCGTGTCTGTGCGTGTCCGCGTGCTTGTGTGTGAGACAGTGTGTGTTAGTTTTTTGGCAGGAGAGAACGCCAACACCGAACACCTGTCTCTAACAGGTGGTGTCCCGGATAATTGTGTCACCGGCGGTCCGGTGCTTCCGATCGCGTTCCGCGTTGCGTGCTCGGCTCCGGTAGGGTACTATTGGTATTGCAGCCCCGCTAGCCCCGTTTCCCGGACCGGAGATGGAAACAACCGATTACAGGTGGGTTTAGCGGATAGCGAGAAGTTGCGACTGCAGAGCGCACTGCCACTAACCCCGGCCCGGCCACTTTCACATTCCACCCGGCAGCCGGCATCAATAAACCGTTCGAGCTCGAGGTTGGTAAAGAAGGAGCGAGGAGGAGCGAGAAGGAGGAGGAGGAGGAAGCAGGTAGGCGAAGGCGATGATCCGCTATCTGGCCGATAGCAGCAGTACTTCGAGCATAGAGGAGACGCGGCGGACGCGTAGCTCAAACGGGAGACGAGCAGCGATCCCCACGACCACCATTGCCCTGCCCCGGCCAAGCAGCAGACAGCAGGTGCCGGTGCATCTGCGCGTCCAGCTGCTGACTGCCAGCGACCGGCAGGTTCGGGTCGTCCGGGTAAGTAGTTGTATGCTACCTGGTTACGCCATACATTCCCATATCCCGCCAGCTACTACCACTACCTACTGCTACGTCCTTTGGTGGCGGCGGCGGCGGTAAAATGACAACACAGCAAAACCCTGCTCGGGTTTGGGTTGTTCCAATCTGATTGGATGACGGGCTATGGTCGGCTGCTAACAGGCCTGCAGGTCAACAGGAGCAACAAATGCTCGTCACTCGACAGACAGCCCGCAAGACAGAGCCCGAGTACACAAACACACACACACACACACACACATGCTGTTTCGTTCTCGCTCGCTATCTCATGCCACGGTGGGGCTACCGGACAGGCGCAGGATGCGCACTTCCGGTTCGTCAATGGGCGCCAATGGGTTCCGCCCTCTTTTTTTCCCGGAGTGTCACTCGGGATGAGCGATGCCGCGATGGCGTTATGACAGCAGACTATATAGCGTGCCACAAGGCGTTGAAGACGTGTATGAAATACGCGTGCAAAATGAAGCAGCCGAAACTGGGGCCTCGGTTTCTCGGTTCACGCCCGCGTAACAGTGCTTCCATCAGCTAATCAGCCCACGCTAAAATCTTGCGAAATGGGCAATGCGACGGAGTACTTTTGTTTGTTTGTTTGTTTGTTTTGGAGACCTCCTTCTACGTCTGGTGATAACGTTCCCCAGGAGTTCCCCGCAACGCCCAGCAAACGAGGCTGACGACTGGGAGGGGCGTGAATAGTAGGGTAGTATTACCTCTAGATATACCATACAGCCCCTATAGCTGTATGATATGCTTGCATGTACACCAGAGAACAAAAGCGCGGTCGTGCGTGTCGCCAAGGATGGCTTCATGGTTTCCGCTCTCTTTCTCTCTCTCCGCTCCCACTACTCGAGTGGCATGCTAATTAGCCACTCGCTCTACAAGACCTCCTTGTTCTCCTCGTCCTCCTCCACCTCCTCCTATCGCCTCTCCTGCGTGCGACCTTGTGCGGTTGTTTTCGTTTTCACGGCGCAACCCGCAGCGGGTTCGGGAATCTCGAGCAACTGCTGGCGAGTATCTTATCGCGGCCACTCGGAATTACTTGCGGCTTGCGGCGTAAGAATCTAAGACCTGGTCCTGGTCCTGGTGTGTGGTGCTTGGGTGCGCCACAGATTCCGCGCCACAGAGATCGACGCGGTGTATGGAAGTGATGGACCTTGGCACCGATTGCTCTTCTTCTGCTCCTGCTGCTGCTGCTGCTGTTGCTGCCTGTGACATTGATGATTGATGCCGTACCATCCCTCTCCCCCTGGCATGCTCGATGGCTGCAGCGTAATACTGGTCGGTCGGACTACAACCGGAGCCCTTTCCTCGGGCCCATCAAAATCCACCATGGCCACGGATTCCGTCCCTCACTCTTCTCCTTCTCTCGCGTTGTAGCGCTATTCGCGGCCTCGGCCTGGAGAGACCAGAGGAGCCCTCCCCCCGGGGGGTTTCCAGCCGCTATCAGCCGCGCTGTATCGCCGCTTAGGAGGAGGAGGAGGAGGAGGAGGAGGAGGAGGAGGAGGAGGAGAAGAAAAAAAAGATCTGTGGA
>NC_064873.1:10625417-10630417 GCF_943734745.1 Anopheles darlingi
AAAAAAGTGACTAAAGAAGAAGCGAAAAAAAGCGAAGGAGCGAAGGAAGGAAGGAAGAAAGAACAGGAAGGACGCGGGTGTGCGGGTGGGTGGGCAAACCACCGTCCGTTCTCCCACATCCTCTTCTTCGTCGCTGCTGCTGCTGCATCGTCTGCGTGGCCAGGGCTCCTTCCCCGCGAAGGAGAGCTTCACGGCGACATGTTTCCTGTAAATATTTGCATACTTGCCTACTTCATCCATCTCCATATGTCCTTCAGTTGCCTCAATAGCGCTCCCTTTCCGCTCATTCGCTGAAGCGCAACCCGTAACCTTACATTTGCTCTCAAACTAGTGTCGGACATGGGAATTCCTTTTTTTGTTTTTCTTCTTTTCTACTTCTTTTGTTTTTGCTCCTAGACTAGACACGCGGTTTGGGCGCTTCAAGGCTGTGACTGTGCATGATACTCCTGATGCTCGATTTTCTCCTCTACATCAACTCCACCTCCATCCTCCCTTGCGCTCCCTATCTTCGCGCCCCGCCTGCGCCTTCTCAGCCTCCAGTAGCAGTTGTAGTCGTCCGCTAGCGCGGTTTCATGTCATGCCTTGATTTACTTCAATGTTTCATCTTCCATGTTCTACTCCTCTGTCCTAGGCCTAGGGGCTCTAGGAACCAGCGCCATCCAGTAGATCCCTTCATCCAGTAGTTCGGACCCCTTCGCTTCCCCCCTCTCGCCACGCCACGCTTCCCTAGAGACTCTCTTCCCTCGCCCTCGCTAGTGTGTGTGTGTACGCGCGCGAGCGTGTGTGTGTGTGTGTATTGTACCTAGTCGCCTCCATGCTATATGTTTATGTAAGTACGAAATGGGGCGCGGTGGGTTGGTGTTTACGATTCCCGCGATTCAAGTTCCCTTTCTGCCACAGATACCACCCGAACCCTCATCCCCCTGTATCATTAGGTACATCACCCCCACGTTCACCACCACCACCACCACCACCCGTTATTTCACACGATGTTGCGCGTGGCTCATCATTGCTGTTGCTGCTGCTTCCTGTTCAAGGACCACCTTTTCTTCCTCCCTACCCCTACCCCTACCCCAACCCCTATCCTTAACCCTCCCTCCATCTCACCGCAGGACTGTGGAATTGAAGGATTTGACGCTAATCACTTTTTAACGACGCATCACGTCGATGACCCTCGGCTTATCCTTTATTAGCCTTTCGCGCTTCCGCTTCCTTCTCCCTTTCATCCCCTCCTCCCCGTCTACCCTCCCACCCTTGATAGCTGCAGGGTTTTTAGGTGGGTTTCGCGGCCAGCTCGTGCCAGCGAACCAGCGATGGATGCCGCTCCGCACACCAATGAGCCACTTTCTTATCAGCATGTCACGCGGCAGCACCACCCCAATACACGTGTGCTTCCCATCTTTTGTGTATTGTTGTTGTTGTTCTTCTTCTGATGCGCACCTTTAGCCCGATTTCGCAGCTTTTTCTCGATTTCTTGGCTTGGCTTAGCCTTATTTCGTTTTTTTCTTTTCTGCCGTGTGTTTGCGATACATAATTGCGTGTAATTAGGTGCTGCCGGTTGGTATAGGCGCTGGATGGACGGACGGCTATCGCTCGTCCATTACCTTTCGGGCGTCATTACTCGTTATCGGTGGGTGGTGCCGGGCTGGCGGTCGCTCGCTTTTATGAGCGTTTTATAGGACAGCGCTTTTTCTGTTAATAGCCTGCCAAACGGACAAAAGAATAACGCTGGCTGGTGGTGGTGTTTCTGCTTCAGACACACACATACACACACACACACACATACACATGGGAGAGTCCTTGAGTTCTTGCCGAGGCGAGTAACGAGTGCACCACTCGTCCTTTGTTGCGGCGTCCTTCGCTTCCCTGTAAACGCAAACGCTGCAGAGATGTGTTAAGCGATAAAGAACCCCTCCCTCTCTCTCTCTCTCTCTCACCATCATGCACTTTCCTCCATTACGTCTGCCAACTCATGTTTGGTTTTTGTTTTAAAAAATCAAAAACTAAAAAAAAAAAATCGAACGTGCATACCGATGTCGTGGAGGCGCACGGTATAGTGATGGTGGTGGAGGCGCATGGTGAGTCACTTAGCGCTCCGGGGTTGAAAGAGTTCGGTTTGAACTGTAGCGTGTATGTGTGTGTGTGTGTCGAAGGGGTTAAACCAATTGGCTGATTGCTAGGCCAGACTAGTGGATGTGTGCGTTGTTGCTGTTGTTGTTGTTGTTTTGGCAGTGCGCCCCTGCGCCCCTTACAAGGAGCACTATACCATGCTCAACTGAGCTCAACAACTAAGCCGTCGCAGGTCGCAGATCAAACGGAACCGTGATTGAACGAAGCCGTGAAATTGTGACAATTTGGGGCCGCGTTGGAGTAACAGCAGCCAGCCAACATGTAGGGTATCTTATAAACACACACACACACACACACACACACACTCCTCAAACACCTCCGCTAAACCGCAGCCCAAACCCAGAACCTCCAATCTTAACAGCCTGTAGGGATTTAGGAGGTCTAAGGTCCGTATCTTGATGCGTGATTGAGGTGTTTGCTACGTCCCCCAGTTTCTTGCTTCTTCTTCTTCTTCTTCTTCTTTTTGTTTTGCCGTAGTTTACTGCCCCCCCCCCCCCCACCCCGCAAACCTCCATGCTGGTGTTGTTGTTGTTGCAGTTGTAGTAGTTATTGTTGTTATTGTTGCTGTTGTTGCTTCGTTGTGTGCTTTTGCTTTGTAGCCATATGCGTATATATATATATATATATATGAATGTGTGTGCGTGTGTGCTTTAGTGTCGCGCAACGGATAATTAGTTTCGCTGGGTATGAAACACGTATTTTCGACGAAACCCCCGCTCCACCTCCTTGAGGGAGGAGGGGGAGGTGTCACCGTTTCGCCTTTTGCCAAGCCAACCAATCCCCGCGCAAACTCTCCACCCCCCAACCCCAACCCCAACACCGGTTGGAGCCGTTCCGTGGCAAGCGTGATCGTGACGATGAAGCTCCAGAAAGTAGGCAAAAAAAAATGAGGCCAAAACAGGACCGCACGCAACTCGCTGCTCAACCTGCTGCTGCTGCTGGTACCGTGGCCGAAACCCTCCCGAAACCAGCGCGGAAAAACAAAGGGAAAACAAGTGGAAAACCGCAACTACGGCAATGACGATGATGATGATGATGATGATGGAGAGCTCCATCGGCAACGGTATCCGATCGACAGCCATCACACACACACACACACATACACGCGCGTGCAATGGGACCAGATGGTCAGAGGGTGCGTAAGGGGGTGCAAATCCGGCATAGCACCCCTCCCCCCGTCTCACGCCAGCCTTGCAGACCAATCCCCCATTTTTTTAACAGGTGCGGTGTGCTGGTTTATGGTCATTACCTTTGCAGTCATAATCGCACACCCCCTCTCCCGCTTCCACCTCTTCCATCCACCCCCCGGCCTCCCCCTCCCCGGCTCGTTTCGAAAGTAGAGCGAGAAGGTGGTTTTTCCCAAAGCGAAGGTGTGACGGAATGGAATATGCTAATTCGCGCTGGGTTTTTTGGGGGATGGATGCGGGGGAGGGGGGTGCTTTCGCGCTCAACATGTGTGCCAGCCGCGTGCAAGTGGCGGCAGGGGGTTATACAGAAAGGGGGTCACAGGGACAGGTGCCCGGCAAGAGGCACCGAGTTCCAGGCCCCAGCCTCCACCCAAGAGATGGAATGTCCAAGTCATCCTCTGAGACCTCTGAGTTCGGTTCGATCAGGCCTGTCTGGCATCCCTTCTCCGCCTCGCCATCCTCTCGCTTTTGAAGCTTTTTTCACACACACACACACACACTCAGCACACTCACACGCACACGCATGACGCATTCATGGCGTTTGGGGGATATTGGTTGGCTTGAAGAACGGTATGACGGTGCAGGAGGGAGAGGGGGAGGGGGGCTTAGCAGTAGTAGTTCTGTTCCAACAATTGAGGTTAACTGTGTGCGTGTGTGTGTGTGTGCCGTGGGTGCGTGTTTCGACAGTTCTCCGATCCATCGACCGATACGACCGCATCCAGCGAGTTCGACGACGACGACGACGACGATAACGGAGGCGACGGCGGCGGCGGCGGCGACGGCGGTGTCGGCGAGCGAAGGAAGGAAGAGCAAGCGAAGGAAAAGGAACGGAAGTGCCGGATACCGGATCGCCGGAGAACCGGACCGAAACCGTATCCCGTAACACTCCGGAGACCAGCGGCTGGAGTCGATCGTTACCTTCTCGCCGACGACGACGACGACGACGACGACGGCGGCGTCGACGACTACGAGTATTACGAGCACTACGAGAACAACGGTCTTGTCCGCTACGGTGAGGAGTACCAGTACCGGCAGTACTTAGACACCGAGGAAGAGGAGGCGGAGGCGGAGGAAGAGAGCGACGAGTGGCAACAAGCGAGGTGGTACGGTGGTAGCGCCCTCTGTTGGCCAAACCGGCCAACTACCAGAGCCCACCACAGGGTAGCGACAGCAGCAGCAGGGGGGGAAGCGACAGCGTCCGGGGGCGACAGGTTCGGTCGTCGCCGGGCGTTCGGCGACCCTGGCGAGGACACCCCCTCCGCCGCCGCCGCCACCGTCGTGATCGGGGCCGGATCGGGGTCATATCATGCGTACCCGAGGCTTAGACGTCGCTCCGTGACCACCACGTCATCCCCGATACTACTACTACCGCCGTACCTGAGTCAGCATCAGGTTCGTTCCCATTCGCACCTCGACACCTACCAGCCGGCGGTCTGCAGGCGGTCAGCCCTGGGAGCGTACGCTCCTCAGCATTACAACAGGAACAACTACTACCACCACCACCACCACCACCAGCAGCACCAGAAAAAGGAGAACAGCAGTTCCGAGCAGCGCGTCGAGTCGGAATCGAGCGGCGGCTGCGAAGAAGAGGAGGAGGAAGAAGAAGCAAAAGAAGGAAGGAAGGAGGTCGTGCGGCGGTCGCGGCACCGTTTCCTGACAATGTCCGGTGACACCGTCGTCGAC
>NC_064873.1:10635417-10637917 GCF_943734745.1 Anopheles darlingi
GGTACCAATTATGCGCCACCATTTCCCACCATATACACTAAAGGCACTACTACCTCACACACACATACACACACACACGCACACCCATAGACCCATGGCTAAAGGACCGCAACAAAGGAAGGGGTTTCTTCAAAAATTTCAATTTAATGGGTCATTGTAGCAAACTCACGGCCTTCTTGTGTGTGTGTGTGTCCGTCCAGAAAGAGGTTGCATGTCGAAGTGGGGCTAGTCAATCAACCTGGGAAGGATTCCGGGATCCTCGAAGGATCCTGACGCCTTTGCAGCAGGACCAGTAGCATGGGGATGCAGATATTATGTTCCTAGGCCACGGTGGCATCCTTGACTTGGCCAACCCCTGGCATCCTGGCCTGGCCAAGGCAAGGTTGGATCATCACTTTCACTCGGCGACCTTACGCGAATCCGAGCCCATTTACTACTAACTACACTACTACAGCGAGCACCTCCTCCTGCTGCAGTTGCTTGCTGTACCATACAGTGCATCCCTTTCCCCTGCTCCCCATTCCCACCTTTACCGGGTTGACCTTTCGAATTTGGGGTGGTGTGCGACGCCGGATCCGGATCCCGGGGCGATCGTCTTCGAGTGAATATGATGTAGTGGAAAGGGAGACATTTTTTTGGAGACAGTGAGTGTATGTGTGCGTGTGTGTGTGAGAGAGAGAGAAAACAAGGTCATATCGTAAGGTAGAAGATAAAGGGTGGTCCAGCGCTAGAAGGTAGGACATGCGCTGCGCTGTACTCCACTGGACCGAAATCCCGTCCCGGTCAGGAGTTTGAAGGGCGAAAACGTCATTTGCATTTTATCGATTATCTAGAGGCGGGCGCGTAACTCGCGCTCTCACGTAGTATACGTCAGTAGCACACATACACGCCAGGGCTCGGGGTCCTAGGACTCGGCCTGGGCCTACACACACACACACACACACACACACACACACACACACACACACACACACACATATACGCACACAAAGCAACACCGGACCGAACTTTGAGGATGAGGTCCTGAATTGTCCTGAATTTGACTCTTGGAGCTCTTGGATTGGATTCCATTTTGATACACCAGCACCAGGTGTAGGCACACATACATCGTTTGGTTCTTCTACCATAGGAAATCGATACGTTCGAGGGAGGTCCTCAAGGTTGCAAGATATCCGTTCTTCGTTTCCAAGGGACCTACTACTACTTACCAGCACCAGCATTACTATGTTGCTGTTGCTGCTGTTGCCCCATCAAATTGGACCACTCCTCATTATCTAACCCCCCTCCCTCTCCACCCCTTGCCCCCGCCCCCTTTCGCCAGCGACCTTCGCGACCCAAAACCTCGTCCTGGCGAGGTGCATCTTCCGCTTCTTCCTCTCCAACGCGTCTGCGATGATGGATCGTCCGCGGCATGATGTGCCATGATGTGAACGACAATCTTACGGGGGGTGGGGGGTGGGAAGGGGGAGTAGTGTCGCATTATGATCTAGCATTACCGTGGTGGGTGGGTGGTGGTGGTTCTCCTATCTTGCATAAATTAGTTGACAAAAGCGGTTTGCCACATTCAAGATCGGTATCAGACCAGCAAGGGGAGGGGGATGGGGAGCAAAAAAAAATACCTTCAGGGCTCTCAGATGCAGAGATAAGACCCTCCCTCACGATCGCCACGATGTCCACGATGATGATGATGATGATGAGTGGGTCAGTGGGTGGGGTGGGGGGGGGTGTTGAGTGAATGTTTGAAGGTCGCTCCCTCCCCTGACGCCGGGGATCTCCATGATACCGCCAAAAACCGGGTTTTTCGGACTAATGGCGGCGGCGGCTTGGGGGAAGGGGTGGAAATTAGTTTTTACCTTCCATTTCCCTCGACCCACAGCATGCCGGAAGTGACAGAGGCAAACGGAACACACACACACACACACACACACACACGTCGGCAGTAGCAGCATAAACGAGCGTGTGCGCGCTAATTGTTCTTTGTTCTGCCACGAAAGGCGCGAATGCCGAAGGGATTTAGGGGGGGGGGGGGGTGCTTGGCTTGGAGGGTGTGGCGCGCGCGTGTGTGTGTGTGTGTGAGCAGATAGGATAGCCGGCGAGCGAAGGAATGATGCCCACTAGGGCAGGTGATTTTATTTATTGCCTTCAGTCACCTTCCTTCCCTCCTACCCTTCCATCCCGTTCCATCCCCCTGTCGTGTGTCCGTTGTGTCTCTCTTCGTGCGCGAAGAGCGCGAAGACCGATGGCGTGCCGCCGCCGCCGGTGAGGGAGGGTAAACCAAGTCAAACTTTCTTCCTCCCTATTCGCAGCCATTGTGTGTGTGTGTAGGTGTGTGTGTGTGTGTGTGTGTGTATGTGTGTATGGCAACAAACAAACACTGGCTAGCGAAAGCATTTAATTTAATTCCTTTCTTTACACGGCACTTTCCCTTCCCCCCTCCCCCGCCCTTCGGTCTAAGTGGGCTACACACACACACGCACACACACATCAAGGGGAGGGGGTA
>NC_064873.1:10642917-10645417 GCF_943734745.1 Anopheles darlingi
TCCGCTAGTACACTATCACCATAGGCCTCTACAAGCATTTTAAAGGATTCGGCAGCCGAATTCTTCAAATGGAAGCAACACAGTAGAGTTTCCCGCATATGCTCTTTTTCTGGCACAAAACTTGACATAATTACGCAAGTAAAAATATTCGTTTTTCCATAAAATCAATTATGATTGGCACTGCATTTACCTGAACAGGTGTCTAACCCATGCAATAAAACAAAGAACAGGTCGATGACAGCTCAATTTACTCGATAAACCCATCTAGAAGCAAACGCTAATTTTAAGCTTATACACTTACCAGGGCTCTAAAAACAATCATTTTGTTTTCCTTTAATTTTTTAGAAAACAATCACTTTTGTTCGGGATCATTTTGGCACTATAACCTCTCTCTCTCTCTATCTCTCTCTCTCTCTCTCTCTCTCTCTGTCTCTCCCTCTGTCTTTCTCTCTCTCGCACCTTTCGGTAGCCATGGATATCGCGGTATCGACTCGAAGCGCAACCTCTGGGTGCTGCCGTCGGGCGAGCTGCTGTACTACGTGGCCGCCGTCGCCGTGCTGTACGATCGGGAGGAGGACGCCCAGCGCCACTACACCGGGCACACCGAGGACATCATGTGGTAGGTTTGCTTCTGGCGAAGTGTGTGTGTGTGTGTGTGTGTGTGTGTGTGTGTGTGTGTGTGCGTGCGTGTGCAAACACTCAAAACGATCCCCGGGTTTTGTCTCGCTGTTGCAGCATGGAGGTGCATCCGTCGCGCGAACTGGTCGGTTCGGGGCAGCGCGCCGGCCGGGACCGGAAGTCGCAGGCGCACGTCCGCATTTGGAGCACCGAGTCCCTGCAGACGCTGTACGTGTTCGGGATGGGCGAGCTCGATTCGGGCGTGATCGCGGTCGCCTTCTCGCAGCTGAACGGTGGCAGCTACATCCTGGCGGTGGATGCGGGCCGCGAGAGCATTCTCTCCGTCTGGCAGTGGCAGTGGGGCCATCTGCTTGGCAAGGTCGCGGTAAGTAACACACCGGCTCAGCACGGCCTAGGCACGTGCAAAATCCCTTACCTTCCTTTTGACACACGACCAACCACGGGACCACGGGACACATTCTCAACAGACACTGCAAGAGGGCATCTGGGGCGCGACGTTCCATCCGCTCGACGACAATCTGCTGATCACGCACGGTCGAGGCCACCTGGCGTTCTGGCACCGACGGAAAGATGGTTTCTTCGAGAAGACCGACATCATCAAACCGGTAAGCAGCGGGTTCCACACACCCCTCACAAGGGATTGCTAGTGCGTAGACTTAAGCTGCTTTCTCATCGAGCGCGTTTTTGAAAAACGCAAAAGTTGGCGTTTTTTGACGCAAAAGCTTAATTTGTTGTTCACACCTAGATTGCGCGAAGGCCGATTTAAAATACACGAAAACCGCCTCCGTATCACTACCGACACCTTAGCAAATCATGATAAATGGTTTAATCTTCACGCAAAACAGTTATTACCCGGATTTCAACACATTCCTGCCAAAACAAATTGAAAAACCAAAGGGCAACGCTGGCTTGCTTGCGTAGCCTGCTACAGTCGGCTCAGAACCTGCCACAATCTGTAGATTTTTACAGATCCGAAAAAAAACACGAACTTTTAAGCTCTTCCAAAGCTCCAAAAAATAGCTTTCGGTGCGTTGCGTGAACACTTCCATATATTTTGATGTGATACAACCGTGTTTTCTGCGTCAAAAAACCTGCTGCGTCTATTACTGGCGTTTAAATGCGCTCGATGTGAAAGCAGCTTTACTGATACTTGATAGCCCAGCTTGATGCAGACTAAGCTCACTAGCGGTTGTACGCGAACAGTTTGTGTTTAGTTGGTTTAGTAGACGAACAAGTCTGACTTTTGACTTTCCTCCAAAATTTCCATTGACACATTATTCTCTCTCTCTCTTTCTCCCTGTAGCCGGCACGGACCTTTGTCACCTGCGTGCAGTTCGAGCCGGACGGTGACGTCATCACGGCCGACAGCGACGGTTTCATCACGATCTACAGCGTGGACGCGGACGGTGCGTACTTCGTCCGGATGGAGTTCGAGGCGCACAACAAGGCCATCGCCTGCCTGGTGATGCTGTCCGAGGGTACGCTTATCTCCGGTGGCGAGAAGGACCGCAAGATCGCCGCCTGGGACTCGCTCCAGAACTACAAGCGCATCACCGACATCAAGGTACCAATAGGGGAACAAACATCTCAAGGCATCATCCTCCGTAGCTAAAGCGTCTCTCTGCTCTCTCTGCTCTGTCACAGCTACCGGAGTCGGCTGGTGGTGTCCGTTCGATCTATCCACAGCGACCAGGCCGGAACGATGGTAACATCTACGTCGGTACGACGCGCAACAACATCCTCGAGGGTTCGCTGCAGCGGCGCTTCAACCAGGTGATCTTCGGTCACGGTAAGCAGCTGTGGGCGCTGGCGGCCCACCCGGACGATGAGGTATTCGCAACCGGTGGCCACGACAAGTACG
>NC_064873.1:10650417-10690417 GCF_943734745.1 Anopheles darlingi
CCTCCGATACACCGATACAGGAGCGTCCCGTGGTTCGACCGATCGGCCGATCCTTTTCCTTCTCGTCCAACGACGACGACGACGACGATGACGACGAGATGCAAGTGGAGTACGCGGTACTGGTGCCGGATTCATTCGCCATCTTGGACTGCTGGACGGAAGGTCAGCGAGCCACGCCGTAACGTGCCGTTTTCCCGTAACGCCCAATGGTAAACATCGGCGGCCATAGTAAGAAGGGGCGAGATAGATAGATAGCAAGCGAGTCACCTCTTGGCCACGGTTGCTAAGAGCGTTTCCCAGTGTTCTCACCAGGATCAGGATCGGAGGCTGTCGGCATCATTTAAAAGACAGACACACACACACACACACACACACGCGCGCGCGCGAGTGTGCGCGAAACGGACGCTGGCACGTGCGTTTCTGGACGCTAGTGCTTCTGCTACCTACTGCTACTACCATACCATACCAGCATCCACCACCCACATCCCCCGCCCCCAAACTACGCCCCCCTCCCCCCTTGCCTCTTGCTCTTAAGGGCAGCGGACATCTTCCCGTTCATGCAACATTCTGATGGATGCAGCCGGGGGCGCAGCTGCTGAATTGAGCGGATGTTCCGATTGTTTGCCTATCTTTGGCGCGGTGTGTGTGTATGCGTGAAAAGGTTTGAGGTTTACAGTGACAATGGCAGCAGAGTGCAAATCCCGCAGGAAAAGGAAAGGGGTTTTTTTTTGGCGTGGTACATTTGTTGGCCGTTTGTATGAATTGGAAATTTAGATTTGAATTGTGCCGTGCAATCCTTGATCGTTAGTGGAGCGATGTGGATGTGTGAACCGTGGGCGTACCGTGCTGTGGATGGATGGATGCATGAACGTCGTGGATTGGGCTCCCTTTTTGAGATCAATGGCGTGTCGAGAGACACAAAGTTCGAGAAGTCCCAAGGGGAAGAGGTGGGGAGGGGGGGGTTGGGTTAAGGGACACACCCCTCACCCTCTCACACACACACACACACACACACACACACACACACACACACACACACACACACACACACACACACACACACACACACACACACACAAGTACACAAATTAAAACAGAAAGCAATTGTGTAGACATGTTTAGTAGCACCCCAGGCATGGGCCACTGAGCGCCAGGGAGCGCTCCACTCCCTACCCCCCAGTGAGGGCAAAGATACGTACTGCCACTAGTGTATAAGCGGGTTTAACATGGCGCATTCCATCCCCCCACTCCCTTCAAACCCGTCCACACCTACGCTCTTCAGCAAACAATTGTTTAGTTTTTCGGTTTTCACGCGTCGTTGTCGTCTAGGTTAGGGTAGTCCGTGGGGAGGGGAATTTATCTACTTGCACACACACACACATACACACACACACACACAGACGTGCGCGTAGTAATATGGGTTTTTTGTTGGCTTTGTCACATTCTCTCTCTCTCTCTCTCTCTCTCTCTCTCTCTCTCTCTCTCTCTCTCTCTCTTTCTTTCTTTCGCTTTCTCTATCTCTTACTGGAACTACTACAACTCCCTACCTACAATATTATCATCTGTGTCCTTCTTCCTTGGTATGTGTGTGAAGAAGGGTCGTCCAGTGTTTGGGGGAAAGCGTCTCTTTTACTGGGCCCAGACAGGGCCGGGGAGGTTGGGCATGGGGCATCTGCATCTGCAGGTGGCTAGCTGCACGTGTCGGGCGCCCTCTCGCGCACGCGTATGTGTGTGTGTGGGTGTGTGTGTGTTTAAGCACTTTACCCTTAAAAATTTCTAGCCGATGGTGTAACGCGATCGCGATCCTGTAGTTTTTGTAGTATCTTGTTCATACTCACACCTGCGCACACACACACACACACACATACACAAACAGACACGTACATACACAATTCCAGTGAATTGTATCGGCCAAGAGCAGAGTGGGCCCGTGTACTAGACCTGCGCTAATTCAGGTGCGAATTTTCTGGCACGAGTGTTCCTTTTGTTTCGTGCAGTCAGGTCAGTTAGCAGCAGCAGCAATAGTAGCAGTAGCACTATATGGTGCAACCGTAGAGGACCAAAAACCTTATCGCTTATCGCTGGGCCCGTACCCTATCCCCTCCCCAAAACACACACACACACATAAACACACGCGCACACACATATACACTGTTTTTGTATCAGCTTCCTTAAACTTAAACATAGCATTTTTATATGACCTACCCGGGAGCAGCCCAGCGCCGCCATTTTGTAGTGCTAAAAAGAATAGCGTGCAAGCGAGTAAGGCAATATTATAGCGGAAAAGGGGGAGGGGAGGGGAGCAGGAGGAGGGACAGAGCCGGTGTTACCAGTATTTGAATGAAAGATCGGAGCCGACACGGATACACAGACGTATGCACGTACGAGCAGACTTTTCCAGTATTTGGCTGCATACGAACGGCGCAAATCCAGAGTTGACCGGCGACAAGAGGTTAGATTAGAGTGTTCGCGTGTGTATGTGTGTGTGAGTGTGAGCGTTTGTGTGTTCCGAGGGTTTTTGCTGAGGCATGCATGGCATGGATGACGGATTTAATAGTGTGTAACGTAGCAGCAGGATGCTGGCGCTTGCTGGTGCGCGAAGAGTGACGCAGGAATACTTGGTGTTTCCTGTGTTGGTTGTGTTTCGATTTTGTTCGTTTGTTGTTGTTGTTATTGTTGTTGTGTTTCTCTTATCTTGGCAGCATTGACTATCAGTGGGTATGTTCCGACACAAAAAAACCAAGCGCGCAATGAGCTGCTGCTCGGTACATGAAGGTTTGAATGACCGTCAACAATATTGTGACACACATACGCACACACACACAGACTCACACACACACACACACACACGCACTTCGAATGGAAGGCATATTTGAGCACTTGATCTCTAGTCGTCGGTAAACGTTTATAGTGAAAATGGTTTATAGCAAAACGAGGAAAATCAAAAAAGGAGGAAAAACGGTTTGCAAACCGCTACCAGCAAACATATGCGTCAGGCAGAGACATCTGCAAATGGGCGAAGTTGAGGTGGGTGAATTGTAGGTGCGAGGTAGTTACACCTCCCATTCCCATTAAATTCGTTGCACTAGACAGTGCAACTAGTATTGGATAGTTTTTTGTACATTTCATGTGGACACAAACACACATACACACACACACATACATACACATACACACACAAACGCACAACGAAAGAGAAGAGAGAGAGAAAGAGAGAGAAGGAGTGATAGACGAGGGAAGAGAGGTAGGCAAGAAACGGAGGGCAAAGGCCCATACATGGCCATTTGATTCCTATTACAAACCGGTTAAGGAATAATTTTAGTAGAAAAATGTGCCCTTCCCAGCAATAAAAGAAAAAAAAACCAATACAACACATGATTCCGCACAGACAGTCACACACACACACACACACACACACTCACACTCCACAGCTAATACTTTGACCTTATTGGAATGTAGGCGCGATGATGAGCATGACCGGGGTTTTTCAGTGCAGGAGAACGACCATTGTTGTACCATTGTGAATTTGTGCTAGCAAAATCCCCGAACCCAGACCCCGAAGGTTTGGTTAGGGCACGAGGTGGGCATAAATACTAGTTAGGATGCGCTGGATAGGACGCATGCAGCACCTCCGCACCATATCCCTGCACGATGAAAATGAAGGAGTGAGAGAAGAAGGACTTGTTTTTTGGGTGACAGGAAACAGTCCAGTGTCGTGCAAGGGAGATTAGGAGAGGGTGGCAGACGGAGAGAGAGAGAGAGAGAGAGAGAGAGAAAACGAAAGATAAAGAGAGAAAGAGAGAGAGAGAGAGAGGAAGAGAGAGAGAGAGAAAGAGAGAAAGAAAGAGCGAAAGAAAGACAGAAAGAACGGGAGCGAGAATGAGAGGAGTACAACAGCGGTACAGAACAGTAAACAAGCAAACAATTTAACTAAAAGACATTTAAAAAAAATCAATCCAAAAAACCAACCAAAAAAACCAACAAAAAACTCTCCAAATCCCGACGAATCGTTTGCCTTAAGAGTCTTCAGAATAGAGAAATAAAGATATCCGAATTATAGTCAGTTCGATATGGCGCCTAACATCCTGCGGGAGTGCGTTTCACTCGCGTCGAGGTCCTCCTCCATGCTGCCTACTGGTGTACTTACTGGTTTCACGTTGCACTCGCACGCAGTCTCAACTATTGGGTTCGGTTTCATTCGGTTCGGTTGAGATAATAAGGTCGGGAAGGATAATCCGGACGAGATGTAGATATTTGTTTTTCATCATTTATTTTTTTACAAATGTGTTCAGGCGGGTAGATGCTAGGAAAGGAGGGGGTGACGGGTGAAGGAAGAGGGGGGGGGGGGGTTTGCGGGAACTTGGGCTACTTGAAAATGCACGAAGCGTTCAATACTGAATATGTTTGCCTCCTCTAAGCCTCTCAGTTGGAGATTGGGAATTGAGTGTTTCGATTTAAGTAGGTTTGCAATCCATTCCATACAACTACTTCGGACTCATGGTGCACGACCGTTAACTATTTCTGCAAAGGAACAGGTAAGACTGGGAGCGAGAGAGTTGGTTGTGCTGCTGCATTAGTGTTTTCTTTTTTATCAGTTTTCTTTTTCCGCGATACGGTCTTTTGCTGGCTTCCCTGTATGCTCTCCTTTCAATCGCAAATAATTACTCAGCATACATAGCATAAAAACAAACACAGTCACACAGGCACACTTACACACGCACACACGAACAAATGCACAGACACGTACGTTTACGTCAACATAAAGAATTGATCAATAGAGACAAAGAAATTACACGAATTTGTAGGCTGCCACAAAAAAACACCATTAGATGGAGAGGGGGATAGGGGAGTGGGGGAATATGGAGGGAGGGCCATAATACCCGATAAGTCACAAGACACGCGCACAAAATAAATACATTCGAACCGCTAGGAGGAGTCTTAAAGAAAGTAGATTTACAAGAAGTGCTGGGGGGGGGGGAGGGAATGGGAGGGGGTGGGGGTGTTTATTCAAGAATTAGAGAATGGGTAGAAGGAAGAGGATTGAGTGAGGCAAAAACGTATTAATATTAGGAAAAAACCGACAAATACGATACGAATACTAATTTTCCCTTGCCCCCGGATGCAGTCTGAAACGAACATAATACCAGTGTTGATGCAGTTGCTGGGGTTGTTGTAGATGTTGTTGTTGCTGTTTGCTGTAGTTGGTCGTTGCAAGGATGTAGCAAACCTTCATTTGTCTTAACGCCTAGACCGTCGATAACAAGCTTCTCGCTTCGTCCTGCCGCATGAGAAGTCCTTTTGCTGTTCGCTCTCTTTCTCTCTCTCTATCTCTCTCTTCATTCAGCACAATTATCACAATTTTGGTATCGCAATTGTTTCTTTGCTTCTTCTTCGTTTGTTTTCATTTGCTTACTTCCTCTTTTTCGTCATTTGTTTTCATTTGCTTACATCTGCCTCTAACTCTTCTTCCACTACTACTACTACTTCTACTACTACTGCTACAATTTCATAATTTCATTCTCTGTTTAACTGCTCGCTACCGCTGCATCCTATTTCTGCCAATAACTTCACAGCAGTGCAGATTAAGCTCTTACTCTAGCTAGCACGATACGCACACTCGTGCACACCTCCCCCTAGTTCCGTGGCATTGGGCAACAGTCTGGTCCGCCCGGTGTGTGATGGTGCTGGTGCGCAGCGTTCATCTTGTTCGACAGATAGTCATGCGTCCCGCCGACTGTGTGACGTCGTCGGATGGAGCGGCTACCAGCGTGTCGCCTTTGTCGACCAGTATTACCGCCAACACCCGTTCCGGTCATGGACATACCTCCTGCAACGCAGCCAGCCGGAACCGGTACCGTCGCATGCGGAGTTACCATAATCACCGAGCCGCTGTTACCGTTGCTACGGTTTTCGCAACAACAGCTGTTAGTGCTGCTGCTGCTACTACTACTACTACTACTACTACTACTGTTGCTGCTACCACAGCAGCTATTGTTGCCCGGTGCTGCGACGGCTGCTGTAGTCGTTGCCGTGTTCGTCATTACACAGCCCAGTCCACCGGTACCTGTCAGATGAATGTCGTGTATCTGGCGCCGCCGGTTAATGTTTTTGTCCGTCTTCTCGTCCTTCGTCAGCGAAAGGCGGGAGCGCAGACTAAGTGGAAGCGGTGGTGGCGGTGCCGGCAAATGCATGCAGGTCGTGCTACCGTGCGGACAGGATGGTGGAATGGTTGAGCCTGCTCCGGTACTGGCGCTGGTCGCCAGAAGCTGCTGATAGCAGTGCGATTGTTGTGGTTGTTGTTGTTGCTGTTGCTGCTGTTGAGCTGCCACTGCCGCCGCATGGTGCTGGCTCGATAGAGCGGTGGCAAGCAGCGGCGGCATAACCACACCGTCGTGATGGTGCCCACAACAGCAGCAGTCGAGCGTCTTCGGCGTTTTGTAGTTGAGCGACAGCGAGCGATTCAGGTTGAATTTGCGCTCCAGATTGTTGGCCTTCCGCTCGAGCTGCGTCAGTATGCGATTCATCTTCTTCAGCACCTCCGTATCGATACGGTACGGGGTGGCTGCTGCTGCAGCGGCAGCGGCGACGGCGGCGGCCGCGACGGCTGCACTGGCACTGGTGGAGGTCGGTGCTACCAGCTTCTCCCGTGGGTTGCTCGTGGTCGATGAATCCGTTTCGTCCGAACTTAGCACAAGGCAGGGGGGCGGTGGGCTAGGGTTGAGCTTCTTGCACGACCCATGACCGACCGCATCACCATCGTTGTCATCGTCGTCTTCGGCGCGCCCATTACCACCACCCTGCTGTTGCTCTACCACTTCAACATGGCCGACGCTGTTCACCTCGTTTACCAGCGTTAGACAGCTGGTGTTAGTGCTTGAGTTGCCACTGCTACCACCGCTACCATCGGTCGAACGTTGCTGTGCTGGTCCCTTTCTCTGTACCACCGGCTGCTGTGCCCGGTTCTGCATGGTTAAACTACTTTCCTCGAGGTTGTTGTTGTTGTTGCTACTCTTGGTGCTACTCCCGGCGTACGTGCTATTTTGAGATGCTAACGATTTTTTACCATTACTGTTACTCTCGTTGCCATTAGCGTTCGTTCTGGTGGTGCCACTGTTACTATCGTTACTAATGTTATTATCGCTGTTGTTGTTGTTGTTGTTGTTGTTCGCGTTGCTGCTGTTACCATTGTCATCGTTGCTGTTGTCACCACCGGTTGGCTTGGTCGCACGGCCCTGTACCAATGGGCGCTCTGGTGATTCGTCCGCGTACGGTATGTTCTCACCACCAAGCGTCAAGGGTCGTTGCGTGCGCCCTAGCTGGTACTTTTGGTGTAGCGAATGGCGCAGGTTACCGGCATCCACCAACATCGTGGCCGAGCAGCAGCTACTGCTAAGCTCACCCTCGCTGTCCAGTGCGTTGTCGCGGTCCGAATCTATCGACGAGTTGCGCAGCGATCGCAGCTTGTTATCCAGCGCGATCGTAACGGTCTTGAGTGACATCGAGCCTGTTCCGACGGAGTACATGGAATGGAAACGCATAAAATTTTAAATTAGCTGCAATAAACAGTAAACAGTAAAATGCAACGGTTCGGCTGAAGAGCGATTGACAAAACAAAAAAAAAGGAAAAATACTTGAGCGCATTCAGGTTCACCGAACAAAGCAGAGTAGGTTGTAATGGCCCTGCACTGCCTTAAAACTTAAGATAAGCGCGGACAGAAGGTATGCTGACTGGTGCACTGTTGGTTGGGGCCTCTAGGTTAGTAACAGTATGAGCACTGCAGCACCAACAGCAGTGAACGATAGTCACCAGCACATTCACACTAGCATAGTTCATACTTCATTCGAACTACCTCCTATGTGTCTCTAGGCTACGTTTTGCGGGATATCATTATTACGTCGCTTTTACTACTACTACTACTACTACTATTACTACTACTAGTGTTACTCCCGCTAGTACAGCTTACATGCTTGCAATAGGATTAATTGTGGCAAAAAGCACGTCAAAGGTTTGTGAACAGGTTTGCGATGTGCATAGGAGCAAATCACGCGCATATGCTTTTTGCATTTGCTCGGAAAGGCCAGCGCAAATCAGCGATGCTTGAGCTTGACCGGTGCAGTGCAATGATAGTTTATGCAAGCGCTAGTCGCAGCGATGACCGGCAACAGCAACAGCAGCAGCAGCAGCAGCGATATTGCAGCATCATGATGTTTAAAACAAACACTCGCAGATTCGATTCGCAGATAACTAACCTGCCTGCGCTAGGTGCAGTGTATGGTGTGCGAAGAAATAAAGGAGACCAAGAAGAAGTATAATGCTGTGGGTGATGGTGGTAGTGGTGATCAGACACTCAGCTTGGGTGCTCGATTACACACGTGGTGCTGTGTCGCGACCGTGACGAATGCACGCAAGTAGCCAGGACACCTACACAGCTACTAACCGCACCGCATGTGTATTATGAATGTAGTTAACCCTTACGCTAACACCACGCCACAACATATCTCTACAACACTACCACCTAGGCACTACCACATCGCCGCATTCCACCACCACCACCGTCTATGTCTTCCGCACCCCGAGCCATCCTCATCATCATCGCGTCATCCGGTGGCCACCGGGCCATCGTTGCTTACCGTTGTCTGCGAACGCACTGTCGTTGGAGTCGTCTTCCGACGAGCGGTTCAGCACGAGCGATACATCATCGTTGCTCTGGCTGCTGTGGTGCAGATTGCTGTGGTAGTAGTGATGATGGTGGTGATGATGATGGTGCAGCTGCAGCAAACTTTCCTCCATCGGTACTACGGGACCACCACCGCCACCACCGCTGCGATGGCGAGGCAACGGTATTGGTGCGCCGATAGGGCCTGGCACTACATCACCCCCAGGTCGCCCAACGGCGGATGTCGGTCCAGCTGGCATCGTCACGCCGCTGCTGTGCCGGGACTCTGTATCCGCTTGATCCTCGCTCAGGCTACCACCGGGTGCGGTTCGGCGTGCCGTGGCCGCACTACCACCGGCCGCACTACCGGTGCCCATCTCCATGTACCGGCTGCGAGTAATACTGCGCATCGACTGCTCCTTCGACTCCGCCGACTGAAAGCAAAACCGAACAGAGCAACAAAATGCGATCAAATCGGAATCGTGGAACAGCTGGAGGCTGAGCTGTCGTGGGTGAATGTGGTCGTGCTTACCGTCGTGCTGTCGAGTGAGAGCGTGTCGGGAGTGGTCGACGACATAGTACTCTTGCGCTGGGCGGTCCGGCGAATCTTCCTGTTCGCCGCTTGCACGATATTCGCCACAAAGCCGGCCGTCGTGTCCTTACTGCCGGCATCCTTGAACGCTGCAAGCGGAGAGCAGAGGAGAGAGTGGTTGTAACGTCAGCGTCAGCGCGAAGCTTACAGTGAGCTCACAGTTACGCACACTAGACGCGCACACACTTACGTTCTATCTTCGATACGTTGTCGAGCAGCAGCGTGGTCGTCGGTACCTCCATCGGGGAGTCAACTGTATTGCCTCCGTTTGGTTTCTCATCCACCGCCGGTAACGGTCCATCCTCGAAGAAGTATTGGTACTACAAACAGAAAGGTACAGAGAGAGAGAAAGCGTGTGTGTGTGTGTTAGTAGGATGGAAGCAAGCAGGCGGCACCGCACGGCGTCGCAACGCATTTCAAAACCCATACATAATTGATCAGCACTTCGACGATCTGGCACTGATGGCGCATATCCTTGACGGCCGTCTCGAGCGACTCGTTCGCCGACCGCACCACCGACGGTCCAAACACAATCGCCAGGTTGCGCGGATCCATCAGGTTCACCTCGCTGTGCGCACTGACCCGATGCAGATGGCGAAGCAGGTGCTTGAGCGTTTCGTAGTGCAGCCGCGGAATCCGCAGCAGCAGCTGCCGCAGCTCGATCAAGCGCCGCTGCCCACCGAGCTTATCGGCCGCAATGAAACCCCCGTACAGGGCGTTCGGTAGCAGCGGTTCCGGCAGGTTGCGAATGAACGACTTCAGCAGCGACGACACCACGTTCACATCCTCCCAGCGCGGATCCTGCAGTGCGGTCTCGTCCAGCCCCCGGTTGATCGTGTCGGTGAGCTGCGCGATCGCAGCCGTATTGCCCGGTATGCGATAGATGCCAACCACACCCAGGCCCCTCGATTCCACCACGCCCGTACACTTGGCCAGCACGAGCGGTACGTACGGGTGCTCCTCGGACATTGGGCAGTGCTGAAGGGGCACGTTAATCGACCGCGCACCGTCCGCGAACGGCAACAACTCGTGCTGCTGCTGTTGCTGCTCCTGTTGCTGCTGCTGCTGCTGGTGCTGCTGGTGGTGATGGTGGTGCTGCTGCTGCTGCTGCAGCTGATACTGCTGCTGGTATTGATGCTGACAGCTACCGGCCGGTGACGCTGGTTGGCCTCCCTGCATCTTGCGGAACTGCCGTGCCACTATGCCCTTCCACGTCTTCGACTTGGGCGATCCGTTCTCCCGATCCGAACCACCGCTCGTATGTCCATGATGGTGGTGCTGCTGCTGCTGCTGATAGGTGGCAAGCTGATGATACGGATGCTGTTGCGCTTGATTGTGATGGACGTTGCCTGCGGTAGGTACGATTGGCATGGCGGGCGTTGCGGTTGAGGTTGAGGTTGAGGGAAGCACCGTGTTAGTAGCCGTCGGTGAGCCGCAGCGCTCGCCCGGTGTCTTGCGGCTCTTGGTCACTGGCGATTGGCCGGACGGTGAACGGGTCCCGAGTGCGTACTTGCGCTGTGCCTTGGGCGGTAGGATCGGCGAATAGTCATCGCCACTGTTACCACCGCTAGGCAGCTGGACGCTCGTCAGTGCAGCCACACGCTGCGGTTCTGCCTGTTGCCCGCTTAGACTCTTCAGGTAGTCCTGTATGGAGAGTAGAGAGAGAGAGAGAGAGAGAGAGAGAAAGAGATCGAGTGTGTGTGAGAAAGTGTAGTTCATAAATCCAAAAAAAGGGATCGAAAGAAGACGAAAGGCTGCTACTGGGAGCTGGCCACCCACTCGTGTACGGTGCACCGGTCGCAAAACCGTACGGTGTAGCATGTGGCGCTGGACTGCGGCGTACACACTATGATGGCTCGCTACCCCGGTAGTGGACCCCACGTGGACAAGCACCGGAAAGTACTCCCGTATGATTGGCACTGTCAGTATGAGGTCCATCACTTCCTCAGGTGGAACACAGTGTGGCGACTACAGTGTGGAACCGCCGATATCGGCGGCAATGCTGCCGCGCGCGTTCTTATCACGATGTCCGGCTTTTGAGTGGGCATTCCCCTTATCTTAGAACGTGATAACAAATAACCGTGACACCTACCGGACTGCGCAGTGGTTGATCCGTGGTGTCCGGTGTTGGCGTGGTCCCTGCTGCTGCTGCTGCTGCTGCTCTATCCCCTCCTCCACCGTCATCACCATCGCCGACGCTGCAGACGCTGCGTAGCGCCTCCATCCACTGCTGCATATCGCTCGCACTGTCCGCCTGTAGCAGTATCTCGCGGTGCGGTGCGGCAGTGCTGACCTCAGAGTTCGATGATTGACCGCTCGACACCAATCCCGACGTTGACTGCGTCCGGTGAACTTCGGCGTGGGCCTGGAAGCCCCCGGATATCATCGGCCCCCCGCCACTAGCTGCTGCTGCTGCGGCCTCCAGCGGACAGTACGAACCGCTGGTGGCCGTCGCCACCCGGAACACATTCTTTCGCTTCGTGTAGTTGCCCTCCGACACGTGGAAGTTCGTTAGATCGATCGTACCGGCCGGTTCCGGGCTCTGCAAAGGGATTAAAATCGGAAAGAAGAGACGAAAAACGACGGCGACGACGACGAAAAGAAAAAAAAGGGAAGGAAAAGATAAAAAAACAAAAAGGAAAGAAGAAGAAGCAGAAGATGGAGAAAAAGAAAAAAGAAGAAGAGGGAGAAAAAGAAGAAAAAGGAGAAAAGAGAAAATATATTAGTCATAACATCGATATGATCCGTTGTTTAGTGAGCTGGGATGAATGGACTCCCCCTTCTACCCCGCCCCCCTCCCCTCCCGCGCACAGGTTTAGGAGAGGTAGGTGATACAAAAGGAGGTAACAGGCGCAGGGACGCGCAGGCCGATACATTGCGATATTAACCCATGAACCGGTCGAATTCCAGCGGCGCAAATTCAGCTTCCGAAAGCCTGGTGCATTGCGCATCCAATTGAGCAGACGACCACCACCACCACCACCACCACTCCCAGCCGACGCGTCTCGACCGGAGCGTGCACGTCGGTGGTCGGAGGCTGGCGCGCTGCTGGTTAGATCGGAGGAGGCCACGCTCTCGCTGCTACAGTAGGTCGTCGGTGCTGCTACCCGCTCCGGTTGCTGTGGCTGCTGTTGCTTTGTCGATTGCTTTTTGGTCTTGTTGGCTGCCGCCGACTTGCCGAACGAGAACGAGTGGCCAGCGAGGGGCAGTCGGCGGCGCTGCTGCTGGTCGCCCTTCAGCAGATCCGCCTCCTGCCGCTCCTCTTTCTTCGTCCGATGATCCCGATCGTCGTTGTCGTCATCCTCGTCACCCATTGTATCGTTTTGGTTTTGTTTTTACGATTTGCAAAAGCAACTCTGCAACTCCCAAACAAAAGATTCTGCAACTCCCCCCCCGTACACGCCCTGAAGGGTCCTATTCGTTCCGCACAACTACACCTTTAGACACGCGCGCACACACTGAGAATGAAGCTGGCGAAGCAGCAGCAGCAGTTAGTATATAGTATGTCACAAATGGACCGTGGAAGCAAACGGTGACTCATCCCCGTCTCAGTAGGGATGACGGTGACTCACACACACAACATTAATTATATGTGAGTGCGCGCGCGTGTGTGTGTTTGATGATATCACAAAAAAATCCTTCGAAAGATCAAGACCAAAAAGCACAGCTCGCATGTCTTGTGACCGAGTTCTCGCGCACCGTTACACCAGACGATCCAGAACCGTTGACTACGGCCCTCAATCCTTAACTGGCTGGCTGGCTGACTGACGGGCAGATCCTAGGTCCAGGTCCCGAAACCCACCCCCCCGGGCGAGACCAATCGAGCGACTAATGACTAGCGCCTCGAGGCAACGGCAACAAGTGGCCAAGTCGCGTGGCGGGCGCGCGCGTCCGCGATCGTAAAAATCGTTACATTTGCCCATTAATGTCGCGAGATCCGTACCCAGGAGGAGGACCACGACGCGATCATAAAATCACTAGTGAGCCGGGTGGCGATAATAAAAGTGGCCAGCCAGCGGTGGTCTTTTTGTTGCTTTTTGTTGCTGCTGTGCAGCTCTTTTGTGCAACTGCATGTGAGTATTGATGGGGAGGGGGGGGGGGGGGGGGGAATTGGAGGATCATCTGCTATTTACCACTTCGTTAATCAAAACAGCACAATTACACGCAGACCTCGCTGGTGACAGTTTTGTTCGCCAAATCAGTCATTCTCCTCTCGTTTGCTCGTCTGTGGCCGCATTGGACGCCTGGATTGGAAGGGAAGGGAATGGAAGGAGAGGGAATAGAAGGGGAGGGTAGGGAGGTTGCACCACCACGGATTGGAAGGCGGAAGCGAAGTGGTGCGAGTGTCGCGTGAAGTCTTACTTATGACCATAAACCACACATATGCAATTCCGAATTACGCATACCAGAATTAAGCGAAGGGAATGAAAGGGGCGTGATCTACAAAGGGGTTCGTGCCGGAGGGCTAGGGGTTCCGGACGACTAAACCTTCCACCACGGGATGACTCTATCGCGAACAATATATACGAGAGTGTATCAAATATAAACGAGACTTTTCGTCCTACGTTCACAAAAATGAAGATAGAACGTTCTCGCTTTTTTATTTGTTTGGTTGGTTTGTCAGGAATATGAAAAGCGCCCTGGATCACCTCTTTGACACATTCTGTTTCCACAGTAATACTTTTGCTGCATGAGGTGCACCTTCGCCATTTGCGCAACATATTATAATCAAGTTTCTCGCCGTAGAAGGCGTAAAATAGATCGAAATCTTGAAGAAATCAAATGCATACTTCCGGGAAGAGACACTGTCGCGAGCCAGAGTGTTCAGTTGCAGAGCCAAAAACAAAATCCGAGCCATAACCGCAGACCTCGCACCAACCTAAGAGCGTACAACATCAGCTCCTTTTGACGACTTATTGAAAATGACAGACGTCGTATCACTACAGGACAATTAATGCCACCGATTCTTGTAATGTTTTAAGTGAGGTCCGACTTACATATCGCCGCATATTGACAAGGGAAGTGATGTTTCTCCATGACAATGCTCGCCCACACACACTTGCTGCCATTACTTGGGAAAAATGGGAGCAACTGAGGTTGGAAAATTTGGAAAATTCTCCTTACAGTCCTGACCTGTCACACTGTGACTGTCATGTGTTTAGCTCTCTCAAGGAACCTTTGGGAGACAAAGATTCAACGATGATGTTGAGAAAAAGGCATCATCATTGGTTTGTAATCAGACTCAGAGGTAATGATTAACAGAAGTAGTTGGGGGCATTAGTATTACGGCGCGAGAGGTGAAATTCGTAGACCGTCGTAAGACTAACTAAAGCGAAAGCATTTGCCAAGGATGTTACCAACTAAAGCGAAAGCATTTGCCATTAATCAAGATCGAAAGTTAGAGTATCGAAGGCGATTAGATACCGCCCTAGTTCTAACCGTACGAAAAAGACTTATTTGCGCAATTGGCTGCAAACACGACCATCATCGTTCTTCGAGGAAGCATCTAAAATACTGCCTATCCGCTGGGAAAAATGTGTTTGAGAATCAGAAGATTATGTAGAAAAATAGAAAAAAAGACGTTTTATGAGTTTCAACTGAAAACAAAATTGCTATATAAAAAGTCTCGTTTATATTTGATTCACCCTCATATATGCGCATCAGGCGGACGCGGGACAGCACATCAAAACACCCCACCCCCTCCCCTCCTGGGGCTGTTGGTGGTGCAGCTGGTGTCAAGGTGGCCGAGGCCAAAAGAAAAGGCCGGTGGTAATCGCGCGGATGTAGAAATTTCGGCTCCGCGCTTCATGCACCGCTGACGCCCAGCCCTCTCTCTCTCTCTCTCTCTCTCTCTCTCTCTCTCGCACCACCGGCCTCCCTTCTTGGTCGTCGCCGCGCAAGGTTTCGATCGTCGCAGTGTTTGCGGATCGCGGATTTCACTTCTACGCTTCTGTCGCGGCAACAGCAACCACTTGCGCCTCATGCCGCCAACCTCGAGGAGAATCGAACCCTCCCCGTTACCGCTCGCCGCCGCCGCCGATAAGGGTTCACCCTTTTTAAAGACCCTTTAAACCCCCTTTTTGGGGGGTTTGAGTACCGCACTGTGTCTGTGAGGTGCGTCTTAGAAGCGGACTGCTGGCTGGCTGGGAGTTACTATTAGTATCCACACGTTTTTACGCTTTTGGACCATCAGACCGTTTTTGGTCGATGGCGGGGTACACGATTAGCATGCACAACCACAAGCATGCCGTCCCGCAGCCACAGCCACAAAAGGGGGCGCGCAAACTCTCGGGGCCCGGGAATGGAATGGCCGCTCCGGTCAGGCAGGAAGAACATGGGCAACCACCACGTTGGGCGGGGAGCGGACGGGGAAGGAGGACTATGTCGCGGACAACCGACACTCCGGCATTCCTCGCCAGTGATATCACGGTATCACGTCTCTCGCTGTCTCGCATTATCTCTCTCTCTCTCTCTTGCTCTCTCTCTCTCTCATGCTCTCTCTCTCTCTCTCTCTCTCTCTCTTTCTCTCTCTCTGTGGCGCGCGCGTCCGAAAGTGAAGTTTGGGTATTAGGGGTGGGGGATGATCGTGGCGATTCGAAGGGTTGATCCGTGTCCGTGATAAGGATCTGGTTTTTGGAGAGGGCCTTTGATTGCGCGGCGCCACCACCACCAGATGAATCGTGATCGGGTGGGTTGGTGGGTTTTCGAGGGTGGTAGGGAGCAGGGTGGGCAGTGGTGATGCATCAACCCCCGTGCAAAACAAGCATTTGGCGCAAGTGACTGGCGAGTGTCCGAGACAGGAGAACAGGAGTTGAGTGATGAGAATGTTGGCAGTCCAGCCAGTTGTCACCGAGAACTAGCACACAGACACACACACACACACACGCGCGCGCACGCGAACACAATAGAACTCGGGACATACGGTGACGTCACGCGAGTGCCCGGTTACCGAGGCGCCAGTAGGTCAGGGTGTAGAGCAGTAGCAGAAGCCACCCCCAACCCCAACCCCAACTCCGCGCGGGCCTTCCGGGCCTGACATCATCCCTTCCGGGCGCTTCCTGACTCCGGGACCCCACCGAACGGTCCGGGCTCCTCGGTTCCGAATTCCGGTAACAAGGACACCAATGGGGAAATGGGGGGAAACAATCACGCACTGCGCTCACACACACACACACACGCGCGCGCGTGAAATCGGAGCTCACTCGTACTGTTGGGTGTGACGAGAGACCGATCGTGTATGACGATCACGGGCGGGCGCGCTCCCTCCCCCTCACACACGCACTCAAGCTGGCAGCTGCCTTGCTTGCTTGACGGTACGGAATGAACTGACGGCCCGGCGGACGGTCGGCGTGACGATCGGCTGCCTGTCGGCGGCTGGCTCGGTTTGTTTCGGGAGGGGGGGCAAGAAGGGGAGTGAGGGAGGAGGACTTTCGCGTCGGATCGGCACGCGTCGGACGGCAAGCGAGGGGCTGACCGGTGCACCAGTTGAAAAAGGGGGCAAAGGGTGTTGATCGTCGCGCGATCATCTTCGTACTAATCGCGACACACGACAACCACCCACCTACCCCCACCCTCTCCCCTCCCCTCTCCCTACGCACTGTGATTCCATATTTCGGCCCGATTGGATCGCGATCGCGGCGTCGAAATCCGACGGAAGAAATCCGGAAGAATAAGGGATGTAACCCCAACCAACACCCCACCCCCTGGACTGGAGGGTGTGTCCCTTCTTACCGCCATCTCATATCCTGACCATCATACCTACCGGATAGAGGGCGAGAGTATCCTCCCTTCAACAACAACAACAACAACAACAAACCACCCCCAGCCACCCCCCTCAAGGGGTGCTCGTGAGGTTGCTGCATCGCACGCGTGTGTGAGCGTGTGTGTGTGTTCTTCGCATTGCAGTTGTACCTTCCGTTGCTGCTGCTGCTGCTGCTGCTGTGATTCCGAGCTGTGAGGAAAGAATCGGTCTGCCTTTCTCCTAGCAACCCCCACCCCCACCCTCCCACTACCCATCACCCATTGTGTGGTATCAATGTGCGCCCGCGCGCGCGCTAATGGCGCGCAGTCCGAAGTGCAAACGCCGGCCCGCGAAATGGCCCACCACCCCACCGGACCTTCCACTTCGACATGCCGCCTCGACCGCCTCACAACCCCTTCCCCACTTCCCCCGACGTGCTTATATCTAATATGGAAGTGAAACTGCTTAATTGCACCGATTTTTATGCGATCCACCACTACCGCAACCAACACACACATACACACACACACATACACATATGTGTGCTCCACGCTGGAGATTTCGACAGTCGAAAATCGGAAAACAGAAAAACAAAGAGGGGGTGGTGGTGAGAGCCGATCGTCCGGTTGTCAGTCGGTCGACCGGGTGGGTGGGTGATTTGTCAAAGGAAAACGGCAGCTAGCAACCGGAGCGGTGGTCGGCACGGACGGGCGGACGCATCCATATCGCGCAGCCACCGTCACCGGGTAATCAGCGGGTGTGGGGGGCGTGGGCGGCACCCGGTCGGTTGTCGGTGTGTACGGATAGCCGCGTTCGGTCATCCGATCAAGCACGGGTCGAGGTCGAGAGGAAAGTGGGTGAATGTGGGCCTTCGGGCAGCGGAGAAAGGGGTTGATGTTAGGGGTGCGTGTGTGTGCGTGTGTGATGATGAGTCACACACAGAGATGGGGGAGGGGGAAGAGGGGGGGGGGTGAAAACTCACTCTCATCTCTCTCTCATTCGGGGAAATAACGCGCATGTTAAATGGAAATGAGCATAAGTGCCTCATCGACGACGACGACGATGAAGACGCGGTCAACAGACCGCGAACCAAACGCGACATGAGAGGTGTGTGCGATCGGAAAAACGGATTCAAAAAGAAAGTTGCGCATCGTCGTCGTCGTCGTTTTCGTCGGGCAGAACGGGTCTCCGGTGGTCATTTCGGTGCTGGCCCTTTCAGAATTCCCGAGAAGGAGGGGGGGAGGAAGGGGCCCGGCCCCAGGTTAGACGGGGCTGCGGGGATGCGATGCAAAAGGAACCTCTCCGAAGTCCTCATCGTCGCCGCCAGAGAGGAAAAGCTCAACCTTTTCTACTTCGACCCCGGTGGAAAGGGGGGTGGGGAGGGTGAGTAGAGGGTTAAGCAGGGAGCCAACGGAAACGCTTTCTGCACACCACGCGCGTGTCAAAGACCGTGACAATATACGTTGTGACCACCGCCGCCGTCGCCGCCGCCGCCGCCACCTTGTGACACCACTACCACCACCACCTTCTCCATCTTCACCGATCGTCCGACCGGGTGGGGTTCACCCCATTTAGGAAGGGAAGAGGGAGTGGGTTAGGGGTCCCAAATTGTCGCTCGATACGCACTCCACTGCTGCATTCTTCCTTCTTTCTCTCTCTCTTCCTCTCTCTTCCTCTCTCTCTCTCTCTCTCTCTCTCTCTCTCTCTCTCTCTCTCTCTCTCTCTCTCTCTTCCTCTCTTTTTAACTGTATAACATTATCATACGTTCTTAAAACAATATTGAAATAACCCGTTTATGTTTTGAGGTTTTTTTTTGGCAAGGAGTCCATCCATGATTGAAGTAAAACACACACACACACACACACATACAACAGGGTAACATACCTGGGCGGAAGATTTGCCATCCCGGAGCAGCGTGAGCTTCAGGCGGGTGCCTCTCAGCTCGGCATGCACCTGGCGCCAGCTGCGATCCACGGATCGTTTGCCATCGATTGTCGTCACCTTGATGTGGAGCTCTCCGGTCCGTACGACCGGTTCGGATGAGTCGGCCGGATTGTCCCGGAAGTGGGCCAGCGCCTTCGATTTGCTGCCGTGGCTGGGAAAGAAAACGTCGGAAACGCCGGAAATGGGGAAACGATCAGTCAATCACCGCGAGTATTTACACTCCAGTTTTCCAGCTCGCACCAGGAGCTGCACCAAAGAAACACACACACATACAAACACACAAAAAAAAAACACAAAGCAAACGAGGTTGGGAGCGGTGTGGGAGGGAGAGACAACAAGCAACCGGAAACGGATCACTGGGGATCGGAGCAGAGCGCGGAAGTAGAGTTGGCGAAACATTTGCTTGCTCTGCAGTCAAAGCGTCTACGATAAAAGGATCACTGCGATGACGGTGGAGGATGATTTGGCCCACAAAACAAACACACACACACAACATACACACGCACGCACGCAAAAGGCTGGTAGTAACGATGAGCCCCGGCATCTCTGTTCATTTGATACCTAGTAGAGGTCACCCGAGTTTTTGTTGTTGAAGTGTGCAAATTGTTCGGACAGCTGAGTGTTTGTGAGTCACTGGGGGTGCACCCTAACAGTTAACTTCTAAACACTTTCTTAGATAACGGTGGTTACAATTCTGTTTGCATTACTTCCATTTTTCGTTTTGCGGATGGCGTTTACGGTGGCTTTGAAACACCTTTTTTGAAGCAGATTAGAAGAATGTTAAAAGCGAGCAGGAACCATACTTCCAGCTATGCTAAAAGTAAGCGCATTTAATCGTTTTCGAATCGAAGTTTAAATTTATACTCATATTAGATACGGTGTTATTGGCTAGTTAAAGGAGTTCATGTTGTTTTGAAGAGCGTTTGCTGGACATATAAGCAAGGGCACACAATTAATGTAGATTCATTCGGATTTTTTTTATGGAAAAACTCCGAATGAATCTTTTTTTGGTATACTTTTATATGTAACATATAAAATATGTTTTCACCGATAAGTAAAAAAAGGGTTGACAAAGAGCCACAAGAGAGTTGAGCGAAAATATGCGGCAGAGTGATTCTATTCGATTGCTTCTCGCTCTCGTCGCGCGGTTCTGAAGCAACTGAACTCTATGGTTGACGTGAGAACCTTAACCTTTTTACTGTAAAGCATGGAGCAGCTAATATTTGGCCGCTAATTTTTAGTCATAGCAGCGCGGTGCCTAGTGGTCACTTTGCTATTCTGTTGACAGAGTTTTAACCATAGTAGTCTGTTTAAATAGTGGCAAAAGTTATGTCAAAATTGATCCACGCCTTCAAAAGTTATCGTCTATAGAACGCGAAAGGCGAAAAAAAATCTGCACTAACTATTAAAACTCGATTTGACTGGAGAAAAAACCGCGAATGTCTTGAAATTTCCAAACCTAACCCAATATGCCATATGTAAACGTTACTGCGGATATGTAAACGTTACTGCGGATATGTAAACGTTACATTTACCCTGATTCTAGCAAAATAAAACAGTCGAAAAAGTGTAACAAATGCTCGATTCTCCAGACAAAAGTGAGTCGACAATCCTGGGATATCAAGCATGATTCCACAACATAAAAATTCACGACAGTCGACATAACAGTTCGACAAACATATTTAAGAATAATTTTAAGGTTGTCTCATGCCAGAAAATAACCAAATAGGACCCCATAGAGCACACCTTGAATGCCCAAATCCGTCTGTAAGGGTATCTGTATGAACAAGTGTTGACCGAATTCAACCATGTATTCTTGCGACAAATCAAATGTTTTCGCTTTCAAAATGTTCGCTGCAAAAAAAAAGTGTCTACAGAAAATGAGTTTTGTTCTTCATTTATGCACCTGAATGATCCTGTGTAAGTTTGGCATGATTTGGGTAGTTTTTGTATTCCAATAGATCGATTTCATAGGAAAAGCTATCAATCAAACAAAAATGTTTGGATTTTCGTTCCATAATTTCAATTTCTATTGAACGATTATCAAAAGTTAACTTAAAAAGAATATCAAAAAATGTATAAAAACCAACTTAAACGAAGGTGGGTGTGCAACAAAAGGGCAAATGATGTGACTTACTGTACTGTGCATCAATACTTTTACTAAAAGGTTATAAAAAATCCCTACGAAATGACTTCTTTTTTATCTTTATACGTCATTTTTTGGCTGAGATATGACCTATTTTGGGCGGCCAAATATTAACTGTTCCATGCTTTAACATATATTCTTTAAAATACCGACTGACTTTACTACAACTACATGAACTCCTTGTAAATATTTATAACAACAACTCCTCCTTGTGTGTTATCTCACGGCATCTGCTTTCGTTTCTCCAAACCAATAAATATGCGGCGCAGACGGTGGCCTAGACTGGCGCACATTTTCCGCGGGCTTTAGCCACCAGAGCCGAAAGCTTCAGCCTTCAGCAGCAGTGGTGACAAGTCTAAGGGACTGTCCACGGGCTGTCGAAGAGCCAATTGTAGAACTTTAAGGAAATTAGCATCAAAAACACCCAGAAGCGTGGACAAAATGATCATTGAGGGCAAGGGCTAGCATAGTGAGTAACGTACGCTGATGCTTTCACCCGGATCCGGAAATAAAACGGAGTTTGTGTGACAAACCATGGAGCTAAGCTCACTGCTGGCTCACTAAAGCAACGGAAAATGCTTCCTTAAGCAAGATGTTGGTAGTACGACTAGTTGGGTTCACGGGGAGGGGGGGGGGGGGGGGGGGTGCCAATCTCTCGTGCGAGAAGTGACCCACATGTGGCGAAAATCAGCGACTGAACGACAATAACTACAACAACACAGAGCACAGCAAAGGGGGGAAGGGGGAAGGCAGGCATGCAAGATCCGACCAAGCAACAGGGTAGGGGGCTAACCTCTGGGCGAAGAAGTAGTTTCGCGTCACCTGCCCACCCGGCGTGGTCGTCGTGATGACGTGCAGGTTGCCGAGGCTGGCAGAGGCTGCACCAGCTAACCAGCGTGCACTATCTAGCGCAGTGTGGTAGTGGTAGTGCTGGTGTTGGTGGTGGTGGTGGTGCTGATGACGTGCCGTGTCCACGGTAGTAGCCGCGAGCTCGTGGCTCGTAGTACTACCACGGCTCACCACCACCGCCGCCGAATCGCCCTCCCGTTCCGAATCGGCGGCCTCGTAAATGCGGCGCAGCGGTTGGATGTCATCGGTGAAGCGTGGCCTTCGCCAGGGACGAAAAGCACTACCACCACCGACGATCCAAAGTGGCCGAAAGAGACAGAGAGAGAGAGAGAGAGAGAGAGAGAGAGAGAGAGAGAAAGAGAGAGAGAGAGAGAGAGAGAGAGAGAGAGAGAGAGAGAGAGAGAGAGAGAGAGAGAGAGAGAGGGAGAGAGGTAGAGCGCGCGAGAGTTTGGTAAATATGTTGGTACGGGTACGGGATACAAGAAGAACGGGACCCGGCGCCAAGGATACTGCAGAGAAAGGGAGAGAGAGAAAGAGAGGTGCAAAGGGGGAGCACCTCGGCGTGTGTGCCGCTTACCTCTTCAGCTGTGGCTGCTGCTGGGTGCTGTAGGAACCGATCGAAGTCCCAGTCGTCATCGTAGAAGTCGTCGTCTGCATTTTGCCACTGGTTGGAGTTGTCGTCGTCGCCGCCGTCGTCGTCGTCGTCGTCGTCGTCGTCGTCGTCGTTGATTGATTATCGGGCAGGTTCGGCACGAAACAGTCGGTCGAGTTGGGTGTGGCCGTGGTCGTTTCACCGGGCGTTGCACCGGTCATAACCGGCAGCTGCTGCACCGTGCCGGATTCGCCCGTGTCGCCCTCGAGCATCTGAAACAGATTGTCGTTGGCCGTCGCCTTGAGGTAGGAAATGCGGCGCATCTTCCGCTCGTCTTCCTCCATCGGTCGCTGCTGCGACGGTTGCTTAGCTCGCAGTATGATCGGAGGTCCAAGGCCATCTACAAGAAGCAGAAGTGAAGCGAAGGTTTATTAGTGATTAGCGATTCGATCCTGAACCTGAATAGCAAAACGATTCATTTCGAAGATCGGACAGTTGCCAACGTATGCAACGGAAGCCGTCGTTAGTAACCGCGCTATGCGTGGAAGGAGGAAGGGGTGCTGGTCAGTAGCAAACAGTAGTGAAGAGGAGGAGGGGTGTTAATGGGACGGAGAAAGGTCCATGCAAGACGACTTAAAACCTGGTACCAGTTGGAATCTGCACCGAAATATTCTTGCAAACTCAACTCAAAATTACCATATCTTTACGCTACCAAGGGAGTGTTACGTTGAATCTGGAAAAATAAAACAGTCGAAGAAGTGTCACAAATGCCCGATTTTACGGGCAAAAGTGAGTCGAATAGTTCTCAACCATTCTGAGATATCTTATTTTGATTACACAAAAACAAACTTACGACAGACGACAGTACAGTTTGACAATAATTTATGTGAAAAGATTTGAGATCCTACGTTCAACGTTTCATCAAAAGTTATGCAAACCATGGTGTCTACAGAAAAAGGAGTGTTATTCTTCATTTGTCCACCAATGATCGTGTATAAGTTTGATCAACGCATTGATCCCATTTCCGCATTGTGTACGACTTATAATCAACTATCGCATCTTTTGGACTACAACATGACGACAAGCTTATGCAAGGCCAATCTTGAAGCAATAGTAATTTAGGACTTAGGATAGGGTTAAGTATAACTTTAAGGGTCAAGAAGGCGTATTGTGCCCGTTGACCGTAAGATGGTAAAATAAATAAATAAATAAATAAATCTGATTTAGATAACTCATATAGATCATATAGATTGATTTCATAGGAAAAAGCTATCAATCCGCTAAATAAGTCAGGATTTTCGTTCCATCGATTCATATCGGACATCAATCAAAGGGAATCATTTATCACAGGAAAAGGACATGCAATAGAAATGTGAAAAAACCAAAAAGAGGGTTGGACAACTGAAAAAAACAGTAAAAGCAACAAAAATCATATACAAAACTAACGGATAAATTGAATCAATATTTCTCCTTGAAGTCAATAAAAAAGTTTCACAAAGACACCTGTCGTTGCTATGCAGCAACCTATTCTAATTGCAACAGGCTTTAACCTCTCTGCATTAGGAGTCATCTCACAGGCTTTGAATGCAAATTGCAGTTCTGCCTAGAGAGAAAGAGAAACAGGGAAACTGATAGCGAAAGAGAAAGAGAGAGAGAGAGAGAGAGAGAGAGAGAGAGAGAAAGAGACAGAGAGAAAGAAAGAAAAACGTAGAAGGAGAGGGTACAAAACACTCCAAGCGCGGTACAGCCTCGGATAATAGGGGGGGGAGAAGGACCTCATCTCCTTAACAGGCACGGGCACAGGCAAGGTGGCAGGCAGGCAAGGGCAGATGAGATGCGAGTTAGAGATGCGATGTGTTTAGCATAAACATGGCTAACATGGTGTTAAGGCGCAGGCAAGGCGCTGGCGCAGAGCGAGCTGCTTGCACTAGCAACAAATAATCTATTATCGAAAATGTGTCCGCTTGCTCCACCTGTGCATATGTTCAGCGTCGTTGGACGTGTCGGACCACGCGCCGGGGCCCGGTTTTCGTTGGTCGTCTGCAAACCGCCATTTGGTCCCATTAGGGGAGACAACGATCCAGCCAAAAAGGGTGACAGAGCGGCAGGTGCTGAAGTGGCAGTAGTAGCAGCAGTAGCGGCGGCGGCGGCGGCAGCAGCAGCAGCATTGATAGCAGCAGAAGCAGTAGCAGCATCGGCATGATTCGGTGTGGCCAGGACGCGTCGGCGACGCGACTGCTGCAACTGCGGCAGCGTATCGTCGGTGTCGCTATCTGTCTGTCGGCCTGCGGTGAACGGGCGGTTCCCCACCTCGACGATCGTCTGATTGCGGTGCATCGCTTTCCGCATCGCGCCCATCGGTATCGGCCGTTCGGCATCATTCGCGATCAACAGGGGCGGCGGCTGCAGCCAATGAGCTGCTGCAGCCAGGCTACCACCATCACTACCACTGTTTGGTAGCGGCGTAACGGCTGCCGTGGCTTGCACCCCTTGCAACCAAAAGGCTAACCATGACAACAAGACGGATCACCGGCCCACCACCAATCCCACAATCACCCATTTACCGCCAAACGAACGCCCAAAAAACACCAAACCGCTCCACCGAGCGAGCCCGACAGAAAAGAGTAGAGGAGAGGAGAGTAAATGAGTATCGGCAGCGCGAGGGTGTGCAAGGATCGCGGGGTGCGCTTGACCACCCCAACCCACCCCTCGAACCCTCGGACCATACTTACCGGTTGAGCTGCAGACCACATTTCGGTAGGAGTCGTCGGCACGGATCGGCTTCTGGCGCAGGATCGCTACGGCAAGGGGCGCAACCGGTGTGGACGGTTCCGGCTTCTCTGCCCGACCGTTGCTTTCCGACGAACCGGATGAAGGTGTACTACCACCGTCCAACGATGGTACTACTGCTGGTGATGCCGGTCGTGCCACCTTCGCCATCAGCTCTGATTGCGAGGGAGTTGATTCCACCGACAGCGACCGAACGCGACCTACTCCTCCTCCTCCTCCTCCTCCTCCTCCTCCTCCGCCTGTCGCTTTGTGTGTCGTCGAATCCGAATCGGAGCAAACGGATGGCGTTTGATCATCTGGAGAAGGAAGATAAAGATGAAAATGTAGGGAGTGATGTTAAACGCAGAGGCACGACGACGACGACGACGACGACGATAACTTACCCGTCGATCGGCACCAACCGGTGCTCTCTGCCTTCAGCTCAAACTCTCGCCGCCGCACGGCCACATTCGGTACGACCTGCTTCGTGTTAATGCTAGGATAATTGAAAAAAAGTGTTAAAAAGAAAAATAATATTAATTAATACACCAATGACTAATATTAAATAGCCACTTTTAACCATATTTGTAACATATACAATCTGTCAAGAATAGTCGATTTAAATCTAAATCGAAAGCCCAGTTTCGGATCAAGTTAGGTTTTTTTTCCTAGGCTGGTACAACTATTCTTAACTATTATGCAAAATTTGAGCGGAATCCGGCAACCCGTTTGATAACGCAATTTTTTAAGTATGTCGATATCTGTATAAGCGGCGTTTTTTTGTTTTATGGATTAAAACGACTCAAAACAAATGCCGTGAAGGGACTAGTTAAGTTTTGAGGAAAGTAAAAAGTCACAGGAAACTAATTCTAGTTAATACGGTGGTTGTTCGATGATATTTTTTGAGTTTTAGAGCGAAAAATAGGAAATTAAAAAATAAAAAATAAATCTTTTGGAACGAGTTCTGCTGCAACACGTTTCATGTCCAAAAAATAAATCAAAATGTTGCGAACCGATATGTTAAGTTCATGAAACAACTCTCTCAAGCTATAATAATGATTTTCGCACACCATATCTTTCACTTTATCGATGTTTTCATCGGTTAAGGAAGTTAATGAAAGACCAGAACTAGGCAAACTGATGGCATCGGTCCAACCCCTTTTAAAGGCTTTGTGCCACTCATATGGACGAGTTTTCGATAGAGTATTATTGCCAAAGGCCTTTTGCAACATTTTCAATGCATCGGTACACGACATTTCATTTGCAAAACAAAACTTTAAGCAAATTTTTTGTTTAACGTCGTCACCCATAATAACAAATCGCCGCTCACTACTGACATTGATTTACTTAAAAAATTGCTGTAAACCAACGGGTTGCCGGATTTCGCCCAAATTTTGCACAATAGTTAGAAAAGCTGTACCAGCGTAGGAAAAAAACCTAATTTGATCCGAAGACCCAGTCAGATTTAAATCGACTACTTCCAATACTTACGACCAATACTTTCTTGGCAGAATGTATAAGCACGGCCGTATGTTTCACTTTAAATCATTTGTCGTCATTTGTAATAGTCATTTGTAATAATCGTCGTCTAATTTCTATTTTCTTGCGTCCAAACTAACCAAGATTTTGGGCCTAAACCTTGGCGAAACCTTAGGAAACTGGTGGTTTGTCAGTTGTTTGAAAATTGAATGTTCGTTTGTTTGGGAAAAGTGGAACCTGAATGATGATTACTACGATTCAAATTTTTCTCCGGCTACGGTTACATTTTTGCCAATCTATTACGGACTGGACAAAGGGAGGGGGTAGCACGCACACTGGAACCTACCGGCTGAGTTCGCTTTTGTACAGATCCATTCGATCGATTCCTTCCGGTGACAGTGGACGGCCAGATTCGAACAGCTTCGCCTTCTCGGAGACCGCGTGCAGACTGTGCGCGGACAGGGGCAGCGCACCAGCACCACCACCACCGGACGTACCTGACATCGCGGACATCGTCGTATCGTCAAACGTCTGCTCGGATGGTATGGTCAAGTGGAGCGGTTCCGAATGGCGATCTGTTGGCAAACGGCCTCCACCTCCTCCGTTATCCAGCCCCTTATTACCGCCTACTTCACCACCGGTAAAGAAAAGCTCCCGAATAGCGGACAGATTGGAGGCGTGCGATGGAGGCTGTGCCGCACCGTACGGCTTGGCGGCGGTACTCGCATTCGGCGGCGAGCGTGTTCCGGATGCGGTCACCAACGACGGCGAAGATGATGCCGACGACGGTGATGGTGCGGAGTTTAGGAGTGTTGTACCTGCTAGCGGTGGTGCCGCTACCGACCGCAAACCACCACCATTGGTGACCGATGCTGCTGCTGCCGCCGTCGGTGGCCAAACGGATTTCTGTAACCGATTCGGTCGACCGTAAAACTCGCGTTGCTGCACATCACCCCCAGCACCACCGACGACGGCTGCGGCCATCATCGGTTTCGGTGGTACGGTGGGTCGGGATGCTGCTGCTGCTGCTGCTGCTGCCGTAGTGGTAGTGGTGGTGGCAACAACAATAGCCTCCCCACCAGCAGCCGCTCCTCCACGGCTTGCCGATCGGGCTCGAGCGAGACCATCGACTTCCGCGGCGGAAGGTACAGTTGGTACGGGACGCCGCAGAAACTCCTCCTTTTGCTCGAGACTCTTGCGCAACCGCGACATAATTGCACTATCTCCGTCACCGAGCGCCACATAGCTACCGCTCGTCTCTCTCGTCATCGCGTACTCGGACTGCTCGTGCTGCTGCTGCTGCTGCAAGCCTTGATACTGCTTGGACAAATACTGATGCTGCTGTTGCTGCTGTTGTTGCTGCTGCTGGTGTTGGTGTTGGTATAGGACATCGCTTTCGACGCTAGACGGTGACGGTTGCCTAGCGAGGAATGCAGGCGGCCCTTTCATCGTCAACTGAGTAGTTATCGGCGGTTGGTTGCTGCTGCTGCTGCTGTTGCTGCTGCTGGTCCCCAGCTTCGGTACCTCGGCATAGATGGCGTGCTTGCTGCTGCTACTGCTGCTGCCAACGTTCGCCGTCGTCGTCGGCGTCGTATCCATTGCGTCGCCAGTCGGCCCACCCTTGCGCCCACCGATACCGTCCACGGTCACTATCTCCTGCAGCGCGCTGTACAGTGATTCCTGTTTCTCTTGCACCCCGGCCACCGTCAGCAGCGCCCCGGTTTGCCCCGGTGATGGCTTCACCTTCGGGTGCAGCACCCTCGGTGCGTACACCTGCGGCTGGGGCCGCTGGTTCGTTTCCGGATTGTGGGCCGTTTCGCTAAAAAACTAAAAAAAAAATCGATCGAAGATGGATGGATCAGTTACACAAAAGCTAGCTCAAAAGTGCCGACGCCGACGCCGACCGAAGAAACACCACCCCTACCGTTTGCAGGATATCGAAGTTCTTCGGCACCACCTGTAGGGTGAGCGTTTTGGGTGTCTGCTGTATGGTGGCGACCACCTGCGAGTACGGTATCGAGGTGACGGGCACCCCGTTTACAGCCAACAACCGATCGCCCTCCTGTAGCCCGGCCAGATGTGCCGGCGTGTTCTGGTGTACCTTCTTCACGAACACCGTATCCATGGGATGCACAAAGTTCAGTATTCCGACGCCCGGTATCGTGCTGGTGGAGGATTCCTGCAAATGCAAGAGACGATAGCAATTGGTGAATAATTAGAGCAAGAAGGGAGGTGGGGGGGGGGGAGGAAGTGGGAAACCCGGGGGCGACGACCTACCGTTACCGAATCCGGTGGGTAGACGATGAAGTGGCGCAACGTGAACCCGAAATCCCCATTATGCCGGTGCAGTATCACGATCCGTGGTCCACTCACAACACCAGCAGCCATTGGGTTCATCTGTACCGAACGAAGAGAATTCAAAGGATCGTTAAGCACCCGTTTCGTTTTGCACATCCTCATAACACACAGCAAAACGCACCTGATGATGATTCCGCTGTTGCATCGTGGTCGAGGTTGCGGTGGCGAACGAAGCTGGTGGTTGCGTGAATGGCGACGACGATGACGACGGTTGCTGTTGGTGCTGATGCACCATCCCCGGTGATTGCACATGAAAGGGGATATTAGAATGAGGTGGGGGAGGAGCGCGGATGGGGGTCGGATGTGGATGGACTATAGTGGTGTGGCCACGCGGCGCCATCAGCATCATCGGCATCAACGTTTGCGACGGTGATGGCATGGCGGTCAGCAAGGTTGGTACGTTGGTCGGCATTGTTCCACTGCCGCTGCCACTGCCGCCCGTTGGCCCTTCTCTGTCGGCCATTCCTTTTCCTCTCTCTCTCTCTCTTTCTCTCTTTCTCTCGTGTCCCGCGTTGTATCCACTCCGGGTGCGCGCGCGCCCCACACCTGCAACCCTTTCGCGACGAAAGTGATTACGACGCCCGTCCCGTCTGTTCGATTCCGCGGCTACCAGCACCTACTGCACGGTGGCAGTACGACTGCAACGCCCAGGCGAGTGCATACAACAATGGGCTAGCAGTATATTCCACCATTTCGCACTTGCCAACGCCAACGGTTCCGTCTGCATGAATCACTAGCGAATTATTGCTCCTTGCACTCCCTCTTCGCTTGGCACGGACAATTACTTCCCGGAAGAGGGCCGGAAAGGGTACGGACGACCGGGGGGAGGGATTTATTGCTCACCACCGACGACTAATCGAGGCCTTGGCTTCCTCTAATCTAAAAATACAAAACAAACAAACGCATAAAAGTGCATTAAGATGATGAAAACGCGCTCACAATACCAAAAAAAAAACACCGATTTTATAGCCAAACCACAAAATTCACCAGAGTATGGTGTGCCACCCCCCCCCCCCCCTCCCTCTCGGACACATTACGGATCACGGGTGCAGGGACGGCACACACGTGTTGCACGGTTGCGTCGAACCGGACCACCTGGTCCGGTCGCTTGAATTTTAAGGTTTGGTTTTTGTTTTTTGTTTTTTTTTGATCGCGCAGATTGGACTTTGCAGCGTCAGCGTTGCCGGTGGCCACTGGCCAATTCCTGGTTTTCCAAACCGTGCCTTGCGACGATGTGTGTGTGTGTGTGTGTGTGTGTGTGTGGGTGCGCGGGTGCGGGGCAGCACAATCGGCACGGCTTAAGCCAATATTGTTCCTGCGGCCTGCTACAAAAAAGATTGAACACCCGACATTTGGCGGAGTTCCATTTATTTTTTGCCGTCCGCTTATCCGTTCCACGGGAAGCTGCTGGGTGTGCCGGAGGAGTAGAAGGAGAAGGAGGAGGAGGAGGAGTAGGAGGAGGAGGAGGAGGAGGAGGAATAATAATAGTAACAAGTATTGCACTGCCCTGCCCGAGAGGCGTGGGTTTTTCCCATTTTCAGGGACATCTTTTTCGATCTCCTCGGTGTTCCGAGATTCACCGGATGCCCACAACCCTGGGGCCGCTGATTCATCGCTGCGCTCACTATCCATTGAACGAACCCATTCCTGTACTCACCTGCAGGAAACCAGGGCAGCGGTAATGGTACTTGTACCTGTACCCAGGGTTGAGCGTTGGGAGGGGAAGATACGACTGTATCTCTCCCCTCCTTCCCTCCTTCTTCTCAGTCTCGCACACAAATACTGATTGCAGACGACGAGTAACGTTTGGTGTTGTTTGATTTGATTGGCTCGGTTGAGAGTTGCAACGGGAGCGTTGATCGTGGACAACAAGTTGTTGACAACAACAAACTGACAGCCGACCGCTTGCTTCCGATAATCAGGGCCCGGGGGGGAATGGCAGACACGCACTGGCACCACGGCACAATGCACACGTACCGTCGTGTTTTGTCTCGTTTGTCTTGGAACCGATCACGAGCACTTGGAACGGGAATCCACTTTTCGATGCACTTTTGCTATCGGCACGCACGCACTATAGTAGAGTGTCTCGTCTCCCGGGGAGGTTGCTGCTGCCGTTTCCTACTGCCAATCTCGGTCACTGCCGCTCCACTACTGAGCGTTACGGTTGGCCACACACGCACAGACCAAGCACAGAGCACACACCGTCACTGCGTGGCACGCGGTCACTGCGTCGGGTCTGTGATTGAACGGGTACGGGTTACGGGTGGTGTGTTGATGCCGGTGCAGGAACCATCCAGGCACCGTATCAGGAGCAGGAACGGCGCACGTCGAACGGTCGAGCAGCAATAAAGAAGCCGAATGAGAATGAGAAGAGAATGAGTTAAAGAGGGGGAAGAGAAGGATAGGGAAATAACAATCACACCAATCAACGCAACACACACACACATACACAGACAAGCACAGGCAAGCACACACAGGGATGCGCACGCGCACACACGCTACGCACTCATTTGCATACGGCGGTGACAGTGAACTGCTGCTGCTGCCAACAGTCGGCCCCATCGAATCATTACTCTATCGCACACACACACACACACACACACACTCTGCCAGCAGCGAGCGCACACACACACACAGACACACTCGCATGCACGCAAAACAGTTTAAAGTGGTGTGTGCGCGCGCTCGCCTTTTTAATTCGTCGTTTGAACGAAATACCAATAGCAAGAAGAAGACGAACACACACACACACACACACACAAACACACAACACCCGCACGCAAGCACGCACCACGAAGCCCCAAAGGAACGGGTTCGATAGAGAGGTGCGCGGGGGGAGAGAGGGCCCCGAGCGCGCTAGAGTGTGGGATGAGCCAGAATCGGAAAAACAAACACACGACCGCACACCAAACCACGCTGCTTTCTCTCTCGCCAACGTCGTCGTCGTCGTCGTTGTCGTGGCGATGGGAAGGAAAGGGAGTTCGAGGAAGCTGGCCCGCTGGCCACATCCCGATGGTACACACACACACACACCTATCTCTCAACCCCCCATTTCAGCTCTCTCTATACTCGCTTCTCGTTTGACCGGAGTCGAAGATGGCACAAGGCACCCGTATCGTCAAGCGTGTGAATTTGTGTGATGTGTGCGTCTCTCTCTCTCTCTCTCTCTCTCTCTCTCTCTCTCTCTCTCTCTCTCTCTTTCTTTCTTTTTCTCTCTCTCTACGGTGGACGTCCACGTTATGGTCAGTGATTGCTCACCATCCACCAGCTTGGTTCTTTTTCTCTTTCGCACAAACACACAAGCGGCAACGCGGTTCATTTCCCCAAGAAGTGGTTGGGGGGCATGCTCTTTCTCCTTTGGACCACCGACGCCATCGCCGCCGCCGCCGCCGCCGCCGCTATCGTTGCCGCCGAAATGCTGTGTGTGTGATGTGCTGGGTCTGATGTGATGTGATGATGATGATGAAGATGATGCTGGATGTCTGCACGGTCTGCATGGCACCCGCAGTTGCACACCGAAACAGGACGGGTTGAGGGGAGAGAAGTAATTTTGGATATCAGAAGGTATCGGAGTTCGGTCTGTCTGCTGCTGCCGCTGCTGAGATGACGTCAGGGTTGGGGATTGAAGGGAACAAACGGACGGAGGAAGTGGCAAGGAGGGGAGGAGAATGACGGGGCTAGCAGGCCAGAGGCTGTGTGTCATTGCATTGGCTAAAGATAAATCATTTCGTTATTGGCGTGCCGTGTTGGTTTCGGCTCGGCCATGCGTTTGGTGGTTGATCGAAGAGAGAACGAGAGGAAGAGAGAGAGAGAGAGAGAGAGAGAGAGAGAGAGAGAGAGGAAGAGAGAGAGAGAGAGTGGATGCGTCCAGCCAACTCCCAGGACACGGTGCGCAGATAGAGTGACCAGCAGCAGCAGTTTCGATGTTTTGTTTTTCGAAATTTCGAATTTTACCCACCAGGCACCAGGAGCACGAAATGCCGGTGACGAGAAAGATGGCGATGAAAATGTTGCATTGCTGCATTCGATTTTTGACATTTTGCTACACTACACACTCAACTAGCGAACGGTCACTGCTACTAGAGGCCGGGCCTCAAGGGCGGACCAAAAAAGGAAAGGAAAGGTCTACACCGGCGGCGGTCCGGCGTTACTTCGACACTATGGGATTATCTGCAGAAGGAATACTCTTTGCGAATTGCGTTGCGTTGCGTTGCGTTGCAGGGACCAGTCAAAAGGGACAAGAACAAGAGAGGAAGAGAGAGAGAGAGGGAGACGAGGAGAGGAGCCAGCGAAATTCGTCGTCAAGCTTCTCGAGGAAAGCACTCAACATTTCGTTTTGGGTTTGTTGTTTACAAATCACAAATCCTTCGCTTTCTTCCCTATTCCCTAACGAATTCAGAGGGGGAGGGAACGAATTCGGAGGAGGAGAAGGAGGAGGAGGGGGCGGGGGGAATGGATACTCCGGACGATGAAACCGAAAAACATCGCACGCACCTGAAACCTGCCGCCGGTTGCCAAAAATTCGGACAACGGTCGTCGGTCGTTTCGGAATTTGATTGTCCAAAGTAACACACACACACACACTGTGGAGAATTATATCTGGTAACCCCGTCGCGTGCTGCAAGGGGTTTAGGAGCGATGCGATGGCGGAGCGGGCGGGTTTTTTTTTGGCGTTTGGCATTTTGTACGCCAAGAAGTGAGGCCGCTGCCTACTGGCGCTGGTCCACGTTTGTTGAGGAGCCCGCCCGCCCGCCGACCGCTCCTCCCTTCCCTATCTTCTTCTTATCCGTCCAAGGACCACCCACTCCCACTCACCCGGTGCGGCAGTGGCAGCGGAGGGACCGTGCACCCGTGACCCGTGCTTCCGTTCCGTTGGTCCGTTGTGAGGTGTTAATTTTTAAATAGCTCATTCCCGCCAGCCTACTTCACCTTCATCCCCCTCCCTTTCCTCCTCTTTCTCTCTCTCTCTCTCTCTCTCTCTCTCTCTCTCTCTCTCTCACACACACACTCTCTCTCTCTCACTCTCTCTCTCTCTCTCTCTCTCTCACTCTCTCTCTTCAACTCACAAACACACAGCACATTCCTGCGGTTCAGGTGCGCGCGAAACCGAAAAGCATATTCTAACCGACACGAAGGTTTCAGTTCGTTCTGTCCTTCCGATGGATCGCCAGGGTACCAGGGGGGGGGGGGGGAGACCTCGCGGGCCCAAAAACGGACGCGGGCGGAAAGGGGAGCCGTGTTCCATCATTCTTTCGCTCGCCGCAAGTCTGGCGGTTTTGCTGCGCGGATTTGCTATCGGAAGATGCGAGGTGTCCTTCAGCTGTCCGGCTCTGCGCGGGGCGCGAAGACGGAGACTCGGGTCACAATTCGGTCGCAACCTTCCCGTCAGCCCCCCCCTCCCCTCCCTTCCTCATCTCCTTCTTGCGTTCCTTGCACTGGGGCTTCGTCATCGGCGGTGGCCGGCGCGCGGACACTTTGTGGAGTGGTTTTCTATTTATGGAATCGTCGGACGTACAATGTGTGTTTGAACCGCCCGCCCGCCCGCCCGCCCGGAACGAGAGGAATGGAATGGCAGCACTACTGGTGTGTGTGTGTGTGTGTGAAGGAGGCAGGTGACTCAGCGCAGTTCTGATCCCTAGAGGGATCCTAACAGGACACCCACAGAGAGTCCTGGTGGCACATAATTGATCAACTTCGCAACTTCGACTCCGAGCGGGAGGAACAGCAAACAGCCGGGACGGGGTTGATTGGTGCGCCGGATCAACAAGTGTGCATCAACCAGGCTTTACCACCACCACCACTCGCCCCCTCCCCTAACGCGAAACTCGCGATTACATCATCCGAGCGCAACAGCGCACCAGGAATGCTATGTTGTGGCGGTACACACACACACACACACACACACACACACACACACACACACACACACACACACACACACACACACACACTCACACACAGCCATGCATTCCATCATATCACCGCTAAAAGGGACCATGATACCACGGCCCCTCCCTCCAACCCCACCCCCTCTTCTAAAACATTTCAGACAATTTCCGCCATCGCAGTAATTGATAATAATTGATAGGCACAACAAATGCACCAGGGGTGTGGGGGAAGGGTGGGGCTAGATATGCGCGCCGCCATTCGCCATTCGCCGCAACGCCTACATCGCGAGGGATAGGGAGGGGGGGCTGATGTTTTGATTTGGCCTCCCTGTCCACTCCCTTCCACTCCCTTCCAGCGGTAGGCGCGCAGGTCCTACAGAAAACAAACGATAGAGAGAGAGGGGGGTGGGTGATTTTTTGGGCCAACCACCATCACCCTCCGTTCCAGCCTCCTTGACATTCATCGCATAACAAAAACAAAAAAAAAACAAAAAAAAAAGAAACAGTTTGGAGGACGAATAGGAGACCTCCAAGACGCGTTCTCCTCTGCGGTCTCAGCGGCCTTTTACTTTAGCGTGGCCATCGTAGCCCTTACACATGAGGGGAAATGGGGCCCGGGGGGAGGGGGGGCACTGACACGATAGGTGGGGAAACACCGGCCCCGTGTCTTCCTCCGTGTCCGACCTTCCGTTCCCTTTTTTTTCTCTTGCTATTTTGCGTGTTTTACTCACGATCTAGGCAAAGAAAAGGTGGTAGTAAATGGGAGGGACGAAGGAGAGGGAGGGGGGGGGGGGGGGGCGAGGATTTTACAATCCAACCCACGCACCCAAACCGGTAGTCCGCGCTGCCAGTCTCAGGGCTCAGGCTAAAAAACCCGAGGAGCAGCAGCAGCAGCAGCAGCAGAGAACATGGAGCGCGCGACGCGACGCAACGCGACGCAACGCGACGCAACGCGCGTCTCGACGGCTCACTAACGACGACATCGTGGAAAAGAAACCAATGATCAGGTCGGGGTGCTGCGAGCAGATTCGCAGGCGATCGTCACATGCACACACCACATCGCAGAGACTGGCATACACATACACATATGTGAGCGCGCGCGCGCGCGCAGCGAACGCAGGCGGCAGGTATTCGGCGGCATGGACGACATCGTCGTCGTCATCGTCGCATCATCGCTGCTTTCAGGGTGTCCCTACATTGCGTGAAAAGTTTGCGTCGCACGTGCAATCTTTTCACGGCACATGGAAAGTTCATACATAAAAAATATTGGTGTGTGTAGAACAACGTGCGATCGCACGTCGAATGAGCTACTTTGAGCGCATGCGATACACTGAAACGAATAACCTTAAACATACATGCGCGCATAGCTTTTTTCAAAAAAATAAATTTTAAGCTGCTCCGTAAACATGTAACGCGGCATTTTACTGTAGCCCGCTTCGTACATGTAAACAAACCCTTGCGATCTGTGCGTGGAGACTTTTTCATGTTTTAAATTCAACTAGCTGTTTAAATCAAAGTAAATTGCAGGAAACTATTGTGCGGTGTGCGCTTTAACTTGCATTTGGACTTGGATGGGACTTCGATGTATTGAAATGAATGAAAATGATGGAATCTGCAATGGGCAGAAGATTCTTCTTCTTGATCTTCTTCATCTTCTTCAAGAGAATCAACCCGTGCGACCGTATGTCAAAAGTGTGTTTCATTCTGGTGGAAATAAGTAGACCTTTTCATGCGACGTGTCAGGCAAACTTTTCACGCAATGTAGGGACACCCTCATGCTGCTGCGTGTCATGTGTGTGCGCGCGCGTGTGTGGGTGCGCGTGTATGTGCGCGATGGCGAAAGCATAGACAAGCGAGACAGAGAGAGTGAGACAGGGAGTGTGTGTGAGTGAGAGACAGAGAGTGTGAGAGAGAGAGAGAGAGAGAGAGAGAGAGAATGAGAGAAAGGGGCCATCGCGCTCAAGATCATGTGCTTGTAGGTTTGCTGACAAGACAAGCTGGTGAAGGCAAGACTGACTGACTGACTGACTGCTGCAGAGGGGGGGGGGGTCCTCCTCCCCACCTCCTCCCTCAACCGAAGACACGACAGTCAGAGTGGACCTTCTGGAAGCAAACAACTCTAGTGCTTTTCGCGGTCCCGCGTATGACATAAACAACAATGCGCAACACATCACGCACCGAGCACACCACAGAGCGACAGACATACATACACACACACACACACACACAGACCAACAGAGACACAATCTATCTCGAAGCGGTTGGTGATGGCGACGAGCGCGCGCGAGTCTCGTGCGAATTGGTCAGCACAGGGGAGACGATCCATTGCCACCTCCGAGAAAGCCGGAGGGAAGAGGGATGGGGGGGGGGGGGAAGCTGCAATGTAGTGAGAGCACTTCTGTTGATGTTGCTATGGAGGCTCATACGAGCACCAGCGTACCAGCAGCAGCAGCAGTAACAGTAGCAGCAGTAGTGCTGTGCTGCCGTGTGCCAAGTACGCCAAGAGAGAAAGAGAGAGAGAGAGACAGACAGAAAACCAGGAAGAGAAAGGAAGCGAACGGGAGCGCGAGATGCATCTGAGGCTGAGCGGCAAGAGCGGCTGTCGGCGGCAGCGGCGGCGGTCGAGGCTATCGTCGCATGATGGTGGCGGCTTTCCCATCTGCGATCCGCGGCGTTCACATCTGCGCGGCTCTCTCGACACACACACACACACACTCTCTCTCTCTCTCTCTCTCTCTCTCTCTTTCTCTCTCTTTCGCTCTCTCGCTCTCTCTTCTGACGCCAGCCACCGGGAGGAATGGGGGGGCCTATAGACGGCAACGACGGGAACGACGCAAGACACATTTGCACGCACGCACGCACGATCAAGGACGGGACGGTAACCATGAGCCAACCATAAAACGCAGCAGTAGCGCAGAGCGTCGTAATGGCGGCAGAGCAGTGGTTGGTGGAGCGGAGGTGAAGGAGGAGGAGAGGTTGTAGGGCCGATTCCATTACCCAACGGAAACTGGTAATCCTGGCAAGAACGCTGCGCTGCGCTCCGCTGCGCGATCGAATCGCGTCGCGTGATGACGATGAGGAACCGCGACGACGCGAGGAACGACGATCACAGACGACGCACACGCACAGGTACACAAACCAAAAGCACTCACCTCACAGGCGCGCGGGTTATTTGAATGCAAGGCTACGCACTACTACGTCGAGCAACAAAACAATAATCGTACTACACCCGACACACACGCGCGCGCGCGCTCACAACCCGAACAACAAATCAAACTCAACGCACAACAACGACGAAGACGACGACGCGGTGGTGGTGATGGTGGCGAGGTAACACAGCGGAGGAAAATGCAAACCAACCGCAGGCACAAGCACAAGCACAACAACAATAACAACAAAAACAGCAACCAAATTTACACAAGAAAATGGAAAAATTCAAACGATACGATATGGATACGAACGAAAAGAATGGCGATGACGATGATGATGATGATGGTGATGATGAAGGTGAATGATGACGACGATGGAAGGGCTCGGAGAAGGTCTCTGCACAGAGCACGGACCCCGACGATAAACGGCTCGCGTCCCACTGGCCACCAGCTCGTCGGCCCAGGTGACAGCTCGTCGGGTACGCACACACACTCTGGCTGTCACTCTCTTCTCTCTCTCTCTCTCTCTCTCTCTCTCTCTCTCTCTCTCCTTCTCTTTCTCTCTCTCTCTCTCTCTCTCTCTCTCTCTCTCTATCTATCTCTCGCTTAGAGATCCGCACCAGCCGCGGTTTCCCCGGGTTGGTGGCCAATAGTCAACGTGATTCGTGCGGCTTGGCGTTCGGGTATTCTCGTCCTCCATACCGCATTTCCCCCCACCCCGCCCGCACGTGTGCGACGTCAATGAACGCGGCACCTAAAATGACAAGACAGTCGAGACGGAAGAGAAAAAAAACAAGGGTAAAAAAGAGAATTTCGATGCTCTGGTGGTTTTGTGACAGTTGCTGTCATTGGTCGACGCACGCACGCACGCACTCAGCGTTAATTCAATGTGCGCGTGTCGCCCGTACTTTGACGGTGGCTGTAACGCGGTTTTCCCGGAATGGATCTTCCCCTTTTGTGTGACCCCCGGTTGGCAATAATATTGCTTGATTCTTCGCATATTATACGCAAAAGTAGTTCCCTTTTGTTTTGTTTCATAAATAAATGTGGTTTCATTTAAATTTGAAAGCAAATACAGGGTGCGCCATCTTGACAGGACCTATTTAAATGTAGAATAACTCCGCCATTTTTCAGCTTTCAGCGATTTGGACAAACCGGCCAGTTTCTAAAACTTCAGTGTATGCTATTTTATAGATCTACGGGTTAAAAACAGCGGGCTGATATTGTATTGCGGAACGTTGATAAAAATCCTTCAACTATGAAAACTATGTACCAGGTGTATGCACATGAAAACGCCCTCCATGTTCTTATAGCGATATATATGCCAAATGGGACTGTAGAACCATCCTCAATGTTTCTTTTTGTTCGTTCGGCATCTGGTAATCCAAATCAATGCGCAATAGTTCTAATTTCGCACTACAACCAATATTTCCATTGTGTACAAAATGGCAAGTTCCGTCCCTTAAAACTGCAAAATGCGGACATCGTTCATTTTCTGCTTCCATTTTAAAAAAATAGGCGACATAATCGCATCAAATGCTTCTTGAAGCTTATGGTGAGCATGCTCTTCATAAAACACAGTGCAAAGAGTGGTTTTAAAAATTTAAAAATGGCGATTTTGATGTGACAAACGAGAATCGCGAGAAATTACCAAAAACGTTTGAAGACACCGAATTGCTTGCCGTATTGGGCGAAACGGTTATTATCAAGCTATACGAGCAATGCTCTATCGATTTTGGACCGTGATTTTGGAAATTGATAAAACAGACCGATATTGGTCGATGAAAATGCTCCGCCACACCGTGGAAAACCGGCGAAGAAGACTATACAAAACCT
>NC_064873.1:10695417-10802917 GCF_943734745.1 Anopheles darlingi
GGGGGGCAACCACCACCACCACACCTCGTAGAGAGCAGTGCACGCGAATTCTCTTCTGTCCCTATTCTTTTTTTTTTCTTGTTTGTTTTTTAATATGGAAATAAATGGAAAACCAGTCAGTCTGCTACCGATCATTCCGGTCTCGCTGGCCTTTCTGAGAGGCGGGCGCAACGGTGGTACCGACAACACCGCGCGCGAAAGCTTGTGTGAAACATTTCAAACATGGCACCAAGTCCCTTCACTCACACCCCGGAACGTGAAGTTTTCGTTTCTACAAATATACGAGGCAAACGGGAGGTAAAAATGGTAATGCCGCCCGTCTGTCTGTACGGCAACGGTCGCCGAGATAAGAGCAAGACATTTCTTTCATCACCCTACAGACCACCCTCCCCTCCCCCTTCCCTTCCCACCCTTACGCCAAAGCCGGTTGGCGGTAAACCAAAACCGTGCCCCGTTTTTACGTTCGAGTTTCGTTGTATATCGATTTGAATGGTATTTATTTAATCACTGAGCACGCACCACTGAGCACGCGCACAATTGTATTTTCACACCTGCTGCTCCCGAAATTTTAGTTAATGTTGCTGGCTGGCTGGTTGGTTGGTTTGTTTTGCCGAAAATTTCTGCTCCGTTTCATTTGTTTTATTTTGTTTTGTTTTGTTTTGCTTTTTGCAAAAGATCGAGAAGTGAGATAGGAGCGGAAGAAATTTGTTAAAATGTTTATCCTGAAAGTGGCTACGGGCTACGTCATAAAACTCCAATCTGATCAAACAGACCAAACACACCAGTGTTCCTCTGTCGGTTAACCGCTTCCGGGGCATTGGAACGATCGCTCTCGGATCGGCGTAGCGACGATAGGCGGAGGAGAGGAAAGCTATCGGTTTCAAAGTTTAAAGTTTGCTGATTAAAAGGGAAGAATAAAACAAGCAGGGCAGAGCAAGGGGGAATGACGTCGATTGGTTAAAAGAAACATAAATAAATCCCTATCGCAAAATCGGCCCCACCCACTGGACATGGTTCCCTTCGTTCGTGGAGCCTGGCATTGAATTAAAAAAAAAAACGTAACAGGATGGTTTTGCTTCGTCACTCGGTTCTTTGGGCACAATTGTTAATCCGCGCGCATTACTGTCTCTAGGCTCCTAATATTACATTTGCATTCGATTTGCGAACTCCGCTCCGTTTTTATTCCTCCATCACTTATTCGTTTTTATTCCTCCATCATGCACCGATTGATTGACTAAATTCAGATTTTGTGAATTTTTAAACTCACTGAACCTTGAACGCCCAGTGCACGCCCCGCGGTATGCGATGCAGCGCAGCGGTATCGCCCATTCCGTTCGCCTGTGTCATTAAAGAAAAGAGAACGTATGTACTGAAGTGCAGCACTGGGGACACTGGGCACAACACGGAAACACTGCCTAGGAAAGGGGTGAAGGAACGGGAGGGGGGGGGGGGGACGGTAATTTGAAAACGCTACGTAGGATGAAATACCGAAAACAAAGTGCTGCACCACCAGGACATTCTGCGTATAGGTCCTCCAAAGGGAGGTCCTACAACTCGTCACGAAGCAGCGTATAGCGATTCTTGGAGGGGCCAAGGTTTTTGAACGTCGACTCTGGCGGTGTCGTTGGTTTTTTGCTGTCGTCGCTCGCTATCGCCTCCACCACCGTATCCTTCTCGGGCCCGTAGTGGAATTCACTGGAATTCGTATGCGACCACCGAGAAGGAGAGCCACGCATTAGTATGAGAGTTACATGTGCCCCCGACGTGCGAAAACAGCAATAACAACCCTCCACCCACTATCCACTACACCACTACTTACCGGTGCAGCTTTCCGCTGTATAGATCGTTGAGGAACTGCCGCAGCTTCCCGGGCACGTAAATGTCTTTGAAGTTGGGAAATAAGTACATGTGCCGGAACGAATCAATGGCGATCAGCGGCAGATCGGCCTGCGTTTTGCCGAGATGATGCAGCGGATGGGCGAACCGCTTTCCGTCGGCGGTGAGGAAGTTCACGTTTTCTGTACGATCCGTCGGTACGAGCGAGAAAGAAGGTTGGACATTATTATAACATAAAGGCACCACCACCACCACCACCACCACCGCGCTGCTGTCACTTACGCTTTTCTGAGATGAGATCCATTTGCACGATTGCCTTGAAGTCTTTGATGGAGTCGATATCGTCGGGCGCATAGAATAGAATTAGGAACGGTAGACCTTCCTCGGTCAGCTCTTCCGCGTTCTCGAACGTGATCTCTCGCACCAGCGGTACACACTTCTCCTGTACCCAGACGTTCAACTCGTCGAAGTTGCGCAGATCACCGGTGTACGTTTCATCGTTCTCGTTCGAAACAGCGACATCGGGCCGGAAAACGATTATCGGGTGACCTGCAATGGAACGGGAAAGTGAGTGAAGTTCGTATACTATTTCAGTCCGCTCGCTGATAAGTATCTATTGAACGGGCAAGAGAAAAGGAATCCCGATGGTTTCATTCTAAGGCGTGGAAGTGGAAAGTAACACACGGAACCTACTTGCAGTGTATCCTGCTCCATCGCAAAGCATAGGAAGAAGCATTAATGTACACTTGAGTTAATGAATCCTGTAGGCTGAAACCGTTTTGCCGATTTTTCATGGGGCTTATTTCTACGCTCCCTGGCGTTGCTTCTGCTTACCTGGAGGGTGTAATGCTTGCACCACCTCTCCAAAGCCGACATGGAACTGGCAATCCTCTTTCAGGTTGGTTGCAACCCGCCGGAACGTGTTGTACTCCGGCATATCGCGACGATCGAAGTACCCGACAACGATGCGCTTCTTCGAATCGAGCTGCTCCAAATCCTTAATGTTTTGGAACTCGCGAATCGGATCCTCCAGCTGCTTCTTGATGAACTCGGTAAATGCTTCCACGGTCCGGGCGCCTCGATACTCCCGCTTCGTTGGCTGTCCGTTGCGCAGTACCTTCAGTGTGGGGTATTTGGAGATGTGAAACCGCGAGGCGACCGCCGATTCTCGATCGCAGTCCACCTTTCCCATCACCACCTTGCCCGGCTCGGGAAATGCTGCCTGAACCTGGGAATGGGGAAAAAAAAACCAAAAACGAAAAAAAAAGAAAAAGGTGCGTTTCAGGTGTTGCCATATCCAGCAAAAGCGTGTTTCTGCCCGGGTCCCATGCTAATTTGGTGGAGCCTGGTTTTAACGCTGATGTTGATGCTGTTTTGGTTGAGATGTACTTGAATGCTGTGCAAATTTGTAAAGCTTCACCGAGACTTAAACATATCTATATATAAAAGGTTGAAGCGATGCCATTTGCTAGTTGATTGCCGTTCTGTGCGTGAGCCATTTTGATCGCTGGACGCGGCATACGTGGTTGTACCGCCACGGTTGTGCTACAATCAATGGGTAGAATTATATAGTTTATTCAGATTGGTCTTCTTACCTTTTCTGCTGCTTCATCGAAAATTGGCTGCAGAATGTTACTGAACCGACACCAATCGGCGTAGAAATTTATCAGCACTAGCTCGTTGGAAGCTAAACAGAGATGGGAGGAAGAGGAAAAGAAGAAGGGGAAAAAAGTCAAGAAAGATGGTTTTGATACCCAACCAACCAACCATCCTCCATCACCGATGATAAGCTGTTCTTTTTTTTTGTTTTCTTTTGTGTGCATCCGAGTCCGCCGATAAATCGTTGGCCACCTGTTACAACAACCAATTGACAACGCGGCATATCTTAAAAATGGCTGGTTGTCTTGTCGCTCATTAATAGAAACCCTTTAGCACACACACACACAGACGCTTATAGAAAGATACTACGCTAGGCTACGATTGCGAATACCGGAGCTAGCCATAACAGATAAGGAGTATCTTTGGTTGCTTTCTGCGCCTCTGCGCTTGCTGTTGCTGTTTTCTTTGGCCAATATCGGTAGTAAGATGCAGAAAAGGGTGCGCAATGGGGGAGACCGGGATGCGATTGCCGCTCCCTCCTTGCCCGTATCATGTTGCACCGTGCATTATTCATTTCATGGCCTAGCATTGATTCACAGAAATCATTAGCAGTCGATAGTCGATTGCTTTGAATCAGGAAGGCCAACCATTGGTACCATAAACCACCGGCTAATAATTCGGGAACCGGTTAGTGGCAAGGGCGTTGTGGACAGCAGCATGCGCTATTCATTCGCTCGCCCGTTCGTTCGTTCGATGCTGTGGGCGGGATCCGCTTTTTGTTTGTGGCATTTTTTTGGGCGACACCTACCGAGCGTCATGTCGATGTTCTCGCTGGTCAGCTTCACTGCCCCGCTGTCCGTGGGATTGTAGAACACACAAACAACCTGTGCAACCGCGGAAGTTGAAGTGCCGATGGTTGGAGAGACAGTAACAGAGGGAGGGAGAGACAGACAGAGAGAGAGAAAGAGGAAGGTAGGTAAAGATATAAAAAAAAAACAAGATGAAATAGAGAGCATTAGGAAAGGCTCGGCCCCGCTGTTTCGTAAATTGTCTACTCACCAGGAGGTAATGAAAGAACACTAGTTTTACGCTTTGCGGGGACATCTTTCAAGCGACCTGGTTTAGGCTGGCTCCCTCGTAGTCGGTACTGTAGAGGCCACACGGGCGGTGGGAAACACGGGGAATGATGGTGTTTGGGTTGGAACTCGGTCGTTCGCTCGGACTGGTTTGGTATTGGTTGTCCCACCAGGCCAGGTGGTGTACCACAGCGGGTTACCTGGGTTGTTTTTGGGGGGGAAGTTGGAGGCCGGCTGCTTATCTTCGCGGTGCTTCAACCGATTCGACGCAGCGATGACGATGGCGCCAGCAGCAGCGGCCACTTCTAGCGCGTTTAACCGAAAGTTTCTCTTGCTTATTTGATGTGGTTTGGGCTACTGCGCCACTAGATCGCGACCTAACCGAGGCACCGGTATTTTCACCAACACATTCTCGGAGGCTCGTCACGAATTTCCGCTTCCGATGTGCCGCTACGGCGCTGTTTCTTGCCGTTTTTTTCTTCCTTCGTTCGGTCGGTACAGATGACGAACAACACGTCAACGAAATCGTGTGTTGGTGGTGGTGGTGATGGGAGAGAAGAGCCGCGCCACCTGTCACAGACGACTGAACTGTCACACGGAATATCTCGCCGCCCGTCAGAATGGCGGCTGGGCTGAACTGCGATGATATCCGATGGAATCGCACCGCACAATATAAAGACTATACCTGCCCCTCGGGTCAAAATAGAACTGCCAGAAATTTTGGGTTTTAAAACTCTATGTTAATGATTTTATTCTACGCCGTTCGTAATTATTCTGTGATGAAAAGTTTCCTTTCATGCTTAGGAATCGTTTTGTTTTTGTTTGCAACTTTCATTTATAAATATATAAGATTTCGTGTCGCGGTTCCGCCTCCTAGCCGGCAACACGGTTTTTGACAACCGCAACCGTGTCTGCCCAAAGCGGCAGGCAAAGCGCTAATTTTTGGTGGGAAACTGTTTGGTGGGAAAGTTCCCACATCTCGGCAACACGCGCTGTTAAATAGAGTAGGATATTGGTGAAAAACTTATAATGCCTTCCGAAACGGTTTCGCGTAATCAGGCTACCATCCAGCAGAAGTGTTTACAGGTAGCCAACAGGCGGACACAGCTGTTGCAGGACTTTCCGCAGTTCGCTACCTATCGGTATGAGCAGGATGGCACGGAGAAGGAACTGGTGATACAGTTCAAGCGGCGCGAAGAGGTACCCCAGCCGACGGTACAGTGGGCTTTCAAGCTGGCCGAGCGTAACGTGGGCCCACAGTACCGGGCCTGCAGCCTCGGTTGGCAGCCCAAGATAAAGCAGAAGGATCTCAGCAAACCGTGGGCACGCTACCTGTTGGCCGTGGACCGCGCGACCGGCAAGCCCGTAGGATATACGATGTTCCGGTTTGATCTCGACTACGGTCGTGCCGTGCTTTACTGCTACGAGCTACAGATCTCGGCCGAATACCAAGGCCACGGGTTAGGTGCGTTCATTATGCAGGCATTAGAGCAGGTCGCTCGTGGTTTGTCGCTGGAGCGTCTCGTGTTGACGGTGCTGAAGAACAACGAGGGCGGTATGCGGTTCTACCGACGACTAGGCTACGAAATTGACGAAACCTCACCGGACAAGCTGGAGGATGCACCGTATGAAATTCTGAGTAAATCGATGCTCGGATAAAAGGAGGTAACGACGAGGATTACTGAGCCTGATGATTTTTGTAGAAATAGAAACAGATGGTAAAAATAAATGCAATGCATGCGGTTAGAAGTTGTATAGAATGGTCAGTAATTTTGATTTGCTTTCAGGTCTTTCAGGGAGTTGTTACCGATCACGGCCGTTCCGAAAACTATAAAAGCACAGCTGGAGACGGCATTCCCTGATTATAGAAATGGTTAACAAAACACGAGCAAAACTGAACACTCCACAAGCGAAGGAATTCAAGAATTTTCATTGAACTCTACTTTCAAAGCCATGTACGTAACGATGATCAAACGGATATTCTAGGATATCAATTTAAAGCATAAGGAAAAGGGGGGAAATTTCTGAAAATTCCTGGATCAATGAATGGAGAGAATGAATAGCACTAGACAAAGCCACTTCGTAGAGACTGAGCCGACTCTCATGAGGACGGTACTGATACCACAAAGCATAATTTCACATAATAATCACACAAATGGAAAAGATTAGCTAGGACAAAGTAGCAGCAACGTTTGGAAAATTAATTTTTTAATGATTTGCACCAATACCTTCTGTTCAAATCTCCATGATCAAAAATGCTGTGAGAAAAAGTGACTTTTAGGTGAAATCCACAAACATCTTCTCATTGGATATCCTCCTTCAGATTTTAGCAATTTTACAATTTTGATACTTTTTAGATTTTCGATCTTTTCTACCTGATCTTGATCGATTTTGGGACGTTTTAAATTTCGATTCGATTGTCACACTATTGCGTTGCAAAATGCGCTGATACATGCGCCGAGTATCTGAATCTAATTTCATATTATACCTTTTAATACAGTGGAAAAAAATATACAATTTACCATGTTAGCATATGGCGTCATCAAATCATTACATTAGCTTAATGCATAGGTTTTTAATGTCACAAAAAATATTGGCTATTGAATCAGTTTGGATGAAATGCTATCTTATATCACCAAATATATCGGATTGTTACCAGCTCTGTATGTAAATTGGACATATTTGAATTAAATGGATTCTTAAATGAGACAAATAGAATAATAACTAGACAAGAATAATTCAGGACCGTGTAAAGTATGATTAATAGATTGATAAAACGTATGATAATGTAAGAGACTAATAAAGGTAATGTAAGAAATAGATGTATTGATTTTCTAGAAAAATGAAAAGGAATACAAGCGCGTGGACTGGTTTAACTCTGCCGGTTATGTTGAATATAAAATATGTAAAACGTATAGGTTAATTAATTTTAAGGACTAGGAAAGAGAGCCAAAATACCCTTTCTAATGACTGAAGTAGAACCATCGACGATAAAATGATTTCGCGTGAGGCATTGGCTTTTGAACAGCATGTCGGGCAACCACATAATTATGGGGAAAAGAATTAAGGATGCAGAACACGAGTAGAGAACAATTTTACACGAAAAAGCCGTAATGAAACATCTGAACAGACTCTCATCTAAATAAGGCACTAACCGAATACTAATTTCAATTAGGATACTTATTAAATAATCTCGTGTTAGTATTTCGCGGAAAAACCGTTCGTTAAAAATCAAAAATCGTTAAAATGCAAACAAGGCAGAAACATTCGCTCGATTGCGGCAGAGTCCATCGAAAAGAATACGATCTTCCATCGTGATCGAGCAGCCTGCGCAACTTCGCTGAGGCCTTTCACGAGTAGAAAACGAGTTGAATCATTCAAGGTCTCATAGGTTTCACAATAGGCGAGAAAGTTCACTTTTGATTTATTCAAACTGCCATCAGATCATGCGGCGAACAGGGGCGCCAATGTCGGCGATTTTTTTGTTTTACGGTGGCGTTTACTTGCTGGGAACCTTACTATCCATAAAGCTGGCCAACCGCACATCGCGTTCGCTGAGGCCGCCACAGTCGTGCGTAGCAAGCGTTACCTGCACCTTGTTGTACACGTTGAACCACTCGGGATGGTGGTTCATCTGTTCCGCCTTCAAGGCCACCGCACTCATGAACGTCCAGGCCTGGTTGAAGTCGGCGAACAGGTACTCCTTGTAGATCGCGTCGCGATTCTCCACCAGCTTCCATCCGGCATTGTCCAGCAGCGGCTTCAGCTTCTCCGCACGCTCGGTATCGGTCAGCTTCGCTAGCTGGAGGATTGCGAAACGGGACGGAAGGGGAGCGAATGAGAAAACTGTCCATGGCCACGTCGTTGCTTGGGACGGGGCCCGGGAAGGGGTCAAAGGACTCACCATTTTCCTATAGATAACGGTCGTTGTTAAGAACGTTCGGTGTGCACTGGTGCGTGGGAAATGCGTTTGGCTCGATCGGCTGTCGGCACAGATCAGATTAGGATTCGTCCAGCGAGTACGTCTGTCGGATTCGGAATGTAACGAGACAAATGAGTTTGTAATGCTCCAGCCTAGCAACCGGCCCGGAGCAGCAGAACGAAGAGGGGGTGGGGGGTGGGGGGCGCCAGTTGCTAAGAAGAGATGAAAGTGCCACAAGTGAGAAGGTAAAGAGCGATGAAGGCGTGCAAACGAATTAAACAGAGGTAGAGAGAGAGAGAGAGCGTCAGAAAGAGAGGAAGAAAAAAGAGAGAGATATAGACAGGGAGAGCGAGAGAGAGAGAGAAAAAGAAAAAACGAGGAATGGAGCGTGCGAGAGGAGATAAAGAAACAGAAAAACAAAAGACAAATCAACACGGTTCAGGTTTGAAACCGCCGCTTGAGATTGCTCTCTTTGAATATACAAGTTTCAGCTGTAGCGAGAATTGATCCTGGAACACCCCGGGCCGTTTGATTAGAGTAGGGTAAGCCCCCGCTAAGCCATATATGCCAAAAAAAAATGCAGCAATGCATGCAATACATACGAAAGTGCAGGTACAGCCAAAGAGCGACCGGCAGAAAGGCGCGACAACCGTAGCCCGGCTAGGAAAGAGTTATTGATAGAAACCATCCTAAAACAGGGGCATGGTGTACACACAAACACCATTCAGCGAAAACCCAACCGCTATGATGCGTGATTAGCGTCGCCCCTTCTTCTAATCACTCGAAAACAGCTGATAATAATGCAATCTGCAGTTCCTTCGCGGCGCCGCACTTCACTGCTGGATGTCAAATTGCTTCACGCGCGTACCGCGCGATGGCCTGCGTGCTCGAATTATGTCTGTATTACAATTTGGAGAGAGAAAGAGAGAGACAAGAGAGAGAGAAACGAAATCCGAACTGCGTAAAACCCTAGCAACGCCGTGGTTGTAAATACTGTTAATACTATTCACGAGAGAAGAAGAAGATTTATTTGTTAAATGAAACGCGCTCGTATCCGGCCCTGCCCCGGGCCGGAATTCCTGTAGTGTGAACGGAGCCTGCCGCGCGTATTTCGTGCAGTTTTGCGGCGCGTATTTCATGCAGTTTTGACGCGGGGTAACGCGCGGTAACGGCCTGCAGCAGACCACTCGAAACGCACGCGTACGGGACGCATGCGCGCCCTGTGTCACACTACTGTCTGGTGTTTTTGCGTGTGCCCGCGGTCCCGACCGATGGGGCGACCGATATATGGCACACCATCCACCACCACCATCCACCAGATGACTGTTTTCGAACCACACGGCGCGAGGGGGATGGGTATTTTCACGCCCAACGCAGCCTCTACACCAGCTACACTGGTGTGACGACGAGCAAGTGGGCACACAAACTGAGGTCGGACTTGCCAGGACCTTCTGCCGGAGGATCTTAGTAACCGTCGCCGAGTCCGAGTGGAGTGTGTTCAAAAAATTCAAGTAGTTCGCGGTCGCGCCGCACACGGGAAAAGGGGAAGAAGGAAGGGATATGAGGCACTGGTGCAGCGGTACTGGTTTCGTTTGGTAATTCGGCACGCGGATAAAACAGCGCAAAAGTAGTGCCAGCTAGTAGTGTGTAGGTGGTAGTTGCTTCGAACGCTCTCGCCCCGGTTTGTTTTAGTTTTGGGCATCCGCGGCGCCACGGAGGAGGATACGGACCCGGCACGGTGGCCAGCCGGGCCGTACTCGACAACCAGTGTACCCGTAGGGCGGGTAGTGCTACTTGGTACGTGGTACGGCACTATGGCGTACCATCCGGCGAACAAGCCGACGACGAGTGCCGAAGAGTGGTTCTAAATCCTCTGGGGGTTTCTTGGGGCACCGAATGCATGCATCGAAACTTCACAAAAAGGTAAACGCCTTACCGGAAGCAGTGGCACAACACAGGCGTGGGGGAGGGTGCGCTATAATAGTATACATTTATTTGGGGGTGCGGGTGGTGTCGCTCATGCCGCTCTACGCCCTGCTTCGCTGAGACATCAACAGTGCGCAGTAGGGAGCAGTTGTCAAGAGGTGAAATTCAAGACATAGAAAAAGGCTTCGCTTTCTTGGCGATGCTCCTCGCTGTGTTAGTAGAGCTAGTAGAATGGCTGCTACTTGATGTGGTTGTGCGTGCGTGTGTACCTGTCTTTGTGTGTGTGTTTTTGTGTAAGTGTGCATGTGCGTGTGTTTTGTCGAAGCAAGTTTCAGCGGCGACGAGTAGACGAGAGGAATGTCCTGCAAAAATGGCCGAGGGGGATTGTATTGTTCGACTGAATTCTAGAACGAAGTTCTTGGTGGTTGTGTCGGGTGGAAGGGGAACGCTATCCGCAAAGGTCACAAATTAGGCTCGGCCAAAAGGGGGTTGCACGGTACGGTACTGGGGTCGGTATCGACTTATCAAACCGCCGACTCCGCCGAGGTTCCCCCGTTTTATTGGCCAGTCCATTGCGCTACCTTTTCCTTTTGCCCAGAGGGAGTTCCGTGACCAAAGGATCGATTTATAGTTGTTGCCATGGGCTCCCCTCCCCATACGCTTATCGCCATCTTTGCCATCGTTCCAGGGCGCCAGAGTCGCGGATGGTGAAGGTGAACGGAGCCGCGATTGAATGAAGTAGTAACCGTCGGCGTGTCGGCAGAAGACGACGGCAAGAGGACAACACGAACCGCGAACCTAACAAACCAGCGCCAGTTGTCAGCTACGCAACAGGATATACACGCCATACACACACACACACACACGCACGTGCGCGCATACTGTGAGAGTGCTCTATCGGAAGCGGAAGACGATCGGAACATTGGAAGTGCTGCGTTACGCTGAAGCCAAGGTGAATCATTTGGTCCTGCCATATCCTCCTCCTCGTCCTCCTTGTGCTGCCTTTTGTACCAAGTGGATGCTCTTCTTTTTCCCGCACTTGACAGGGTTGCGATTATGACCCTTTGGGTGCAGCAGCAGCAGCAGCAGCAGTGGGCAAGGGCAGCACAGTGTGAAGGTGGTTGCAGCAACCCCCCTGGCAGCAAGGCTGGCCGGGAGACCGGAAGCAGCCAGCAGACAAGCGGTCGGTGCTAAGCGCGATGGTGCTGAGCACGGAATGGGCCCAGGTAGAGATCATCGACCTGGTCAACGACGGTAACGGGCTCGGTTTCATGCTGGTCGGTGGCCGGAGCACGGGTGTCGTGATCAAGGCGCTGATACCGGGTTCGGTCGCGGAGCGGGACGGTCGGCTGCAGAGCGGTGACCATGTGCTGCAGATCGGTGACGTCAATTTGCGTGGCTTCAGCTCGGAGCAGGTGGCGACCGTACTGCGGCAGTCCGGCCAGCAGGTGCGCCTGATTGTGGCCCGCCCGGTCGAGCCGACCTCGCCCGACTATCAGGCCCTCGCCAGCCATGCCCCAATCATCCCGACCAAGCTGCTAACCGACCCGGACGAGCTCGACCGGACGCTCCTGCAGACGGCTGGCTACACGTCCGGTGCGTTCCTGCAGCCGGCCGTTGGTGGGGCGGCCACGGTCGGGGCCATCGAGCCGCCATCCGCGAGACGGCTCTGCCAGACGCACATAGAAGTGGTGGCCGTCAACAACAACAACAACAGCAACAACCACAACAACCACAACAACAGCAACGGTGCTACACTGTTGGCCAGCGGGTTCGACGGTCTGGGCGGTGGCCTCGAGGCAGTCACCGTACCGACGGTACACGGTACACACGCTCTCACGGCCACCCAGCTCGGTTGCGCGCTACCGGCAATGCCAACGCCCGCCTCGACCGCCCGGGACGTGGCGACGGACGGGCAGCGGTGCAGCCTGGCATCCGTCCTCATCGCAAGCGCAAGCCGGGAACTCATCGAACCGGCCGATCCGGCAGAAACACGACTGATGACGGCGGAGGAGATGATGGTCGGTTTGTTGCAGCAACAGCAGCAGCAGCAGCAGCAGCAGCAGGCGAACAGCGAACCACCGGAAACGCCCGAAACCGAAACGTACGAGGTGGAGCTGCGGAAGAACGTGTACGGGCTCGGCATCACGGTGGCCGGTTACGTGTGCGAAGAGGAGGACCTGTCCGGTATCTTTGTGAAGAGCATCATCGAGGGAAGCGCGGCCGAGATGAGTGGCCGGATCGCGATCAACGATCGCATCGTCGCGGTCGATGGCCGGTCGCTGGCGGGTGTCTCCAACCACCAGGCGGTCGAGATCCTGCGCAACACCGACATCGCGGTCCGGTTGATGCTGGAACGGTTCCTGCGTGGCCGGAAGTACGAGCATCTGCAGGTAGCGCTGATCGATCCCATCACTCCCCACAGCAATGGCGGTAGCTGCCTCGGTGGTGGACAGCAGCAACAGCAGCAGCAGCAGCAGCAGCAGCAGCAGCAACAGCCGCAGCCAGCATCGGTGCATGGAGAGATGGTGCAGATGAAGGGGCACCGGACCGCCACCGGTAGCACTACCGCCAGCGTCAACGTTGCAGCAACGCAGCTGCACCATCACAGCTCGTTCGGTTCCGGGGGGGGACTGGGCCTGCTGCAGTTCGGGGGCGACGGGGTAGGGCTGGTGCAATCGCAATCACAGCAGCAGCTCATCCTGGCGCACTGCCTTGCCTCCCAGTGCCCCTCGCAGTGTCAATCGCAACGCTGCTCCATCGTTCAATCGCCCTCGGTTACGACACTCTCGATCTGTCCGGCGCGCTCCGATGCCGACTCGATGGTGACGGAGTGCGGTGGCATCGAACCGGAGCTCGAATCCGGCACCACGTTCGACTCGAACGTCTTCACGCTCGGTGACAACGGTGCGGAACACTCGTACAGCGACGCTGCTGATGATGATGACGAGGATGATGATGATGATGATGATGGTGGTGAGGACCAAAACCAAGAGAACCATGGCCACGATAACGACGATGTCGATGACGTCGACGGGAACGAGGACATCGACATCGATCTCGGTGCCGACGATGTCAATGGTAATGACAATGGTAATGACGCGCCGTTGCCCGCTGCACCCACCGGTGCCCCAACCACGACGACGGTCGTTGTTGGTGGTGAGTGTAGTGACCACAGCTGTGATACGGTGACGGTGCACCGTGGTGACGGTTCGAGCAGCCACGAGCAGCGAAGGGTGAGAGCGAACCCGGCGCGTCACGACACGGTGGTCGAACGCTGGTCCCGGGAGGTACCGCACAGCCAGATCGTGGTGGCCGATATCCGCAAGCTGGCCGGTCTCGGCATCAGCCTCGAGGGTACGGTCGAGGTGGAGGCTGGGGTTGAGGTGCGCCCGCACCACTACATCCGCTCGATCCTGGAGGATGGACCGGTCGGGCGGGACGGTTCGCTGAAGCCAGGCGACGAGCTGCTGCAGGTGAACGAGCACCGGCTGCAGGGTTTGCGGCACATCGAGGTGGTGAAGATACTGAAGGAGCTCCCGGTGCAGGTGCGCGTGATCTGTGCCCGCGGTAGCTCACCCCCGACCGTCATCAATACGTCACGGAACGCGGAAGCGTTCGAGGCCCGCAGTCTGCTGGCGGGCGGCCTCCAGAGCCTGCAGTGTCTGCAGGGCATCCTCACGAAGGCCCAATCGGAGAGCTCGCTCTACACGTCCAGCACCGCCACCCTCACCGACCAGCAGCGCTCGAAGTCGGTCGAGCAGGTGTCCGGGCTGGCACTCTGGACGAACGAGGTGCTGTACTGCGACATCGAGAAGACGGAGCGGGGCTTCGGGTTCTCCATCCTCGACTATCAGGATCCGCTCGACACGGACGGTACGGTGATCGTGGTCCGTGGCCTCATCCCCGGCGGGTCGGCCGAGGCGACCAACTTTATCTTTCCCGGCGATCGGCTCGTCTCGGTGAACGGCCAGAGCCTGCAGGGTGCGACGCTCGACCAGGCGGTCAGCACGCTCAAGGCGATACCGCTTGGGCCGGCCCGCATCGGTCTCTGCCGGCCGCTCTCCACCTCCGACAACAATCTCTCTTCCTCGCCCGACACACCCACCACCTAACTGCTAGTGGGGTTAGGGACCCCTTAACAGTAGCTAGTAGGAGGAGGGGGTCAGTCTGTTGCTGCTACTGCTGCTGCTGTTGTTGCTTCCAGCTTTCCCTCTTCTCCTTCTTCTCTTTTCTGCGGATTGCGGACAGAATTGTGGTGTCCGCAGTCCGAGACCTTACAGGAACATGTTCCTGCTGTGCTGTGCTCGGACGCGCTGCCGGCGAATGTCACAAGAAGCTGTTGTCCCGCTTGCCCGCTTGAACCACCATTGCCCGACCACCGAGTGCGCTGCGCTGGTAGTAACCAGCTTTTCAGCTTCATTCGCAGGCGCTGTACCGCTTCTCGCCGCCGCTTATGGGCACATGGCACATCGATATGTTACTCCATTTTTTTTTTGGTTTTTTAGGCCACAAAACTCGTACCTTACATAGTAATGCTGCGCTGACTTGCCCACTAGTGGCCGCTGGCTCAGCAACAAGCAGTAGCAGCAATGCAAGCGCGCAATGACCGCATCCAAGTTCACACGACGGTCATACGCGGAAGAGGAAGAACCCCCCCCCCCCCCCCACCCGGCCTCGGGCACAAAACCGCGTATCGAATGCACGCGCCCTGCCACGTTCGTTTGGGGTACTACTACTTAAGCTGCAAAACTCGTACTGTGAGCAACTCATTACATGCTAGTAGATAAATGCAATGTTACTTAGGTTAGCGCCAACAACGGCAACACTTTAGATAAGCTTGAGCGTAAGTTATTTTGTTACTTTTTTCGCTCTCTAGATGAAAACAATGATCAATGATATATACATAGTAGATATATATATGTATAGTGCACGGTAAAGTAGTGCGAATGTCGGCTAGCGTCGGCAGTATAGCGGGCAGCCGACGGTTACGGTTACGGTACGTGAACTGGTGTGTGGAACAACCTATCGCAGGCTGCTGCAGACTGCTGGCTGACGGAAATAAAGGGTGCATACTTATCACAATCATCTGATTGCTTGCAGCAGCAGCAGCAGCCCAGAGAAGCCGCAAGAAGGTAGGGCAGAGTATAGTGCACCTAAACTGCAAACTAACAATAAAGTAAACCCAAACTCAAAGAACTAAATTAAATCGAAAGCGAATTAAAGTCGGAAGGAAAGGAAGTAAGGAACGGCAGGCTAAGGACGGCAGGCGTGCTGCACTGCACCTGGCGGACAGGCGGGCGGACGTGCGTAGGAGTTCGATTCCGTTCAGTAGTAGTGCGAGCAGTGCGTTGCGTGCAAGAATATCGAACCATTAGTAAAGTGATCAATGTAGCTCAAAATACTAATTACTAAACAAACAACAAGCAAAGCAAAAACAAACAAAGGGAAACAAAACCACTTAATAAACCGCATAACGGCATTAAAATCGAGATACGAAAGCTACTCACCCCGGCCCCTCTCCCTCCCTCTCTCCCTCCCTCTCCCCCTCCTCTGCCCTGCTGCACTGAACAACGCTCGGCTTCGATTCCACTGTTTTCAAGTTTCAATTTGTTTGCTTTCGGTTAATTTAATTTTTAATTCAGTCGGTTAACGCTTCCCGGGGGGATTGGACTTGACTTAACTAGTGCTCTAGCCCCCGTCCCCCCCCCCCCCTCCCCTTCCGGTTCTGGGTCGCCTGGGTCAAAGAGAGAGCGAGAAAGGGAAAGAGAAAGAGAAAGAGCCATCCTCCAGTGGTGCTGGACCAAAACGACATGCAGCCTGAGTCAACCAACTAGCAGCAACCCTTCAGAACCCTTAGGCTAAAAATTGCGTCCTGGAAAATAACGCTAGACTGTTAGGTGTGTCAAAAAACTGGAGTGTGTGTGGGAACAGGGGGACATTTGACCAACTACGTGCAGTGCCGGGCGCGCACGATTCACGACCACTTGCGCTTGCGTGTGCGTATGCGTGCCTGTAGTGGTAGTAATGTGCGGGAGCATCAACACATCAATCTTGTGATAATCGTGTTTTTCCTTCCTTAGTTGCCTTTTTGTGTTCACTGCGCTGCGGAGAGCAGCAGCAGCAGAAGCAGCAGCAGTTCACGCACCGCACAACAGCACCAATCAAGATCCAATCCACGAGTTGCACACAGGACACACAGGCACATAGACTTACACTTACTCTCGGCTTGTAGGATCCCCACGTGTGGCCAGGCGACAGCGACGGAAGGCGCCTATAGCGCACTTGGATCCACCGCTGCACCGCTATCTGAATGCTATTGACATATCGTAAAATAGAGAGAGAGAGAGAGAGAGAGAGAGAGAGAGAGAGAGAGAGAGAGAGAGAGAGAGAGAGAGAGAAGGAGAGAGAGAGCAGAATGGCTACCCTTTGTGCTAGCGAAATCACAGGAGCAAGGGACCTTTGATTTTCCTCTAAACGTATAATGTTAATAAAGGTAGCCGGAGGGATGAGAAAGTGGTTTCGGGAGGGGAAGGGAGGGAGATAGCCAGGAAGACACGGAAAACGGTAGCAATTAATGTAGGGTAAAAGCCGTTGAAGCCTAGCATATCCTTAAGCCTAGCGTTCCGAGCGGAGCGACCTAGCTAACCACAATCCAATTCCCTAAAATGTTCCGGATCCAGGACCGACTGCCCTGGATCCCTTCTGGTACAAGCCCCCCCCCCCCTACCACCCCCTCCCCCTCTGCCAGATAGTGCGCACAAAACATGGACCAACCTAGTGGTAGTGAGTCCGTAAAGTATGTGTGTGTGTGTGTGTGTGTGTGTGTGTGTGTGTGTGTGTGTACGTGGTGTGCTACTGTGCACCACAGGGACAGGAGTTCGCATCGCAACTACTACTGCAATTATCAGGAACAGTGGGGGAAGAGAAGAAGAAGAGAAATCAATGAAACCCCGCATCTCGCATACCTACTACCTACACACGCACACACACACTCACACGAACACACACAAACACACACACACACACACCACCTTACACAAATCCCCGAACGATAACTCGATCGATTTCGTCAATCTCAATACGAAGCATAATAAATTGCGCAAATGATCAACTCAACTGTTTGCCAGTTGTTAGTGGAGCAGGAAGGCGTCATCCAATGGAAGGTACCGGAACCGAGCGGGGAGGTGTGTGGCGCGCATTTCTCGCAACAACATCCGAACATCCGATTCTGCTACTTCTGCTCTGAACTGAACCTGCTCAGGATAAGCTATATAAGCCTGCCTTTATTTACTTGCTACAGGGTTCGCAGTCTGCTAAGGCGTGGTGTTCTGCTCCTCCTCCTCCAGTCCTTCTGACAGGCCAACTGCCTCGAGTGCGGCACGGTAAAGCCGCTCGGCCAGCTGCTCGTCCTTCGCCAAATCGGTCAGCTCCACCGGTTCGCAGTCACTACGCAGGCAGACACAAACACACACACACATGGAATGAGGTGAAGGATGAGAAGCAGGCCGTACGCTTGAATCTATACTCACTTGTACAGGCCACCGGTGTGGCCATTTAGCTCGGGATCCGTCACTAGCCGTACGATGGTTTGGGCACCCTGCGCCGGACTCTTCATGAACAGCCACATCCAGGGATAGGTGAGGATCCGGGCGAACAGTGCCCGCATGATGGGTGAGTGGCGCAGGTGCCCGGTCCCGCGTACCAAACCCGGTGTGCAGCAGTTGATGGTAGTCGTGGGCGGTAGCCGCTTGGCCAGCGCCCGGCTCGCCAGCACGATCGCCAGCTTTGAGTGGGAGAACGCATCGCGACCGCTGGCGGGCGGCTGGTGGCGCTGGTTCAGCGGATCGTCGGTCGGGTGCGCAATCCGGCCCGCCGTGTACCCGTGAGCCACCACGTTCACTATTCGCCCCGGCGGACCATGCGGTGACCGTGCCAGGGCCGGTAGCAGCAGCTGGGTCAGCAGGAGATGCGCCAGGAAGTTGCACTGCAGGTGCGGCTCGAACCCATCGACCGTCGGGCCCGGTGGATGAAAGATGACGCCCGCGCAGTTGACCAGCACATCGATGGCTGGGTGCCGGGCCAGCAGTTGGCGCGCGAACCGTCGTACACTGTCGAGCGAGGCGAGATCAAGGGCCAGCACCTCCACATCGGTCGCACCGGCACGAATCAGTTCGGCCCGTAGATGCTGCTGCTGGTCCGGGTTGCCGCGGCAGGCCAGCACCAGTTGGGCGTTACGTCGGGCTAGCTCCCGGCACACCGCGCTACCGATGCCACCGGAAGCACCGGTCACTACGACCAGGCGGCCCGGTATGGCATTACCGTTCGGGCACGGCTGGCCTCCCATGTAAGCTCTGCAGAGAACGAGTGGAGGGTTGTGGGGGGTGGGAGGAAAGTCGGTTGAGTGTCGAATTCGGTCGGTCGGTTTCCCGATGGATGGATGGTCGCTTCACCTCACGGTACCGATGACGAAGACGATGGCCGCAATTATAAATGGCCACCAGGTGGCGAATGGATCGGCTTCCCCGAGCGCCCCCTTGATCTCCTCCAGCAGCGCCATAACCTCACAAACCGAGTGGAGATGTGATTTTGTCTATCAAAAAAAAAAAAAAAAATGCGCACCGCTTTCCTGCCTGATCTGTTGATGGTCCAGATACACTAAACAAGTACTAACCGAGACGTACGGCACTCAGTGGTCGACTGCGGGGCGGATATTGATATGATGGGAATGGCGGCGTAGCGTGCCATACTGTCTCGATCCCCCCAACACACTCCCGATCGAGCATGATGCTCTAAAAGAGAGAGAGAGTGAGAGCGAGAGAGAGTGAGAGCGAGAGAGAGAGCGAGAGCGAGAGAGAGAGAGAGAGAGAGAGAGAGAGAGAGAGAGAGAGAGAGAGAGAGAGAGAGAGATCATTCCCCCGTTTCTTTATCCAGCACCGGAACTGATCAATTCCGACGGCTAATGCGGGCAATGGCCACCGACCTGGCACCAGGACGGCTTAACGAGATGGACTGACACATAATGTGCGTGTGTGTGTGTGTGTGTGATCACGTCGCCCGCTTAGGTCGTAGGTCGTTAAAAGTAGGTCGTGGTAGAGAATCGTTCCCTGGCTCCCTCCTGCTGCTCGTCCTTTTCGATAAGTTGTTTCGGGATGATTTTCGCTTCCGGTCAATGAATGCGAATCGTGTTCGGGTCGCCTTCTTAGGAAGTTGAAACAATATAGCCTTTTACGGGAACGAAACAGAGCGCGTACATCTCCCCGAAGGGCATACTCCAGCGCAGAAGACATGCACATGCAACGTTCCGCCGCGTTTCGGGGTCACCCTGTGTTCGGTTTGCGCTCGGCTGTCAAAAACGGTGCCACTGGTGCGTGCGTGCGTGTGTGACAGGCGGCCCGTTGCCCGTATGTTTATTAGATTAGAAGTTGTTTTTCGTCGCCGATCGGGGGCTGGCAAAGCCGCAGCTGCAGCAGTAGCAGGTGCTCTCTACGTGCTGGGGGCTGTTGTGGGGAGTGTGTGAAGTGTGTGTCATCGGTGTGTGAACCCCGAAACGGCGAGTTCCATCCTCGTTTGCCGTCATCGCCGTCGATCGGTCGCCATCCGGAGCCGGACTACCGGGGACTACTTAGCAGCAGGCTCGCCGTGGCACATCTTTGCCGCTAGGGACAAAGGGAGAGAAAGAGGTAGGATGAGTCAAAGAGAGGGTGGTTGGTATCCGTGGAGGCTGACTAGCTCACATTCCGCTAATGCTTGCCGTCATTCCTCCGCGTCATCGCTTGTAGCAGCAGCAGCAGCAGCAACAGCAGGAACATCAGAACAGAATAGTTGAGGAGCTGGTGTAGAGGCGGCGCGCTATCAGAAACGGCGTTGGTGCGGTCACAACAATCAACACCCTATCCACACACACACACACACACGCGTGCGCGCGCGCAACACAACAGAAGGAGAGAGAGAAAGAGAGCACGGAACTCCCATCAACCCGTTCGTTCGTCCAACTAGCCGCAACAACCGGGAGTGTGTCACCTGTACCTGCGAGCCTGTGTACCTGTCCCGTTCCGTACAGGTTGTGACGATGGCCGCGGGCTTCGAGGAGTATGGCTATCTGGCCTCATCCAATGGACAGTATGTAAGTGCGACAAACAGGGGCGGACGGGGACACCTGTGCATGCTTTAACCACGGGCGGGAACCGCAAATAGATCATTCACCTCCCCCTCCCCCCCCCTATCCTTACTCTTTCCTTCTCGATAACAGGAGTGATACAGTTTGTCCTCCCTCACCACCTTGCACCCTTACCCCATTTTGTACCCTAACTCTCAGGCGATGCCCCTGACATAGGGCGTCTGGCACGATGATTCATACCTGCCTGTTCGCCTACCCCCCCCCCCCCCCGCACTCGCACCCTCGTCTCGCATGCTCTCCTTGTCTCTGCACATGCAACGCATACACACACACATTGCTGTGCGACGGTGGGATTACCGCTGGATAATAACTTCGTCATGTGGTGACACTAAAATCGATTGGCCATTGGTCATTTGACATTTGGAACGACATGCAAGACGGACGGGGATGGTGATGGGGGGGGGGGGGGAATGAGATAGGGAAAATTGTCGCAAAAATGCGTCTTTTGCAGCAGGGAAAGATCCGATGCTTTATTTTACCGTCTTTTCCGCTCTCTCTCTATCTCTATCAAACACTGCCCTTCATCACCGGTTCTTACTTTTACTGATATATCATCTTCCCTCAAATTGCAGAGTGACGATAGTGCCTGTGCACGGTTACGGATCCGGGTGATAGCCGGCTCGCAGCTGGCCAAGAAGGACATCTTCGGAGCGAGGTGAGATCATATGCAATAACTGCACCGCAACGCATGGCCTAGCGAAATGCCTCATTTGTTCCTACTTATAGCGACCCGTACGTGCGTATTGACTTGAACACCATCGTCGGCGACGAGATCATCGATTCCGTGCTGACCAAGACGAAGAAGAAAACACTGCACCCGCAATGGAACGAGGAGTTTATCTTTCGCGTCAAACCTCACGAGCACAAGCTTGTGCTGCAGGTGTTCGACGAGAACCGGCTGACGCGGGACGACTTTCTCGGCATGGTCGAACTGACGCTCGGTGATCTGCCCAAGGAAGGCGAGGAGCAGCCATCCGCACCGAACACGGTGCGATATCCGCTCCGGCCGCGCAGGTCAGTACGGTATCGTGCAGCCATTAGCTTCCCTTCTGCTTCCCCCTATCCAATTGGGTTTTTGGGTAACGGAAGGCCAACTGCGCAGCTGGACATACTGACGACTACAGCTGCTTCACTGGTGTTCATTGCTGTTAATTAGCCGAAAACATACGGACGGACTTAGATGCTTAGGTAGTTAGACTCACCAATTAAGCGAACATGACATACACAAGTTGAGGCACGTCAGGTCATAAACATTTATGCGTAGCTTGATTACGAATGCGTAGCCTGCTGAAAGCCTGCGACTAGCGACAATTCAAGCAGCAAAGCAAAACAATGGTCTCCTATCATTCGAGGAGCAGCAATACCTCGTGCTCTATCTAATATTTATTCCCTACTTCCTCTCCACCCACTCCCTAATTGTCATGTCTGTTTCGAGCTGGAGGTGTGATTCGCGCCGTTCAATCATTGTGCTGCATCTGCGGTACTACTTATCTTCCGTCGGTCTTTGCGAAGGTTGCGATTGTGGATTGGAAGTTTGGGGGAGAATCTTCTTCTATTAACTGATTGTCACTGAATGTCTCACCCCGTATTTTCTCCGTCTGTAGTGCCCGGTCGAAAGTTCGAGGATTCCTAGATCTCTACCACTCTTACATACAGGATCAGAGCACCTGCAACGAGACTGACTGGGAGTTGATTGACTCCACCCGCTCGGAACCTACGGTAAGAAGTGTACAAGCTAGCAGAGATATGTACCTGGGTAGCTGGTAACCGTGCTCATTTTCTTGGCTTATTTGTCCCTCCTGCTCATTTGTTTCATCACTTTCCCCCACAGCTGGCCGCCCAGGAGACGGATGGTGGCGATAGTCCCCGCGTAGCCGACACACTGCCGACTGGCTGGGAGGAGCGACAAGATGCGAACGGGCGCACCTACTACGTCAATCATGTCGCTCGCTCGACGCAATGGGAGCGTCCGACGGCGATGTAAGTTTGCTAGGTGTATTACCTGCTAATGTGGAGTCCCTGTATCGCTCGCTGGTGAAACTCGCTGATCGATTTGTTCTTCTTCAGCTCATCGCAAGCAACGGCCGAGAACGACATGGATGTGGCCTTCCAGCGGCGAGTACATATTAGCGTAGATGATAACGTAACGGTAAGTGTTCACAAGACCCTTGATTGCCCCGGCATTCCGGGGAACGATCGCAACGATTGACAATGACGCAACAAGAAGAGAGACGCAGAAAGATAGAAAGAGAGAATTATTTTGGGGGTGCCGATGTATTACATGCATGCATGAAACTATTCGTTTGCATGAACTTTTCAAAATATTCCATGTGTCGCATGTGGTGATCCAGGAAGGGCTCCTAGCTGGACGAAATTTTTCCTGTTCTTTACTTTTCATTTGTTTTTTTTTTGTCTAATTCGACACGGCATTCACGCGGGGTTTTTTTCACACGCGGTGTGGGTTTGTATTGCGGTTTGTTGCGTTCCCTCCGCTGGATTGATTCATTGGTCAAACGGACACTGATCATAGGACATGGATGACATCAGTATCGATACGGAGACCTCGCTGGATAACAGCGAGGATCAGGAGGAGGAGGAGCAGGTGCAGGAGGACCATCATCATCACAGTTGCTTTGCTGGTACGGGAGCCGTGTCGAGCGTGGAAGAGGTGCCACTGTTGCTGACCCAACAGGACGACGATAACGAGACCGTTGATCGGCAGTCTGGAATGAGTGAGATCTGTGCAGCAGTATCCATCGAGGGACCGATAAGCGGAGAAGAAGAGCTGGTTGCTGGGCTGATGCCAGCTGACGAAAATGATGAGATCGGTGTCGATGCATTAGCTCACACTGAGGAAGAGATCGGGCCTAACGCCGAAACGGAGGAGGTTCGAGCGTTTCTGTCGTGTGCGTGTGTTTGTGCGTGTGCTACGGTTGCCCACCCGCTAGCTAGCACCGTTAATCCGTTGATCGTGTAGTAGTTATACGTATACCCTCGTACCGTAGTACCGGTTTGATTGTGTCGCATATTGGCTACGCAATGTCCCTCCCCTTCCTTCTCCTTCTCCACCTCCCAAACTCTAAGGTTTACATGGAACTGGCTGGGAGATGTCTTCGAAATTTGTTCCAGGGCGGCGTCCCCTACCTGCGACACGTGATGTGTACCTTCGATCAGTGACCTTCGCGATTAGGACTTTACGATACAATTTTGCTTTTCGTTTTGCTTTTCCGCCAAATCCCCGCCGTTCCTATCACACGCGTTGGCATACGGAATCCCATTTCCCCCCTTCAAAGATGCGCAGCTGCGGCACCGACGGATGCGGTAGCTCCGCCTCATCTTCCACCGTCAGCTTGATCACTGAAAGAGAAGTGCAGCCAGGCAATGCCACTGAGCAGGATGTGGTGCTGCGTCGCGAGTCCGCGACGACACGCCAACGGCCAAACGTGGCAGCTGGCTGTCCGCCGCTGCTCCCGGCCGCGCTCGTTCGCCGCTCGACACGACCTGCATCTACCCCGCATGGTGCCCTACTCGATCGGAGCAGGTTGGTGTGGTGTCGGGCGACACGCTCTAGCCATTCGGTCCTTACGTACGTGATCGCTCCTTTTTTCTCATTCTTCACATTTTTCCTCCCTCCCCTGCCATTCTACCGTACATCCCATTTCGGTGACCGTTTCGTGCGAACCGGCCAGTCGCTATCGGCGAGCCACCACCGCGAGTTTAGCCATTCCAATTCCGTTTCCCGGCGGTTCCAGGCCGCCCCGGATAGGCATCGAGTGTGCAGGGCTGCCCCGATGTATCGAAAAAGTTCAGGTAAACCTTGTTCCGCCAATCGCCAATCCAAAACCAAGGTCACTCATATATCAAGCGGTGTCGGACTCAAAGTGGCTTTCATATTGTGTCGGGCTTGTTGCTCTGCGTCCGTTTTGTGTTTCGGTTGTGATGGACTCTAGGTTAGTGTCTTGCTATGCTCCGCTTTCGATTGTCGTCCTCGGCCCAAAGGTGGTGTCCGTATCGAAATATGGTCTAGGCTAGTGCTGTAAAGCTAAGCAATGTTAGTGATAAGCTCGCTTCGCTTCAGTGTGTCTGTGTGTGTGCGTAGACGTGTGTTTGTGTTGGTAGTTCTGATTCCGATATATAAGCCCCACTCCCACGTTATGCTTTACTCCCGTAGGAAGGAGAGAATGGTACGCAAGGACAGTCGGGGCACGGAAACGCAGATGGTCGTTCGTCCAGCCGATCGTCACTGGGTAGCGCTAGTAGCCTTCGACTGGCAGCAGCGCAGCCCCAGCGCACCGAGGGAGGACCAGAACCAGACGACGACGTCGTAGATGGTGGTGTCGGTGTGGTGCAGCGAACTGCTGTACTGCCGTCCAGTAGCAGCAACAGCGTGAGCAACAACAGCAATAACAACATCGTCACTGCGAACAGTAACAACGCTAGCGCTAGCGGTGGCAGCAGTAGTAGCACCAGCAGCAGCAACAACACCCCCAACAACAACAATAACAACAACAATAACAACAATGACCTGAGTGATGACCGGTCCTCGACACGCTCGTCCACGTCGAACGAGAACGATTCGTCGTCGAGCAGCAGTCCGGCGGGTGGGGCAGTCATGCTGCCGGCCGGCTGGTCCATGCAGCTCGCTCCGAACGGGCGCGTCTTCTTCATTGACCACAACGAGCGGAAAACTTCGTGGGTCGATCCGCGCACCGGCCGTGCAAGCCCAATGCCCAACAGTGGTGGCGGTGGTAGCGGTGGTGGTGGTGGTGGAGCCGGCGGCAGTTCCGGTGGTTCGGGGAGCGATGCGCACAAACCGGAGGACGGTCTCGCCCCGTTACCCGAGGGCTGGGAGGAGCGGGTGCATACGGATGGGCGTATCTTCTTCATCGATCACAGTACGTATTAGAGGTGCTCTAGTACCCAACGCACCAGCTCTCTTGTTCTGTTCAATATGTCTTTTACCTTTTGCCCCGCAGACACGCGTACCACTCAATGGGAGGATCCACGACTTTCGATACCGAACATAGCGGGCCAGGCCGTACCGTACTCGAGGGACTATAAGCGGAAGTACGAATATCTCAAAACACAGCTGCGAAAACCGGTAAGGACGAGAGGGTAAATGCACGAAACCCGCCTGATTGGTCCATCCCTTCCTTGTTATCTCTTTTGCTGCAGCAAAATGTGCCGAACAAGATCGAAATCAAGGTACGGCGGGCCTCGATACTGGAGGACTCGTACCGGATCATTAACTCCATCACCAAGGTGGATCTACTGAAGACGAAGCTGTGGATAGAGTTCGAAGGCGAGGCGGGCTTAGATTATGGTGGTTTAGCCCGCGAATGGTTCTACCTGCTGTCGAAGGAGATGTTCAACCCGTACTACGGTCTGTTTGAGTACTCGGCCATGGACAACTACACCCTGCAGATCAACCCGTTCAGCGGCCTATGCAACGAGGATCATCTGCATTACTTCCGGTAGGCAGCAGTAGCTCAATGGTTTTACCAGCCTGCCCCGGTTCCCCGGGTCATCTTACCACCTTCTTCCACTCACTGACGCGGGTGTATTGTGTGTGTGTGTGTGCAGGTTCATTGGCCGGGTGGCCGGTATGGCCGTATATCATGGCAAGCTGCTGGACGCGTTCTTCATTCGGCCGTTCTACAAAATGATGCTGCAAAAGGCGATCGAGCTGAAGGACATGGAGTCGGTTGACATGGAGTACTACAACTCGTTGCTGTGGATCAAGGAGAACGACCCCAGTGAGCTGGCGCTGACATTCTGCCTGGACGAGGAAACGTTCGGCTACACGAGCCAACGAGAACTGAAGCCGAACGGGGCCGAGATCGAAGTGACGAACGAGAACAAGGACGAGTACATACGGCTCGTCATCCAGTGGCGGTTCGTGTCGCGCGTTCAGGACCAGATGCAGGCTTTCCTCGATGGCTTCGGCTCGCTCGTGCCACTCAACCTGCTCAAGATCTTCGATGAGAACGAGCTCGAGCTGCTGATGTGCGGTATCCAGAGTATTGACGTGAAGGACTGGAAGCGCAACACGCTGTACAAGGGCGACTACTATCCGAATCACGTGATCGTACAGTGGTTCTGGCGCGCCGTCCTCTCCTTTTCGAACGAAATGCGTGCCCGACTGCTACAGTTCGTCACGGGCACCTCGCGCGTACCGATGAACGGCTTCAAGGAGCTGTACGGTTCGAACGGGCCGCAAATGTTCACCATCGAGAAGTGGGGCACCCCCGAAAACTATCCCCGTGCGCACACATGGTAAGTGAGTGCAGGGACGGATTTTATTTTAAGCACACACACCCACATTCGCCATTTCCACCCGCAGCTTCAATCGACTTGATCTACCGCCATATGAAAGCTACCTGCAGCTGAAGGATCGTCTGGTGAAGGCAGTGGAAGGCAGCCAGGGCTTTGCCGGTGTGGACTGAGCAGCTGACGAGAGATAGATAGTCGGCAATCGCTCCGTCCAGTACTCCCTGCGTGTGTGCGTCTGCCCCCGCCTAAAAAAGTCCGCCGACAAAACCCAGCTCCTACGCTTCGCAACAGCTTTCATCTTCCTTCATCACCTGGAGCCCCAGGTGGTGTTAGGACGGGCGAAGAAAACGACGTTCGACGTCGGCATGACGGCAGAGAGATCATGACAATCAAACGGCTGATTAGCGCAACCCCCACGTTCCGTGTTTCCCCTTCCCCGCCGCTCCTACATCACCTTACTGAGCCCACGATCGCGTAATTCGATAGCAATCTGTACGCGACTTACTATCTCCCTCTTCCCGTCCCCCAAATGCAAACTTAAGCAACGTGATATTTAATACCAGCTGCCAAAAGCAAACCTTAACAAAGCAAGCATGAGAATGGAGGATAGGGAAGAAAATGCAGGAAAAATGATAGATATAGCGAAATAGAGAGCAAGAGAGCAAGAGAAAGAGAGAGAGAGAGAGAGAGAGAGCACGAGAGAGAGAGAGAGAGAGAGAGATCGAGAGAGGAAAGGTGATAGATAGATAGAGAGGGAAAGAGAGCGAGAGAGCGAGAGATAAAACGAAAAAGAGAGAAAGAGGTAGAGAGAGATTATCTTATATATCATATACTATATATTGTAGCACTATTGTAGAACAGTTCCTTATCCAGGCAATATATGCATCTCCTTCTTCTACTAGCCTTCAAGCAATGCAATGTAGATTTCGTTGAGAAGTTCTTTGAAAACCGAGAAACACAAAACGAAGAAAACAACAATGAAAAAACAAAACCCAAAGAGAAAAAGAGCTCGATAACGCGAATGAGCGATTTGAGCAACATGCATAACATTCGCTTTGCGCTAGGTGCTGTATGCGCGATTGCGTGCCCGACCGAATGTGTGTGTGTGTAAAACCGTGTCCAAACGATGACGAATGTTGGAGAATTTCTCGACGAGAACTTCGCAAACAAACGTCATCCCATACAAATCCGTCGAGAAGTTATCGCGATAACTGGAATGCACGTGTAGACAGCGAGCAAGCGAGAACGAGTGAAAACCCCCTTAAACTGTGTCCAAACGATGACGAATGTTGGAGAATTTCTCGACGAGAACTTCGCAAACAAACGTCATCCCATACAAATCCGTCGAGAAGTTATCGCGATAACTGGAATGCACGTGTAGACAGCGAGCAAGCGAGAACGAGTGAAAACCCCCTTAGGAGCTGTCAAATCGTATGTAAACAGTAGGGCGAGAAAGTTATCGCGATAACTTTTGCTCAAATTGAGCAAAAGTTATCGCGATAACTTTGTTGCTCGTTTGGACGCAGTTTTAGGAGCTGTCAAATCGTATGTAAACAGTAGGGCGAGAAAGTTATCGCGATAACTTTTGCTCAAATTGAGCAAAAGTTATCGCGATAACTTTGTTGCTCGTCTGGACGGAGTTTAAGGATGGCACTGGATGCGTTATAGGCCCCTTAGTGACTGGAGTGCGGAAAGAACTAGTTAATTAAAAAAGGAGTAAACACACACTTATACACCTCTATTTAAAACCTACAGCCATTTAGCTAGCTAGCGTTGAAATTCTAAATCAACCATTGACTTGAAGTCGAGATGAGCAAGAGGGCAGCAGCAGCAGCTCTCTCAGCGATGGTGTAGCGAGGCGTTTGGCAATGCAATGCAACCCTTTCGGCAGAGGAGGCTACGTTCTAGCTAGAAAAGAATAGGATGAGATGAAAAAAAAGGGAGAGGGGGAGGGGAAGAAGTACAAACCTAGTTTGATTCCATCACACACACGCAGGCTCGTGCGTGATCTTGTCTTAGCCCCTTATCCTATACCATCTAGCTCCTCGATCCTCTTTCTCTTCATCCCTCATGCTACTGAGCTGTTAACTGTTTTCCCCTGGCTGATTTGAGGGGCTTTCGTTACGCCTGATGGTGCTAGAACTTCATGTTGATTGTTGCGAAACCCTTGCATGCTGCGAGAAATTACAGCATTCGTGCAGGATGCAGTGGATGCAGCAGGGGATCGCAGTGGCTCTATAATTTTAATGCTGTATTGAATGTACTAAGCGTGAGACTGTGACGCGCAGGAGCCAAAACGCAGGAGCGCTTGCGTCCGGGTTTTATTTTATTCTAATTCAATTACTTTACTGTAGCTCAACCGATTAAAGAATATACGTATACCAGGTTTCTCGTGTTATTTTTATGAGCGCGCCCAGAGGAAGGAATGTCCGAATGTCATCGAAACCCCGTTACGCAGGGCACTCCGTAGTCGATTGGTAATTTTATCCCGCGGATTCGTCGCAGTGAATCTTTATTTTCATCAATAAATGCAAATCATTCATGTTCGTCTCGCTCGCTTTTGTCAATGCTTGATGTAGGCGGTGGACGGTTGCTCTTGGTGTACCAGGGAGAGGGTGGAGGGGTGCTTAGCTCGCAGTACCTCGCCTGCTTGTTACTGCGCCTTTGCTAACTTGTAAGAACTAGTACAGGTACCATCGCATTTGCAGTTGTGCATACATACGCTACAAGTCCGCGTAGAGAGAGAGATAGAGAGAGAGAGAGAGAGAGAGAGAGAGAGAGAGAGAGAGAGCGATGTGAAATGGTATGCCATCGGTTATCGGCGATTGCAGCATATGGTGTTGTGGTGGAAACCAACCTGGTTCAAGGCGACCAACCAAGGACAACGCATCGGTCCCGTGGCACAGATAGACGGTGCTCGGTAGCTTCGGTAGGGTAGGAGCCTAGCGGCGCGGAGTAGGGGTGTTTTGTTTTCGTCCCCGAAAATTGCTAGAACTTACCTCGTTGCTGCTTCGCCTCAACGCACGGCTGCTGCGGTTACTAGGCGTCCTATGGCGACTGTTGGCACAGCTTTCCATGCTCGCCCCCTATTCCCCCTTGCACACCGATAATGACTGGCAATCCCCTGGGGCCTCCAGAGAACGAGAGAACGTGCGACGGTTGCTACGGATTGCAAAACAACCTTTTTGTGTACACAACAGGCGCGTGTTGGGATTCGCATAGCTTCCCCTCCTCCCAATCCCCCAACATCCCATTCTCTCCTTCTTTGCCTCTCCGCCTGTCCCACAAAACTCAAGAAAATAAGGACCAAACACAGTACCGCTCAGTGTAATGTTTTTTTTTTTCAGTGAGAAGGAGTAGTTTTTATTTTTCGCCATTTTTTCTCATACGTGTCTCCGCATAACGTTTAAATGTAGATACTATTACGCCAGGGCGCCAACGATGCCGCCGCGCACAGCGAACCACACCCACCCACTAGAGGTGGCACCGTGGGGCCCTTGACCTGTGCTTCAAGCCGCACAATTCGTCATCGACTATCGGTCGGTTGTTGGTGGCGCGCCACAAGAGGCTTCCACGATTTAGGATCCTTCCCCATTTCCACTACCCACCTTTTTCCTCTCCAAGTTCTCTTTTTTCCTGCCTGAGCTATCCACCGCATACTCGCTTCCCCCCGTTCCTTCCCCTCCCTCCTTCAACAGGCAACTAAACGACCTGTAACCGCGCTTGTGCCGCCTTGTAATATGATACATTTTACGCAGCTAAGCTACCAGCGCCGCCGGCCGCTTACCGCGGTGATCGCGAACCGATCGCGGAGAGAAAGGGGAAGGGAAGTACGCCCCCTCCCCATTGGCAAAGGGAGGCTATCTTCATGTCGCACTTCTTTCATCTCTGCTCTGCGCTGTCTGCCTGCATCAAACTTGAGCAACAAAAGGATTCCGGATCCTTGGAAACCAACGGAACAACCTAACAGCGAACCAAACCTCACAAACAAGAGATTCCAGGATGACGGGAAGGGGTTCGCTCGATCGAGTTCGATCCTGTCAAATGCGTAATGGCGGTGCTGATCCTTTCTATTAAGTTTTGTTTTTTTTAGTGTCATGGTAGGGAGAAGGCCCTATGTGGATAACAATGGCAGAGGATGAGAAAGATAAGAGAGAGAGAAAGAGAGAGAGAGAGAGAGAGAGAGAAAGAGAGAGAGAAAGAGAGAGCAAAACAGAGAGAAAAATGGGGTGGAAAGAGTTTTTTGACACCGATCGAGGTCCTGTATGTCGAATTAGTAATAATTAATACTTTCTAGTGCAACCATGTTGTCAGATTAGAATGTCACATGACGACGTAAAACGCGAACTCTGGTTCGCCATTCGTAAAACTAAACGTCAATAAATAGCGTTGTTTCTGGGGTGTAAGCCCGTGTATGTGTGTAGTGTGTGTGTGTATGTGTGTGTGAATGAGTGTGTAAGTGTGTGTGATTATATAAAGGTGCATGTAAGTGCGCGCACGTATGTCTGTATGTCTTTGCGTGTGCTGATGTCATTCATATAACAAATAAATAAATAAATACATAAATAAATAAATAAATAAATAAATAAATAAATAAATAATAGTAACAGTAATAATAAAAATAATAATAATAATAATAATATTACTAATAATAATAATAATAATAATAATGATAATAATAATAATCAGAGCATTCAAATAATAATAATTAGTGTAATAATAAAAGCATTAATATTAAAAATAATCATAACATTAATAAACATAATTATCAAAATAAAGATAGTAATAAAAATAATAATATTAATTCGAACCGATGGGGAAGAGCGTACGGATCTGGGCGGATTGCACCAAAAACCACTGGCAGCACACGCGACACTTGGAGCACCGCGGGATGTGCGGAGACGGGGGGTTGGTTGCAGGCAGTAACAAATTCGGGCTCGTAAAGGCTCGAGCGCTCAAGGGGACTTCGACTCGACTCGAAAAGCGAATCACTGGCAAGGGCAAGGATTTTGGGCGCACGCATGTGCTGCGCTACCGAGACCACCATCACCACCACTAACCACCACCACCCGTCCCGTTGGAAAGGACGTCGCGCTTTCAGTTCCTCGCTCAAACGCCCCTTCCCACCCCCTCTTGTTACCTGTAAAAAGGGTGGCATCCACGCCATCTTGAATCTGCTTGGAAGGGATGGAAAGACAAAGCATGTGAAGCTCCTACGTAGCCGCGCTAAATAATACGCTCAATAGCGCCAGTAGTAGTAGTAGTAGTAGTAGTAGTAAGAGATACTAATATAACAGGGACATAGGGGTAGTCTAATCTCTAATGTCGTAAGGGCTACTAAGGATAAATACTGCCCGCATATCCAAATGTCTCGTCACACACGGACGGTCGATAAACAGAGCGAGAGAGAGTGAGAAAGAGAGAGAGAAGCGGAAAGTGGGAGATATCTTTAGGGAGATAAAGATACAGGTAAGGGAGGGGGGAGGCGATGGTCAGGTCGAGGTCAATAGTAGCAGCAGCAGTAGCAGCAGCTATACTCAGGTATAGAAGATGCGCGGCGACGTTTTGGAGGAGACGGATTTGGTGGACTTGAGTGTGCTGCTGGTGGCGTTGTTGGGTGTGTTAGTGAGGGAGCTGGGCCCACCCTGCGGTCCGCACAGTACGGTGGCAGGGATCGCGGTCCCGTGTGTCAACCGTGGATTGGTAAAGGCAACCGAGCGCTCCTTGGCGGTCGAGGTCCCACAAATACCACCACCCCCACCACCACCACCACCGAGTGCGGACAGTGCGAACGGTTTGAGGCGCACGCACAGGAAGGCGGACGTGACGCAAGAGGCGAGCAGAATCGAGAGCAGCACGACGATGGTGACGGTAAAGCCGGGCGTGGTCATACAGATGAGACCTTCGTCCCTTGCCGAGAAGACCATGGTCGAGTCAAGCAGCGTATCGTTCTGACCGAGCGCACCGATCGGGAAGGTAAGATCGCCCGGTGACACTACCCGTATCACGCGGTTTAACCCGACGTCCTCCTGCTCCTGCTGTTGTTGGGCGTTGTCTGATGCGGATGCGGATGCGGTAGCGGTGCGTCGCGTGCGCCGATGGATCCGCCGATCGTCCCGCTTCCGGTTCGAGGTGAACACGTGCGCATCGAGCGATTGGGGTGGGGGCGGGGGCGGTGGCGGTGGTCCGTACTGCTGGTGTTCCGGTCCACCGGACAGATGGTGCACATCGAGCTGCTGGGCGCCCGGTTCGCTGCTGCACTGCTCCGGGCACTGGTAGCGGCAAATCTGGATCGTACACTGGAAGTGCACCTCCATCGAGTCCGGGAACTTGAAGGCCTGGAAGTGGGCGTACGACAGTACCGAGGCGGATGCACCGAAGTTTTTGATCTTGGTGAAGCGCGACATCAGCTTCGGGCGCGTCACGCAACCACGCTGATCGACCAGCTGGATCGGTGCCCGCTTGCCATCGTGCGCCATACAGTTGCGCACCAGCATATCGAACTTGCTGTCGTCGTCCTTGATCGCGAGCACCATCGTCATGGTTTGACCGATCTTCACCAAACCCGACACCTCCGACGCCCACGGACCCTTACCGACCTGGATCTGCATCCAGCAACCGACGTTGTCACCGGCAAAGTCGGCCCGTATCACGTCCAGCATATCGACCGGGAACGGCCGGAACGTGACCGATTTCTCGTACTGATCGTGCCAGGTGCAGCGCAGCTTCCGGGCCTGATCCCACACCTCCTGCACCTGCGGATCGTACTGCAGCACGATGATGTTCTCGAAGTACGAGCCGGCGTTGGTGTCGGTACCGGAGTATCCGTTGTACAGGACGTTGTCCGTGTTGCCGGCCGTACCGCACTCGTGGATACCGATGTCGAAGCTGGCCGACGTCTTGCCGAGCCCGGCCGGCAGATGAACGCAGTTGACGTTGCTGTAGTGGCCCTTGGAGAAGATGATGCCGAAGAAGGGTTTGTCGAACTGGACGTACACCTTCATGCCCTGCTTTTCGCACTTTACGTCCAGCGACACGATCTTCGGCATGTCCTGGAGCGGTGACGACCACAGCTCGTTCCCGGCCAGTGGCCCACCATAGTGCGCTCCCTTGTCCCCGCTGGTCAGCTCCAGGCTGTGCACCTTGGACTGTGCCGCCTGAGGGCCCTGCGGTCCTTGTGGCCCTTGCAGTACCTGCTGCTGCTGCTGCTGCTGCTGGTGCTGTGGTGGTGGAGGTGGTGGTGGTGGTCCATGGTATGCGTGTGGTACCGGTAGTAGTGGTGGCGGTCCAAATGGTTGCCCTGGATGACCTAGTGAGGCTGCGAGGAAGATGCGAGGAGAGAATGAAATGAGATGCTTAGCCGGTCGGTTCGGCTACCACTACACCTACCTCGGCTTGGTGGTCCGTGATGGCCATGCCCGTGGGCACCGTGACCGGGTCCATGCTTTGGCCCGGGACCACCCTGTAGCACTACTGGGCCACCGAGGCCGCCACCTCCGCCTCCGCCGACTGCTGCCCCTATGCCAACCGGGACGTGACCGATGGCCGAGGGTGGCGGCAGGTGCTTCGGGAACGACTGCACCGGAGCCGATCCCTGCAGATCCTGATCGACCGATTCTAGCGCGACCTGGTCCGAGTCGCTATCGCGCGTCGACGTCCCGTCATCGCCCTGGCTGAGCGACTTCAGTACCTCCGACTGCTCCTCAGCTCCGCATAGCTACAGGACAGGTGGCGGTGGCAGTAGCAGTAGAGGGAGAAGAAGAGAAGGCGAAGGAGAAGAGGAAAAGAGAAGGAAAGAATAGCAGTAATAGGAATAATAATAATTGTAATTAATATAATAATAATAATAAAAATAATAAAAATATAGTAACACGAATAATGAAAAAGACATGAACAACATTAATAATCAGGAGATGATGGTTATGAAAAAGAAGAAGAACAGGCAAAGGAAAAAGAAAAATTAGAATGAGGTCGTGGCGAAGTAATGCGAAGCGGATCGTCCAAAGGAAGGTTAATATGGTGGCCTCGCGTAGCTTCCAGTAGCTGCCACATGGGGTCTGGGCTGCGCGCGCGGCCTGGCTCTCCCGGATCGGCTACAAGGTCAGCTAAAAGTGGGACATCGTGTGGCCTCACCGCCATCCACCATCGGCCGCAGTACGGTACAGTACAGTAGTAGTACACCTAGAGTGCCATTGGCGGTCCGCCGGTGGTGTAGCAGCTGCGCAAACGCACGCTCGCGGGGAATCCGCAACAGGCGGGTTCTTAGGCTGCTTAGAATCACGCCCCGCGAATTTGGCGAATAAAAGCGAACACCGGTGGTGCCAATACGGCAATCCTCTCCACTGACCTGGTCCTGGTGGCATCGGTACGAGAGCCCTTGCTGGACTTGGAGGGACAAGCAACAACAACCGAGTTTGCGAGAGCAGCGCACGAGATCGTCAATATCCGAAATCCGAAAGCCCCATCTTGTGTCCAAAAGCAAATCATCGCCTGCAAACGCCTCAACCGCAACGGCCATCGTCATCAACCTCAACTCAACCTCAACAACCTGAAGCAACCGCTGCTGCTGCTGCTACTGCGCTACACGATGGTGACGGTGGCAGGAGATATTGCGGGTCGACGGCGAGTATCGGTAGCGGCAGTGGCGCTAGCCGTCCTATCGCTACTGTTGAGTGGTAAGTAGCTGCTTCCGGCGTGCTTCCGTTCCGTTCTCTAACCACCCCTTGACCTTTGTGCCTCCTTCCCTTTTTGATCTTGCCACATTCCACTTTTCCCTGTGCTACAGCAACCGGCGTACAATCGGGCAAAGCGAGTGAGTAGTAGTGCGACTCTAGTCCGCGCGTTATCCGCACCGTTCAATAAACCTTCGATTCGCTTCTGCGATCATAACCTATCTTTCCAGGTGGACTCGTTTGCATCGGGACCATGGGTAACTTTACCGCCAATACCGCGATCGGTTTCTGTACGTCGGCGGTCTATATAGCGGCCAAACCAGGAGCTAACGGTGACGTAGCCTACGTCAACGCCAACTCGGCCACCCTGCTCAGTGAGTACTGGCATTCGATTCGTCCCTTTCTGTGTATATCTGTGTGCGCAAACGCGCGCGCGCGCGCGCGCGTACGTGTGTGTGTGTGTGTGTGTGTGTGTGTGTGTGTGTGTGTGCGTGAATGTGTTCATGTGTTAGTGCACCTTCCATCCTCACCCTTTCCGGGGGATTTCTTTCACTGGCCGCTCAGTCCGCCCCTGGTTCGCTTTCCTCTTTTGTCCCCAGGTGGTCTGACGTCCTTCTGCAGTCGGAAGCAGGCCTACCCGTACGTCGACCTGTACGTTGGAGTGCGCGCTGCCGGTACCGATACGAACGTAGCCACCATGCTGTCCGATGCGACCGTACGGGTTTCCTTCATTACCAAACTGATCCAGTTCGTGAAGACGTATACCGGCTGCAGTGGTATCTACATCGATCTTATCGGGCTGACGGCTGCGCAATCGGTATGTAACGCAGTCCGCAGTGGTGGTCGGTGGCCGTTTCAAACTGTCTGCACATCTAACCCTCCGCTCCCCGTTCTTGCTCTCGTTCGCGGTTCGCGCAGGCAAACTACGGGTTGTTCATGGATAAGCTGCTGACCGACGCTACCGCGGCGACGGTGAAGGTGGCGTCCGCGCTACCCTGGAACGCGGTCAAATCCGTCGACATCTACTACAATCCAACGCTGCCCAAGCTTGCGTTCAACTTGCTGTTGACGTACGAGCAAACGTACACTACGATACCGACGACGGTGCGTCCGATCGCGCAACTCTTCACCATGGACGCACCGCTCGACCAGATGGATCAAACGATTGTAGGTGTCGGCACGCCGTTGGCGTCACTGCCCAACGTGCCCGTGCCGTGGCCGCGGGCCCAATCTAAACGACATACCCACTCACTGCCTGTGCCCTATCTCGTTACAGTTCAGCAATCTCTTCCGGTGGGTCATAAAGGGATTGAATCCAAAGGTCATCATCTTGGGTCTTCCGATGTACAGCCAAAAGTACACCATTTCGGGAGCGACCGGGTTCGGTGCTCTCGGTTCTACCGCGCCTGTCGCAGATACCTACTGTAACGTGAGTAGTTTGCGCCAACGTTCCCCATACAGTTAACTACCAATAGATAGAGCATTTCCCTTGTCTTGCTTTTCAGGCGTTATTGTTTTCTGTCAATTCGCAAACCGTCCAGCGTGCAGTGACTGCGGGAGAGACGTTGGTTACCGGTGCCGCCACGACATACGTCGCCAATTTGCTGGCCGCGCTCCAAGAGAAGTTGGATTTTGGCATGGGAAACAACCTGGGAGGGTTTGGGTTTTCGACTCTTAATCAAGCTGGTAGCACCAATAACGAGATGTTGCGATACGCAGCGAGCGTGGTGGCGCCAACGCCTCCGACGGGCTTCAGCTATCCAGCGTTTACGGCAGCAACCTGTGGAATACCGGTTACCTTCCCCCCCGTTGTAACAACAACAACAGCTGCTACGACTACCACTGTAGCCCCAACAACTACTGCTCCGCCAGCAACTACTACCGCGGCACCTGGTGCTACTACCGCTGCACCAGGAGCTACTACGGCTGCACCAGGAGCTACTACCGCTGCACCAGGAGCTACTACGGCTGCACCAGGAGCTACTACCGCTGCGCCAGGAGCGACAACCGCTGCGCCAGGAGCTACTACCGCTGCACCAGGAGCTACTACGGCTGCTCCAGGAGCGACTACCGCTGCACCAGGAGCTACTACGGCTGCGCCAGGAGCTACTACGGCTGCGCCAGGAGCTACTACCGCTGCACCAGGAGCTACTACCGCTGCGCCAGGAGCTACTACCGCTGCGCCAGGAGCTACTACCGCTGCGCCAGGGGCTACTACCGCTGCTCCAGGAGCTACTACTGCTGCGCCAGGAGCTACTACCGCTGCGCCAGGAGCTACTACCGCTGCGCCAGGGGCTACTACCGCTGCTCCAGGAGCTACTACCGCTGCGCCAGGAGCTACTACCGCTGCGCCAGGAGCTACTACCGCTGCGCCAGGGGCTACTACCGCTGCTCCAGGAGCTACTACTGCTGCGCCAGGAGCTACTACCGCGGCGCCAGGGGCTACTACCGCTGCTCCAGGAGCTACTACTGCTGCGCCAGGAGCTACTACCGCTGCACCAGGAGCTACTACGGCTGCACCAGGAGCTACTACGGCTGCTCCAGGAGCGACAACGGCTGCGCCAGGGGCTACTACGGCTGCTCCAGGAGCTACTACCGCGGCGCCAGGAGCTACTACTGCTGCACCAGGAGCTACTACGGCTGCGCCAGGAGCTACTACCGCGGCGCCAGGAGCTACTACGGCTGCTCCAGGAGCTACTACCGCTGCACCAGGAGCGACTACCGCTGCTCCAGGAGCTACTACCGCTGCTCCAGGAGCTACTACGGCTGCGCCAGGAGCTACTACCGCTGCTCCAGGAGCGACAACCGCTGCACCAGGAGCGACTACCGCTGCTCCAGGAGCTACTACCGCTGCTCCAGGAGCTACTACGGCTGCGCCAGGAGCTACTACCGCTGCTCCAGGAGCGACAACCGCTGCACCAGGAGCTACTACGGCTGCACCAGGAGCTACTACCGCTGCTCCAGGAGCTACTACCGCTGCGCCAGGTGCAACTACGGCTGCACCAGGAGCTACTACGGCTGCTCCAGGAGCTACTACCGCTGCACCAGGAGCGACAACCGCGGCGCCAGGAGCTACTACCGCTGCTCCAGGAGCTACTACCGCTGCGCCAGGTGCAACTACGGCTGCACCAGGAGCTACTACGGCTGCTCCAGGAGCTACTACCGCTGCACCAGGAGCGACAACCGCGGCGCCAGGAGCTACTACCGCTGCACCAGGAGCGACAACCGCGGCGCCAGGAGCTACAACCGCTGCTCCAGGGGCTACTACCGCTGCACCAGGAGCTACTACCGCTGCACCAGGAGCTACTACCGCTGCACCAGGAGCGACAACCGCTGCACCAGGAGCTACTACCGCTGCGCCAGGAGCTACTACCGCTGCACCAGGAGCGACAACCGCTGCTCCAGGGGCTACTACCGCTGCTCCAGGAGCTACTACGGCTGCTCCAGGAGCTACTACGGCTGCACCAGGAGCTACTACCGCTGCACCAGGAGCGACAACCGCTGCACCAGGAGCTACTACCGCTGCGCCAGGAGCTACTACCGCTGCTCCAGGAGCGACAACCGCTGCTCCAGGGGCTACTACCACTGCACCAGGAGCGACTACTGCTGCTCCAGGAGCTACTACGGCTGCACCAGGAGCTACTACCGCTGCACCAGGAGCTACTACCGCTGCACCAGGAGCGACAACCGCTGCACCAGGAGCTACTACCGCTGCACCAGGAGCTACTACCGCTGCTCCAGGAGCTACTACCGCTGCTCCAGGAGCTACTACCGCTGCGCCAGGAGCTACTACGGCTGCACCAGGAGCTACTACCGCTGCTCCAGGAGCTACTACCGCTGCACCAGGAGCTACTACGGCTGCGCCAGGAGCGACAACCGCTGCACCAGGAGCTACTACCGCTGCTCCAGGAGCGACTACCGCTGCGCCAGGAGCTACTACCGCTGCGCCAGGAGCGACTACCGCTGCGCCAGGAGCTACTACGGCTGCACCAGGAGCTACTACGGCTGCACCAGGAGCTACTACCGCTGCACCAGGACCGACAACTGCTGCCCCAGGAGCTACTACCGCTGCACCAGGAGCTACTACGGCTGCTCCAGGAGCGACTACCGCTGCACCTGGAGCTACTACCGCTGCACCAGGAGCTACTACGGCTGCTCCAGGAGCGACTACCGCTGCTCCAGGTGCGACAACCGCTGCTCCAGGAGCTACTACGGCTGCACCAGGAGCTACTACCGCAGCGCCAGGAGCTACTACCGCTGCTCCAGGAGCTACTACCGCTGCGCCAGGAGTGACAACCGCTGCACCAGGAGCTACTACCGCTGCTCCAGGAGCGACTACCGCTGCACCAGGAGCTACTACGGCTGCTCCAGGAGCGACTACCGCTGCTCCAGGTGCGACAACCGCTGCTCCAGGAGCTACTACGGCTGCACCAGGAGCTACTACCGCTGCTCCAGGAGCTACTACGGCTGCACCAGGAGCGACAACCGCTGCTCCAGGAGCTACTACCGCTGCTCCAGGAGCTACTACCGCTGCTCCAGGAGCTACTACCGCTGTACCTGGAGCTACTACCGCTGTACCTGGAGCTACTACCGCTGCGCCAGGAGCTACTACTGCTGCGCCAGGAGCGACTACCGCTGCGCCTGGAGCTACTACCGCTGCTCCAGGAGCGACTACGGCTGCTCCAGGAGCTACTACCGCTGCTCCAGGAGCTACTACGGCTGCACCAGGAGCTACTACCGCTGCTCCAGGAGCTACTACCGCTGCACCAGGAGCTACTACCGCTGCTCCAGGAGCTACTACCGCTGCTCCAGGAGCGACTACCGCTGCACCAGGAGCTACAACCGCTGCGCCAGGAGCTACTACCGCTGCACCAGGAGCCACTACCGCTGCGCCAGGAGCTACTACGGCTGCACCTGGAGCTACTACGGCTGCGCCAGGAGCTACTACGGCTGCGCCAGGAGCTACTACGGCTGCACCAGGAGCTACTACCGCTGCTCCAGGAGCTACTACGGCTGCACCTGGAGCTACTACCGCTGCACCCGGAGCGACTACCGCTGCTCCAGGAGCGACTACCGCTGCACCAGGAGCGACCACCGCTGATCCAGCAGCTACTACCACAACCCCAGCCGCAACAACGACTGCAGCGCCTGTGGTTGCCTGTGGCATTACTTCAAAATCTCAGTATGGTGCATCTGCTACTGGATTCTGCAGTTCATTACAAACAATTACCGTCTACGTTCAGTCAGGAATTACATGTGGCACCGTTGACTAAATTCTAGTTTTCGTTAAACAGTCTTTTCAAGTGTTCAACAGCCATTGTAAATCTAATGTGAAGATTTTTTTACGTGTGAAGTTTGTCCTTGGGACCTTTGATATGATGTGAAGGTAGTGAACAATAAACTGTGTAAGCTTGTAACTGGTAAACTATCGAAATGTTTTGTATGATGATATGATATTTGATCGCATTGCTTCCGCTTGGTTCAATTTTTCGATTTTTGAAATATATATATAAGCATGTCTTATGTAAGGACGAACGGAGCTTTATGTTTTTTTGTTAATAGAATGAATTTTTTGAATAGAATGTTACTTAAGGGGGGGACTACGGTTAATTCTGGCAAAAAAAAAAATCATTTTTACAATATTTTGTGGACAAACCATTCAACTTTTTTTTCAAGTGAATATACAGCGTTTCAAGAATATTTGATTCTATTTTGAGAACGATCTATTACACACTTCATCCATGGCATCATATTTAGGAAGGCATGTCTTCGAAAAGGTACTTTTTCCAGTGCCCATCGTAGCCACATGTCGGGTCATCGGAAAAATACAATTCAATATTCTTTTACTAGATTATAAGATTATACAGGTAGCCCGTCAAGGTTTTGTTGAATTTCCAGTTACTAGACTTTTGGGAGATTTTTTAAGTTAAAGTTGAAGTTGATGCTTTCTATGATTTTGCCTAAAGAACAACTTTTAAACGCCATCTACACGACGACGAATGTTGGAGAACTTCTCGACGAGAACTTCTAAATTAAACGTCATCCCATACAAATCCGTCGAGAAGTTATCGCGATAACTGAAATGCACGTGTAGCGAGCGAGCAAGCGAGAACGAGCTTGCCACCCCTTTTGGAGCTGTCAAATCGTATGTAAACAGTAGGGCGAGAAAGTTATCGCGATAACTTTGTTGTTCGTCTGGACGAAGTTTTACATAGTGATATTAAAAAATGTATCATTGTGTAAACATTGTGTATGAAAACTCAACGAGGCTACCTGGAAAATAATGTACCGATTATGTGTATTGAAATTTCAAATCGTTTCAAAAGTTCAGCTGTTTTTATGCTACGATGGGCACCGACTTTGAAAACGTTGGTTTGGGGAAAAGAGTTTTTAATTGAACGAGATGCTTTGGGCCGTGTATGGAAAACGATTTTCAACAATAAATATCTCTGCCTGTTTTGCTTGAAATGATCCATAAATTTCACACAATATTCTTGAAAGGAGAATCATTCATGAGAAAATGTAAAAAATAAATCGAAATAGCAAAAAACATAAGTGGCTATCGATTACTACATTGCCGAACCAAGTACCCTAAGGACAACTAGGCAGCTTTGGGTTCGAGCTATTGTAAAACAGCCAATGGTGCTCCCAGCTTCAATGGCGGTTAAAGTCTTAGCACCCGACGCACACTACTAGTACCAAAATAGACATTTTCGATCGGTCAAAAGATGCATCGAAGATGATGTTTTGGAACAGGTTAGTTAATTTCGAAATCGCTGATCCATCGTATTGTTATCAACATGGTCCCAAAAGGATGGATTTGTTTTTCTTGGAATACGAGTAGCAACGGGCTAGCTTGTTGACACAGTCGCCGTGCAGCTGTAAGAACACAGTGGGCCCACCAGCACTGTTTCGGCACGTTCCCACATACACTCTTGGTTGTTTCGTTGTTGACATGGCCAACTGTTCAAGCTTCATTGAGTGAACAGCTCTGCCACACGGCAATCTGTATCGACGGTACCTGCCACCGACGATGAAATGACTATGTGCCGCTACTAGTATTGGTAGCGCTGCCACTGGAGTAGCTATAGTTGGTACAGGGCTCGGCTTTGGTTCTACCAGGACCTCGACACATTTTCATCCGGCATAACTTTGTTACTACTGCCGCTGCCCAGCATCTCATCAGTACCTTTCGGACGTACTTCAATCAACCATTATAGCGGCTAGCACTAAAGTTTTCTAGCCCAGCGTGCTATCGACAGTGTCCGAGAAAGCGCAATGCCGGGAAACTATTCTGGAATAGTGTCACATAATCAACGATCAATGCAGCTGCATGGCGGCGCGATTGCGTTAATGACGAGCTAATATTAGCAATTAACAGCATTTAGTACGAATCCCATTACTGCTGCAGTGCCTCGAATTCGTACAGCTGCGCCACGCGTTCCACGCGACGCAAACTCATGCACATGTATAGCACTATTCTATGCACATTTTGCAATTATGAGAGTTGATTTTAGTAGAGCAATTATCACTTGTTATGAATGATATCACTTTTTTGGTAACGTTCATTAGTTTATACGAGGCGATGATTTTCGTGAGGGAGAGTTTATTAATATTATATGTTCGCATTACTAATATTTCATCTGTGAAAAAGGAGTTATTACATATTGTTATTGCTAATAGAGATTGTTTAGTATACATAACCAACCATAGAAACACAAATAATATCCATAAAATGGAATAATCCACGTCGTTCGCTGTTGTACAAATTCTGAATCGATCTGTTCAGATTGGTGCGAACAAACTCTCCCTCACAAACATCATCGCCACGCCGAGACTAATTAACTATTTCCAAGAAAGTGATATCAATCATAACAAGCGATAGTTGCTCTACTAGAATCAATTGACATAAATGTATATTGTGCATAGCATAGCGCGGTAGAAGCAACAATTTACGTCATGCGGTCATCGCGTGGCGCAGCTATACGAATTCAGATTCGAGTCATTGTATGATCGGAGGTCCTAGCCTATAGCACTCCCGCTGATACGCTCCATGACCTTGATCATGATCGATTGAACGTGCTGAACATCAATCCCACCTCCTGGCTGCAATCAAAGTAAACTTAGCACTGTACACTAGAGCAACGTAACTGTAATCCCGAAGTACCATTCGATGCTCAAATGAAGTAGACCCTGTTGGATTGTAATGAAAAACGATCAAACAAAAGTAGCACAAATGTAGTAGTTATTCCTATTTCCAGGTATTACCGCATGAAATATGGAGGTGCATTGTTGACCTCCATTAGGATTATGATTGTCCAGTTCGATGCATATCCACGTTATGGTGGGCTATATTCAATGACCCGCTTAGTGACCTTCACAAAGTTCACCATGTTTTTTAGGGCGGAACAACAATTGAGTACACAATTGAGCAAACCGAGTGCTGCCGCTTTGCTACGTAGTAACCGAGCGGTGCGTCGCACGCGCCAGACTTTTCCAGCTGTTACAACATGTCTGCCTGTCTCACGGAAATCTTTCCCAGCTCTCGGTTCCAATGAAAACCACGATGTACAGGAATGATATATAGTTGCACTGCTGCCAGGAAGCCAATCAGTTTACGCTTCGCGCTTCAATTCACCTGAGTAACAGTGTTCTGTGGCCATTTTGTGGAAGCCTGAAGTGACCAACATGGGGAAACTGACATCCGCCGCCTTACTGCTAGCCCTGCTAGTATGCGGTAAGTACAGTACAGTACACTCTCAACAGGCTCCGTACTATCGGTACGTGATTAGGTTGTGACAGTGAATATGAAACCGTACGATGGTTTGGCCTGTGAGCCACCATGAAGCTTGTGAGCCGCTGTTCGTAAAGCTTAATTCTATTCATTCTTTTCTTCACAGTAGGTGTCACCAAAGTTGCTGCACAGAGTACGTAATCAGACTTCCGTAACGATCTGCTGCGGCAGACATTCGTCTTGCATTAAGACTAACACTTTTACGTCCCTACTCGATTAGAACAACGTGTATGCTTAGCTCGGATAGCCGACTATGGTACCGCCACGGCGTTTGGTTTTTGTAATCAAGCCGTCTATCTGGCGCTACGTCTTAACACCAATGCAGCGATAACCTATGTCAACACAGCCATGACAAGTGCCGCGGTCGAAGGTAGGTAATTCCGTGTCGGTCGTAGACGCCCGTTACATCATTCAAATCATTACCATTGTTCACCATTCGTTTGATACTGTCTTCAAAAGCGGGCATCAGGACATATGCCGGTTACAAAACGACCTACCCCCAGGTCGATTTCTATTTGGGAGTTGATTCACTACCAGGATCGTACGAAACCTGGATAACGAATGCAAGGGCAACTGCTATTTCAGCAATCACGGCACAGTTACGAACATATCCGACAGTTGCGGGTGTCTATATCGACATCGTAAATGTGCCGGCAAATCGAGGTGTAGGTATTACTAGCATGGTGCGGTTGATTGACAGATAACTGCAAGATCGTTACGTTTCCTTCGCAGAGCTTTTACCGTAGCTTTATAACAGAATTGCAAACAGCGGTCAATGGTGCCGGCTTCAAGTTTGCTATAGCGTTGCCTTGGGACTCGACCACATATAATCAAATCTACTTACCCACAAGCCCTACACCTGTGCCTATACCGGATTTCTATTTGGTGAAAACGTATGAGGATATGTATAGTGATCAAACTACTAAGACACATCCTATCAGTCCCTTGTTCGCAATGGCGGCTCCGTTCAACGTCGAAACCAAAACGATAGTAAGTTGCCTACCGTATCACGTGTACGCAACATAGAGCGCAATATATTGCCCTCGGTCATGTAGGGCAAAATCTTACATTTTTTCGTCCGTCTTGCAGTACAACAATGTGTTCCGGTGGGTGCTGTCAGGTATTCCAACGTTAAAGCTTGCACTAGGATTGCCTATGTATGGGTTGCGGTTCACCGCAGCAAGCGCTACTGCACTCGGCGCGACTTCCACAGTTGTCAATCCTGATACCTACTGTAATGTAAGTGAAGTTGTCTTCGTCTACTTGCTGAAATCCTGCCGGTATCTTATCGCATTTTAATGCGTTTACTCGACCATTCTACACTGTAGGCGCTGATTTTCGGTGTTACTAATACGGCTGGCGCTGCCCAAGCGGGAGAGGGCTTTGCATATAGTTCGTCGGCAATGATGGTGTATAACACGTTCGATTCGGTCATCGACAAGCTTAACTTTGCCAGTGCCACCAACTTGTTCGGTGTGGGCTTGTATTCGATGGATCAGGCAGGAAGTACTAATGCTGAGCTGCTGCGTTATGTTACAAGTGTGCTTGCTCCTGTGCCACCAGCTGGAGTGGTATATCCAGCGGCGGAACCAGCTACATGCCAAGTTCCAATAACATTCCCAGTACCTCCAACAACGACTACGACACCTACGACTACTACACCTACGACTACCACACCTACGACTACCACACCTACAACTACCACACCTACGACTACCACACCTACGACTACGACACCTACGACTACCACACCTACGACTACGACACCTACGACTACGACACCTACGACTACCACACCTACAACTACGACACCTACGACTACCACACCTACGACTACCACACCTACGACTACGACACCTACGACTACCACACCTACAACTACCACACCTACGACTACGACACCTACGACTACGACACCTACGACTACCACACCTACGACTACCACACCTACGACTACCACACCTACGACTACGACACCTACAACTACCACACCTACGACTACGACACCTACGACTACGACACCTATGACTACCACACCTACGACTACCACACCTACGACTACCACACCTACAACTACTACACCTACAACTACTACACCTACGACTACCACACCTACGACTACGACACCTACGACTACCACACCTACGACTACCACACCTACGACTACCACTCCTACGACTACCACACCTACGACTACCACACCTACAACTACTACACCTACGACTACCACACCTACAACTACTACACCTACGACTACCACACCTACGACTACCACACCTACGACTACCACACCTACGACTACCACACCTACGACTACCACACCTACGACTACCACACCTACAACTACTACACCTACGACTACCACACCTACGACTACCACACCTACGACTACAACTCCTACGACTACCACACCTACGACTACGACACCTACGACTACCACACCTACGACTACCACACCTACGACTACAACTCCTACGACTACCACACCTACGACTACGACAACGACCGCTGTAGCAACGACAACGGCCATACCTGGTTCTGGGCCGAATGGCACAGGTCTAAACGTAAGCATTCCACAACCTCTCGTCTGTGGTGCTCCCGCTCGAGCAGAGTACGGCAATCTGGTGTCCCAGTACTGCTCCGGTATTCAGAATGTAACCGCCTTCGTAGTATTAGGTGGCACATGCGGGACAGCATCGTAGGAGGGCTGGCTGGTGGTAGAAGTGGTAGGTTTGCTGCGCTGGCAGCAAAGCAGCCCGCACCAGCGCCAGGGCACTAACTGTCGGTAAACTGATGGTTCTAATAAATTATTACTGATCCAATGTCTGCATTGGGTCAGATACTGCTATGTAACCCCACATACGTTTGTCGTGTATTTGTTTGAGTGTGTGCGTTTTTATTCGTCTACTAGCTGCCCCGACAGACTTCGTACTGTCTTTGATCGGTCGTGGGTTTATCGTAAACAGAAACTTTAAAATTTCAGTAGATATAATTTTATCTATTCCATAATTTGGTAGTATTCGATTTATCAATGAACCAAATCAATAGCTAGGTCCGTTAGTGATGTTGGAAATAGAGATGCGACGTGCTTGTAAATGTGAGCTGGAAAGTTAACATGATGTTTGAGTTTTAAGACCTTGCCTTTCGGGCTAAATGACGTCATTTGGAACAACGAATTATATTTTCGCAAGTATTTTTAAAAAAAAGTTTGACTTTAGTATTCGGCTTGCACATAGCTCGTTAAGTTCAAATGCTGTGTATTTAACGGCATTACAATACGACACACTTGATCAATTTTTCCGGTATTCAGCTTACGATGATTTAAATAGTCACATGGTAGATCATAACTAAAAGCACCGCACTTCAAATTAACTCAAACGTCGATCGATCAGATCGAGGGTCTTTCTTTTCTCTCGGACATTCTCGGTGATCATGCCAATCGCAAGTTGTTCTTGATAGATAGGATATGTTGGTATTGCTTTCTATTACTATTCGGTTACTGCTGCTTTATATGTTTGTGCATGCAATTCCGATCGTTGACCATTCATAATCCGATACGTTGAAGATTGTCAATGATAAGAGGCACGTAAATCAATAGTAGAAAATTAATATAATTCTTGATCAATTCAAATATTTTACAACTGAATAAGGTTTTGTTGTTGTTTCATGTAAATTGATTTGTGAAAATTAAAGCAACTTCTTAATTAACTCATGACTTAACTAAACTTAAGAAATTGTTAAGAAAATTTAAACCAACAATAGACACACCAATAAAAAATGGTAACGATTTGCAGCATTGCCGGTCCCATGGTTATCATTCCACCCTAGCCGGGCTCCCCCTCTCTCTCTCTCTCTCTCTCTCTCTCTCTCTCTCTCTCTCTCTCTCTCTCTCTCTCTCTCTCTCTCTCTCTCTCTCTCTCTCTCTCGTTCCTTTCCTTAACATCTATTGGTCTCATTTTTAAAATTATTATTCATGAATTAAACGCAACTATCTAACCTTCCCACCCCTCACTCTGCTCTGCAAGATGAACGGAATAGAGGGTGGTGATGGTGGATAGGTGAAAGAAGCAAGTAAAAGAGTATTAAGTGAATGCAATCGATTTAGAGACCATCAAAACCTAAGAAACGATACCCATATTGCCCTAGGATGAATTTTAAGGATTGGGGTTGTATGGAGGCACCCCCTTCTTCTCATCCGATGTAGACCAAATTTTGTCCTATAGTTTCTCAGACCATCAACAATTGTGCAAGTTTTAATGGTATTCGGTTCATAACTTGCGGAGTAATGAATGTTTTTAACAATCAAGTGTTAGGGAAGGGAATGAAGGAAGGTAGCGGGGGGTTTCTAACCATGCCTATAGCACTCACCGGCCCCAAAAACCCCCACATATCAAATTTGGAGTCAATCGGTCCAGTAGTTTCGGAGTCTATACGGGACATCCGGACAGACACATTCATTTTTATATATATAGATGTGTCACTTAAGGCGTTCAGGGCAGTATGCGCTGCTAAAGGACTTTGCCGCAAACCCCCCCCCCCCCTCCCCGCAACTCCTTCTTTAAAGCGAATTACGGTGGCGAAGAGCGAAGATGACTTGGTAGCGAAGAGCAGGTGCGCTCTAGGCGTCGCAGCCGAAGGCGAAGAAAAAGGAAATCGAGTGAAACTAGGTCACTCGCATACGTCACGGGCACGGACCGCTGCTGGGACCGTCGCCGCCCAACAACGGTCAGCGTCAACGTCGTCATCATCGCCGGCGACAACGACACCCATGACGATGACGACGAACATGATGATGATGAAAACACTGAGATGCCGGCATAGGGTAGAGAGCAGTGATCGGACGCATACGATTAGCGACTCGGCATCTCGGCATCATCATTTATCTGCTCGCTCAACACTCCCCCTTCCCTTCCCCCTCCCCCTCCCCCTCCCCTCTCCGTGTTTCTTTTTCTTTTTCTCTCCGTCTCTCTTGTGTGCCTTTAATCCAGTGCCATTTGCCCCGCAGCAGCAGTAACCCATCACCATCGAAAGCGCCCTTCGCACACAGAGCACACGCACACAAACCCCCTCCCCCCTCTTCCCCCAAACCACCATTTCCCTTCGAGAAGCTGCGTGCGAAATAGAAAGCTTGCCCGGGAGGTTGGTTCGGTCCAGCTTGCGACTCAAACTGCGTCTCCCTCTGCGCGTTGCTGCCGAAAATGGACCGCATGCCGCGGTTCGTACCACGCCCGATAAGCGGCAGCAGCTCCAGCAACAGGAGAAGGAGAAGAAGAAGCAGAAGAAGAAGCAGAAAAGATAAAGGAAGATGGAGAGGAAAACTAAAAACAGACAGAAAAGAACGACTGCGTGCGGCCTGGAATGTGAGAGTGCTGTTACGATGTGTGTGCGCGCGCGCGTGTGTGTGTGTTGTGTGAGTGCAGCAGAAAGGGACAGAGGAAGATCGGGCACACCTGCCGGTTTGCCGGTTCTAGCTCCCGTGCCCTTTGATGGTCGCACTTCCGCCACGTCCATCATCCGTGGCACCCCGTGGCTGTGCCCCGTTGCCTGTACACCGTTCTACGATGTTCTGCGTGTGTGTTTTCGCCGAGTCGACAAAAAACCCTAACCTTAAAAAGTATTTCGAAAGTCCCGCCGGGGGCCGGGGGGGGGGGGGGGGGAGGAGCCCGCGCACAGGAGCCATGAAAAGAAAGTGGAAAAAGTGGCATCGTGGCCTCGGGCGCTGCCCGATGGTGAGAGCTCCCCCGTTTATTATTATTTTTTGTTGTTGTTTTCGGTAATTTGTCCCCTCCTGCCCCGCTCATCCCTTCCGGACTGCTGGTGCTGGTTGGACGGAAACGACGCCTAACCGCGCGCCGGCGACACCGGGGCCAACCGACCAACCGACAACTGCTGGCCGAGCCAGTTAAAAACTCGCTCGTGAATACAATCGCGAGAAAGTCTCGCGGGAACGCCAGAATTCTGCTGCTAAGGATGATGATGATGATGATAATGCATGGATAGATGGTTGTGATGGCGTTCGGTCCCAGCCCTAACTTACCTGGTGCGGCAGCAGGAGTATGCCCAACAGCAACGTCGAATAGAATAACCGTGTCAACCGCATGCTGCCTCAATTTTGCGCCTCACTGTTTCGCTGCGATGACTGAGAGAGAGAGAGATAGAAAGAGAGAAACAGAGAGAGAGAGAGAAAGAGAGAAGAGACAGAGAGAGCATGAGAGAGTGATACGAATTTGTGTGTAGGAGAGATCGATAGAATATGGGAGAGAACGAGAAAAAGAGAGAGAGAGAGAGCGATATAAAAAAAGAGAAAGAAAGAGAGTGAGACACACACAAACACACTGCAGCAAAGCCGGGATATGGAGCTGAGATTAGTTTTAAGACCGAAAGTCCCTCGATTACTCCCTAGAACTTGAGACGCACCCCCTCCCCCTCCGCCCCCCACACGGCCGGTAGGATGGATGCTGGACAGCCCCTCATCACCTCACCATTCCCTTTCAACCGACCAAAAACGCGCGAAAGCGTTTGTTCGTCTATGCCTACTTGATCCTTGATCATTCTGTCATTGTTTCTTTTTACGTTGTTTTCTCTCTCTCTCACAAACACACACATACACACATCCTATCCTTGGCACCTTTGCGCTTATCAGGAACACACACACACACACACAGACCGGGAGCGTCCAGAGCATGGCAGCGAGGGCAGGTGAAAGGCATCCTATCTCATCTCGCTCGCTCCCACCCCATTATTTGGCAGCCGAGCACCGTCGAAGGGAAGGGGTGGAGAGGAAGGAGACCGAGAGGGGAACTTTTACCAACCCGCAGCAACCAAGGCGTATCGCAGGCACCGACGGCCACGGTGTTTTGTGGCGGCCGGCCGGCTAGCTGCTGCTGGCTGTCTCTACACGCCGGGCGGCCATGTTGTCGTTTTGGTTTGTTGCCCTAACCTCACTTTATGAGCCAAAATGTCCTCTCACTTCTCAAGATCTCTAGCAGCTCGTTTTTGGCAGGATACATTTCGCGCATCTCGCGCAGAGTGGGCAGAGGAGGAAAGGCAAATGTGATGGGAAAAGCGAAGGAGGGGGGGGGAGGGGAAAGGGTTGAGTGAGACACGCAGGTGACTCAAAGAGTGACACAATAGCTGCCGGTCAGTGGAATGTGCCCAACTAGGGTTCTATAGCTTTTCGAAAAAGAGAGAGAGAGAGAGAGAGAGAGACGCGCGCATGTGTGTGTGTTTGTGTGTGTGTGTGTGCACCATAGTGCGTCCATGCAGGAAGTGCCATTTCCGGTCACCCGTTCCCTCGTCAAACTACTGCCAAAAGAGAGTGACAAAGAGAGAGAGAGAGAGAGAGAGAGAGAGAGAGAGAGAGAAAGAAGGGAGGGGGGAGGGCTACCAATTTCTCATTGTTTGTGGCCAGGTAGGCTCGGTCTCTTATGTCTTTCCCTTCTTCCTCTACCTGCTAGGTCGCATCCACCGCTTCGAGGCGTGGGCGCGCTGCGTGCTGCATGCTAATCAGCGGCCGATCAGCGCCTGCCATACACCAAACAACGCCACCAATCTCCCGCCCAAGTCGTCGTCGCGTCGGCGGAAGCGTCGTCGACGATGCGGTGCGGTGCGGTGGTTTACCCGTTCCCGGTTATCAACACGTCTGCGCCGCATGCCGTCTGCGTAACACGATCGCACAGGATGCGACGTCGACCAGCCGGAGGGCGGAATGATCCCCGGAATGGTCACACCACCGTAACCACCAGCCCTGTCCCGAATGGCTTATGGGGGTGCGCTATGCCACCTGCATGCATAAGGAGCACCTCGGCGGCAGTAGCCGCGTCAGCATATTGATGTATTTGCTATTCACTGCCACTTTGGGAGCCTCCCAGACACACACACACACACACACACACACGGCCGGCGAGCCGGCGAGCGGGTGTGCGGGGTGTTCGTGACGTGATCCGGGTGCTTAAGTGAAGCCCGGGTTTGCGCAGGTCTCGCTGCTCGGTGCTTCGCTCGCTAGTTTAGCTGCGGAACGGTGACACCACTGTTCGATCAGTTCCATCGGAGCCACGCACCAAGCAGCAGCAACACCAGGAAAAAACACCACCAGCAGTCCTCCGTGTGCACGGGGCGACCCGCACCCGCGACCCGCACCCGCACTCTACACTCAACGCTCAGGGCTTAGCGCATCGCGGCGGCTCATCCCCTCGTCCCACCCGTCCGCATCCTGCACGCATACTTGGAATTGGCAACTTGGCAAGATGTTGGCATAGCTAAAAGATTTGGATTTAGCTATTCAACTTCTTGTTTATTTTTCCAATTTACTTACAACGACCTGCGAGTACCTGCGAGTGTGTGTGTGTGTGTGTGTGTATTATGTGTTAAGGTAAGATGTATCTGTGCGTGCGTGCGTGTACGTGTGCGTGTGTGTGTGCCCAGAGTGGTCAATACCGTCAAAATTACACCGCCGAACAATACCAGGTTTCTGGCAGGAAGAAGAAGAACTCCAAAGTATCGACGTTTTGCGCGAGAAACCGACCATCAAGGATACAAGAAGGACTCTTAGGGGGAGAAGGGGGCGAGGAGGAGAAGGGGGCGAGGAGGAGAAGGGAGGAGAGACTAGGTTCCATCAATCAACATCAAGAGAAACTAGCGACCGACACCGAGCATTCTCTATACTCGCGAACGTCTTGCCCCTGAGTGTCATCCGTCCGTCACATCGTCATCCTCCTGGAGTCTATCAACCTCTGAGCCAAGCATATCGGTTGGATCTGGGATTTGCGCTCATGGTCCGGTCCCGTCCGGTCCGTCCGTTCCATCGGGTGAACCGAGCGTGAGGTGAGAATGAACACCCCACTCCCAAAAAAAAAAAAAACGGTACACCAAGGTGGCAAAGTTGGCAACGAAGAAAGACGGATTTCGAAAAGTTCGCCATTGCGAAGCCATCATAGCGGTTATTTTTTGCGTCCCGCGTCCCACATGCTTTGCTATCATTTACAGCTGCGCGATTTAGGGTAGGAGGGGCGGGCACGGTGCACACGGTGCTACATCCTGTTATCCAGCACGCGCCAGAGTCAGCGGACTAGCGGAGTGCACCGAGACGGAACGAGTGGGTCATGCGTGGTGTGCGGTGCAGGATCAGCGGCTGGCTCCGCTGACGCCGTTACTTAGCAGGGGGTGAGTGGTGGGGAGGGGAGAAGGGGCGAATGTAAGATGGATGGACGATCGAGCGTGTCGCGTCAAACACGTGAATCAATAAAGATGGCCGACCGAGGTGGTGGTGCTTTTTTCCAGTGACGTGTACTCTCTCGCTCTCTTGCTCTAGTTGTCTCATTTTGTGTTCCCAGGATCCCCTCCCATCCAAACTAACTCCCTCTTCTTTCATTCTTCCTCATATGCAACACTCCCCCCCCTCCCGTGGGACTCGAGACTCAAAGCCTCGGCTCGAAGGATCGATATGACGCGCGCGTCGCGCACCATTTCTCGGTTCTCGGAGCAGCGATCGGCTGGTAATTGATTGAAGTACGACGTGGGGAGAGGGAACACACCCCGGGACCCCCGTTTGGCAGTGCGACACCGTGCCGACACCTGGCGACATTGAGGCAGATTGATTGTAGGGATCTGACCAGGCCGCGTGATCTCCGTGATTCCGTGGCCGCGACGCTCCAAAAAATCCAAAAGCCAGAACCAGGCACCACCACGCACACAGCACACAGGCACACACACACACACAAGATTGCGTGATCGTGATCGGAGGGAACTTAAGGGAACTGACGAGAGTGATAAAGGGTGAAGGAGAGGATCGAGGAGGGATTCTTCTCACCTTTCCTAGGCGTCGTAGTAGCACACACACACACACTCACACACTACCTTTTTTGCAAATGGGCCGGACTGGACCCTCCTCCCTCTGCGTGGACTATGAGACCCGGCCGGCTGCTCAAACTCCCGCTGTCCCGCTCCCACTCGCACCGTGTCAAAAACTGTCAAGAACCCGGCGTCAATACACTATACACACACACACACACACCCGTGGGTATCATACACGCGACACGCTTGACACTTGATTTGTTTGCTATCGGTGTACCTGTTGTTGTTGTTGTTGTTGTTGTTGCACCAGCTTTTTCGAGGTTAGCTGCTACCTCGGTTCTTGGTCGTAAATAATCCCAACACCTTGTCCACACCTCTCGGGTCCACACAAAAAAGAGGTCAGGCACCTCTGACTGCCAAGACAAGAAGTCTCAGGATTCTCTGATATTGTGAGTCCACCCGTGCACTAGCGCACTGCACACTACTTTGTGCAAAAACTGCACACCAGAGCACACACAAAGCACGGTTTGCGTTCCAGGTGCGCTCCGAACACTCCGAACAAGTAAACACACACACACACACACTGCACAGTGCACTAGCAACTAGTGGGCACTAGTTACGTTAGGATCGATAGACAGGAGAACCAAAGTAGTAGATGGTGGCCAGCGGTGTCAGTGTTACACTGTACACTTTCTGTGTCGTTGCCGTTTACGGTTTATTGAACCAGCGAGTGTGTCCTGTCGTCCTGCTGATGGCCACCTGACACCCGGGAACAGTTGGTGAGGATCCTCGCGAGGTCCTCAGTTAAGCACTGCGCCGGCGAGTTTTACTGTCTGGGATTTTTGCTCTGCAAAATGAATGCGTGTATACGCATGCGTGTCTGTGTGTGTACGTGTGTGTAAGGGCGTGTGTGCCAGCGCGTGTTGGCGAGCTGTTGCGTCCGGACGCGACGGTTGTCTATGGCCGAATGTCCAATTCACCTGCCGGCCTTCGCCGTTATAGTTGTTTGGTCCGCAGCAACGGCGCAGCAACCCTGGTAGGTGGTAGCTGGGCCGCTACCACGACCCCGATCCCGATCACGATCCCGATGATGGCGTCGACGACGACGACGACGACGACGATGTCGACGACGACGACGGCCACGACCACGACGATGACGGTGATGATGCACTGCTTCCCCCTTCGCGATCGCACCCTGCTGTTGCTGCTGTTGCTACAAATCGCAAAGGCGCGATCTTCGGGTATTTCGGCGACAGCGACGACGACGACGACAACCACCAGCCAGCCGCTGCCATTTCTCCAGCAGCAGCAGCAGCAGCAGCCGGTGCTTTCGCTGCCGATCGGCCGAAGCAGCCGGCCTGCGCTCGGGCTCCACACGCCCGAATACGAAAAGAAAACATCCACACACACACGCACACCAACCGTCTTCCCCCCTTTTCCCACCCAACATGATCGTCAGCGATCGTCGACATCTCGTGTGACTGCTTTCGCCCGACCTGCCGGCCAGCCAGCCAGCCAGCCGGCCAGCCAGTCCGCCGGCTGTTCGGGCATTCTTCTCGCTTTCGCTCTTCTTTCTATCTCGTCTGTTCGGTGCGGTGTTTCGCGAAAGTCACCACGTTGGGCGCACGGTGCAACCCCGCATTACCTACCCCCCTTCTCACACATCAGTACACAGCAGCAGCAGCAGCAACCAGATATACCCAGAATAACGGATGGATACCTGGGAGGTTTGAGAAACCTGGAGAAGACCTGGAGAAAACCGAGAGTCCCGCACCACCTGCGACACCAGGCCAGCGAGCAGGCAGAGGGGGGGGGGGGATGCGTGATTTCGCACGGTCGCACGCATCAGCACCTAGCAGCAGCAATCTCTGCTTTCAGCTCCAACTTCTCACCCATTTTTGGTGGCGCTTGTTCAGTGTGCTGGCCAACAACAGGCCAACAACTAGGCAACGACAACGCCATGCCGCACTTAACTCGAGACGGAGAAAGTGAGACAGGGGGGGGGGGGGGGGGGGAGGAACGCCTAAGGGAACGCCAAATACCTAAAGACCTAGCCAGCGAGAGAAACAGAGAGAGAGAGAGAGAGAGTTTTGCGAGAGAACAACACAGGAAGACAGGAGACGAGAAGAGTGTGGTACGGTCTTGGGTGTACTGTTCTTGGACAACCCCCTCCTTACGTCCTTCTGAGGTGCTACACAGAAGAGGGAAGGGAGGTCCTTGGCGGGCAGGGGGGGGGGGGGGGCTGTGATATTTTATTTGTTTTATCTTCATTATGTTTTACAGTTTTCCGCGAATGATTTTCCTCTCAAGAATATTGTGTGAAATGTTTGGATCATTGGATATTTGGAGCAAGCAAAACTGACAGAGATAATGATTGTTGCAAAACCGTCTTCCATACAGGGCCCAAAGCATCTCGTTCAATTAAAAACTCTTTTCCCCAAACCAACGTTTTCAAAGTCGGTACCCATCGTAGCACAAAAACAGCTGAACTTTTGAAACAATTTGAAATTTTAATACATCTAATCTGTACATTATTTTCCAGGTAGCCTCGTTGAGTTTTCATACACGGTGTTTACACAATGATACACTTTTTAATATCACTATGTAAAAGTGGTTCTTTAGGCAAAATCATAAAAAGCATCAACTTCAACTTTAACTTAAAAAATCTCCCCAAAAGTCTAGTAACTGGAAATTCAACAGAACCTTGACGGGGCTGCCTGTATAAACTTAGCTAACTGAGCTAACAATTGAACAAATGGACGAGAGTGTTTAATAAATCTTCCCCAAAATAGAGCCAATTATTTTTGAAAAGTTGTAATTTAATAAGGCAGTCATTTGAAAAATTTAAGTTGAATCGTTTCTTCACAAAAAATCACCTAAAATGATCCTTCTTTGATGCCCCAGTTAGCCATAGCTTTCAATTGATGTCCTCGATGTGGAGCTGGAGGGCATATAGAACGGGCAGGAGCAGGAACAAACTAACAGGGCTATGTTAGAATTTGTCAGCCAAGAGCTAGAACAACATTCTCACCCAAGTGAACAAGTCCTAGAACCTGCATGCTAAGCTACAAGCAAAGATTATCTGGAGTAGCTGCCGAGGGCAGATGAGGGCCAGTGCACGAGACACCAGCAGATTATCTGTACATTGCGTATACCTTTTGTGCGTTTGTTGGTGCTACTGTTGGTGCGTTTGTTGGTGCGAGAAGGTAGAGTGCAAATGTTTCAAACATTATTGCCTGAGCCCCGCGGGGAAAAGGTGACATCCACATAATTCTTTTACCACAAACAACAACAACAACAACAACAACCTTTTTGCCAACAGCGCAACCACGTGAAGCTCAAAGTAGCTCCAGTATACATACTCTGTAGCGCATGCGCAGAGGTTATGGAACCTGAACCGTCAGGGAAGTCTCGGTCCATCAGGACCATGTCAAGAACCTCAGCTGGTGAAAATTCAAGCATTGGGCCAAAGGTGCGATCCTCAGTGGGCAAGGGATCGAGGATCCCCAGGGCGCCGGTGGCCTGTGACATATCCCTTCCCTTCCCTTCCCTTCCCTTCCCTTCCATGCCTTCGGGAACCTATCGACACTATCTTTTTTGATGTTGGCCCAGTTTCCCTGGGGTTTCCTGGGTGTCTAGATGTCACGATGCGAGGAGCAGCATCGTCGCGGTCGCGCAAAGGGAGGGTTGGCGCCCTGGGGCGGCTCTTTAAAAATGCGGCCCAACCACCAACATCCCAACAGGTTGGAATGGTGATGGTGGTTGGGCGCTTTGTGGCCATTTTGGAAAGTGCCAATTTTGAATGATAGTGCCGCGTGCGCACGCACCTCCCGTTCTCCGTTCTTTCCAGCTCCGCGAGCCGCAGTCCAGTGAGCCGACAGCAAACACGCTCGACGTCGAGGTGACTACTTCCACCCCCTTGTGCAAAGGGTGTGCGTGTGTGTGTTCCAGGGAGGCTCACCGAAAGGAAGTACAGGACGTACAGATTCTGACCGGAAGCTACCCTTCCTACGCGCGTGTGTGTGTGTGTGTGTGTGTTTTAAACACTTTCCTCTCCTCGCGTCCCATAGTTTATCCTTTCACACAACGCAGCATCATCCCCCGGCCTACCCTCTGTTGGCTCGCTAGAATGATAGCCAATTTTCGGGGGAACCGCGCGCGCGAGAGTCAACATCACCTTCTTACGCGCACATTCACACAAACACACACGCGCGCGCACACATGCCAGAGAGAGAGAAAGCTGGAACACAGCCACCGCCGCCGACGACGACGACGACGACGAAAGCCCTTTCGCAGCCGCGCCTGATAAGTCCGGCTGTCCTGCTGGCTGGCTGGCGGTTCCGTAAAGCAGTCCGTGCGTCCGTCCTGTCCCTTTCTTCCGCTCTCCCGTACCCCGGACACGCGGGGTTACCGTTAATGAGTATATCAAACAGGACCGGGAGTGGACGCCGCGAGACTCCGAAGCGAAAGCTCTCAATGGTACCGGCTATCCCGCCGCCGCCGGTCGTCACTGTGTCGATTCCTATTCCCCCTTCCTTCTCCTACCCGGGTGCTGATGTTGCAAATGTTGCCCTTGCTCTCAACCGAGTTAACGAAGTGTCTGTATGCGTGTGTGTGTGTGTGTTTGTGTTTGTATGAGGAGAGCAAGAGAGGCAGAGACCGCGAGAGAGAGAGAGAGAGCACGAGCGAAGGAAGATACTTGCAAGAGACGCGAGGGCAAGGACTGGATGCGGCAGCCAGCAGCAGCTCGCGAATCGCACATCGCGCGCGCGCGTCGCGCTGGGCGTCCTAATGCCTCCGGCGGCGGCGGCAGCAGCAGCGACCTCCACCACACTCCTCCTCCTCCTCCTCCTCCTCCTCCTCCTCCTCCTCCTCCTCCTCCTCCTACTTCTGGTGGCGATGCGAAGTGATTCGAAAATCATTAGTCAAGTGGCGTGCAGCGCGATTGGCGTGCCAGGTGCCAAGCCCCGTCTGCTGCTGCTGCTGCTGCTGCTGCTGATGGTGCCGGTACTGACCGGTTTTCGGCTACCTCGGCTCGCCAGCCAACCAGCCAGCCACCCAGCCAGACCACAGACACCGCAGCAGCAACTCTCGCTCGCGTCGCGTCCACTTCTTGACCGCTTGCGGCTGCTGCGGATGGAGCAGCCTGCCCGGAAAAGGGGCAGTCGGGGACTAGATTGCGACCCATGCCCATGCCAAAAATATGTGACGAATGGAAACGAAAGGGAAAGATGGACACCGAGCGCGCGCTCCATTAATGGGGCTGAAAAGAAATCCGTCACAAATATTTTCCTTTTTCTCGCCTTCTTTTTTTGTTGTTGTTGTTGTTTTTGTTGTTGTTTGTCCCAGCGTCGGCGAGCGGCGAGTGTGGTGCACGCGCGTGCGGTGGAACAGGTTCTCAGAGTTGGCTGCTGGCTGCTGCGACCTAGCGATAGGAGCGCGCGGTACGGTACCGGTTGCCACCACTCGACGGCGACAACGCTGCGTGCGAGGCAGAAGCGCATAGCGCGTCGCGCGCTGTGCAAGGGAAAGGGTCGCCGATCAAAAGCAGGGAGGAGAAGCGAAGTAGCAGCAGATGCAGAGGATGCAAAGGAATGTCGCCGCGGACCATCGACCAAGACCCACGGTGTTGTCAGCAGCAGCAGCAGCAGCAGCAGCAGAAGTGAGAGTGAGCCCGTAGAGCCGAGGCGAGAGAGGGCCCTCTCTAAGTGGATTGCACAAATGAGGCCAACACCGCCAACGGCGGCGGTCACCATCGGCGTCGCCACCATCTTCGTCGTCGTCGTCGTCGTCACCTCATCCATCCACTTGTTTTCCATTCAGACAACGGTGCGACCGGCCTGCGGTGCGTGTGCGTGATAAAAGCCAAACACGCAGGCATGAATGACCGACCGACCGACCGACCGGTCCTCAGGGCGCTCAGTTAGTCAACGCAATGTCAGTGTCAGTACGTTCACTGCTCCTAGGGAACTCCTTAACCGAGGCTAAGGTCCTCGGCATATTTCCAAAAATCCGACCAAAAGAGAGAGAGGGAGAGAGAGAGAGAGAGAGAGAGAGAGAAAGAGAGAGAGAGAGAGAGAGAGAGAACGATGGAGGTTTGCGGTTTTGATGGTTTTGTTGTTATTGTTATTGTGGAATGGCGAACCGATTCAAGTGACGTAGTAGAGCCGCGACTCCCCTTTCCCCGCACCTCATTTCTCCCTTTTGTGGGCCACATTTTCTAACCTCTCCGCCTCCCTGTTCCTCCTCCTTCTCCTCCATATTTGCTTCCATCGCACGCACCTCTCACGCAGCAACTGTTGTGTCCTTTCGCCAACTCTGATGTGCGCTCTGTGATGCCGCTGTTGTTGTTGTTGTTGTTGTAGCAGTTGTTGTTGTTGTAGTTGGTGTGGCCGGTCGCCGCGAGGCTACTTTCTTGTGGTCCGTCCCGTCAAAGGGAACCCCTCCCGGGTGAGTGGGAGGAGAGCAGAAGGGTGGGGGAGAGGTCGTTTGTCAGCTTTTTACAATCCCACAATCCCGGGTATTCCGGGGCAACGCATCGCGCGCTACAGGTTGATTCCGTTCCCCCCGTCGCTTCCTCCTTATTCCCGCCATCCCGCTCTCTTTCTCCAGTACCATCGCAGAAACACACACACGCACACACACACATGCACCGACAGATCGGCTGGTGCGCTATGTGTTTCTGGATTGCTGGATCGCACACGCAGCGACCTACCATCCCCCCCCCTCCCCTCCCCCAAACCTCTCCCTCCGACTCCGAAACCCGGACCAAGTCCCCTCCCCGGGACAACCATCCGGTTCCCCCCGCGAAGGTCTAGCCGAAGCGACGTTTGAGGTTGAGGGGAATCGATTGCGAAAAAAAAAAGCAAAAAAAAAAAAAACAGGGGCGGCCGGATTGATGGAGTACCTGTTTGACTTATTTTTTATGATTGTCCGTCCCCCCCCCCCCCCCCTTCACCGCACTCACCGTCACCAGACTGGCCTGGGCTGGCCTGGACTTTCCTTTCTCGCGCTTCTCTGCGACTTTCTCACCGAGAGCGCGCACACACACACACACACACACACACACAGCGTGTCCCCGGGGGCATAATCCAGTCACTCTGCCACTGCCGCTTCTTCGCAGCAGTCTCCCATCCCTCCCTCCCCTCCTCAGCCCCCAAATAATACACCCTCCGTTCACCGCAGCGAATGGGACCCGACGAGCCGCCGATATCCATCAATTGATTTCTAATCATGTCCGTTCCGTTTGTGCTGCTGCTGCTGCTGCTGCCGCTGTTGTTGTTGTTGTTTCATTCTGGGATCTCGACGACCAGCGACGACGACCACGACGACGACGACGACGAATACGGAATCAGGTATCCGGAATCCGGTATCCGAGCCGGAGCCGTGGAAACGGTGCTTGAGGAGTGCGGCGAGGCATCCTGATAATGGGGCGCATTGCACTGGTTTTGGGGTCCAACAGAAACACCCCAGAAACGCTCAGATGTCAGTCAGTCAGCCAGTCAGTCAGTCAGTCAGTCCGCGCACCACACAGTTGACACAGATTTCTTTCCTGGCGGGCATCCTGTTCCAGTATGTTAATGCCCGGAGGGCGCGATACGCGCGGGTCCACTGCTGCAGACAGAGACAGAGCCAGAGAGCCAGAGAGAGAGAGAGAGAGAGAGAGAGAGAGAGAGAGAGCGGCATGCCGATGCTATCAAGTCCGGGCCAGTCCCAGGCCATGGCTGGGCCCTCGCTTCGCATCCCAAAAATGCCATCGCGAGTTTTCCAATTTGCCGATTTCGGAATTCACGCAGCAAACACCGCGAGGCGCGACACGGGGCGCAAACAGCGCACACGTCCGGAATGTCAAATGTGTGCAACAGAGATTCGTTCTTTCGGTTGCTGCTGCTGCTGCTTCTTTTATTCGCTGTCGCGACATCGCGATATCACGTCGCGATCAAACCTTTGTTTTACTGGGGAGGCAATACAGAGGAACAAAACAAAGATTACACACAGTAGTCAGGTGCGGTGGTAGTAGGGCTGGTCGCCCACGCCCGTGCAGTTACCCTGCTGGATCGGGAACATCTGCTCCAGGTCGATGTCGTAGCGCGGTAGCTTCTCGCTGCAGGAGCAAAGGGGGGACCGAAGAACGGAAGAAGCTGAGCGATGAGCGATGGCGAGCGACCTCAGCTCAGGGAGAGGTGTGCACTACTTACCGGAGGAAGCTCTTGACGTTGGTCGGGAGGGTCGGTTCACGGGACAGCATCAGCGCGGACAGGTACTTTTGCGATTTCGTCTTCTCGGCGCAGTGCATCAGCAACGCCCAGGACCGGTAATCCGTATCGATGACGTAGGTGTTGTAGATCTCCTCGTCTAACGAAAAAAAAAAACAAAAACAGGTGAGCCTGATACATCCTGATACAGATTATGAGCTTTCGTTGTTTTCACGTTCTTCACTGTTCGGTTCGAATGATCCGTTGCTTGTGATCTGTCGTTCGTACAACAAATTCTCGTCACTACTTGACTACAACATGTCCGTCGCATCGTGCCGGAACTCAGTTAGTATTGCCCGTTTTTAAGTCTGTGTGGTCATCATTATGATCCACGCATTTGACGTATGAATAGCTAAGGATGCCCACTATTTGTATATTAGCTTTAACGAATTAGATTTCAGTTATTTAAAAGGTCAAGTAGGCATATTAGCCCGTTGACCAAATACTGACAAATAAACAAATCTCGGCCAGAGAGCCAGAGGGGAACTACGCACTTACAGCTACTCTCGGCGTGCACCCAGTGTGCCGGCTGCCCGTAGTTCGGGATGATCCAGGTGATGTTACCCTGCTGGATGGTGGCGGCCGGATCGTCCAGGAACGCGTACGTAAAGTTCATCGTCACGTAGCCGTCGGAGGTGGAGAACGAGCTGCGCATGCAGCCATACTCTGGGAACATCTCCGACGATGCAAAGTACTGGATGACGTACCACGAGCCCATCATGGCGTTCAGGTTAAAGTGGCGCATCGCCCGTACCTACCAAGGGGATTCGTGACATTCGTGACAGTTCGTACGCAGTGAGTACGGCGTTGAAGAATTACTTTCCGGCTGCTGCTGTGCTGCAGCTGCTGCTGCTCTTACCCGGGGACAGCGTTCGGTTTGGCGTTCGCGTTTGCGCGGTAGCTGCGCACTTCCGCCAACGATCAGTAGCAGTACCAGCGCCAACAGCGCCAGCAGCAGCACTTCACTGCGCCCACCAGTATTCATCCACATCATTTGCTTTGTTTCTGGTTGTTGTAGTTGTTGTAGCGCCTGCTAACGATAACAACTTTACGTTAAGAACTATCAAAGCGAGGTTAAAATAACGTTGCTAGCGTGGTCGTGGTCACAGTTCAAATGAAACGAAACGATTTTTCTCACGAAACGATTTCCCGTACTCCAGAACGTTGGAAGTAAGCTGTTAAGGAACATTGTTACACATGCCATCATGATACCACCTTAAGACGGACGAGATTGACCAAAGCGGGTTAACGCCTGCATAAAGGTACTCGAGGTTCTAAAAACACATCGTGGCACATCTGCCACGCTGGTGAAACTCGTGGTGGCGCACGAACCGCTGTGCGCTTTCGCTCATCAGCAACAGCCACACACACACGACACACACACACACACACACACACACACACAACTAGCCCCCCTCCCTACTATACCCACCCTATAACCGCTGATTGGTTCCGGTTTTTTTTCATTCATTTTTAGGGCTCCAAATTTTCCAATGGATGTTTTGCCACAACATCATCAACAACAACAGCAGCAGCAGCAGCAGCGGCAGCAACTATTAAAACCTTCCGTCTGATTCGAGATCCGTATCCGGATGGGGCGTTTGATTGGCGCACTGTTGCTGCTGCTGCTGCTGCTGCTGCTTGATGTTTGGATTTGATTGGCGAAAACATTAGCACGAAAGGCAATATTGGCGGCTACTATACTACCTGCTGTTCGAAAGCTACCACTCCTCGGACCTAGCCAGCCAGCGGACCAAATTGTCAAATTTGGCACAGCAGTGTTGCAACCTAGGTTTGGAGGAGGAGAAGGAGAAGGAGGAGGAGACATGAACACCGCCACTTACCCTCGTGATACCCTCTGGTAGGACTGTCACCACGTAGACTGAATCGTAATCGACTAAGAATGCGCACACAAAGCAGCAAAGTCGGAGACCAGAGTCAGACCGCGTCCGGTCACGGTTCTAGCAAGATAAGAGAACCATGCTCTCCGAGCCGTTCTCGAGCACGTCATCCAGCAGCAGCAGCAGCATCCATCAGAGTATCAGAGAGTATCGCACAGCAACGTTGCGTTGTGCCCAAAGGGAGATACACATCCTGCTTTTGCAACCCCGCACCAGTCGCTAGTATTCGGTACTGCGCCGACCGCGGCGTGCCCTCTGAAAGCGAAATCGCTGGCCCACATTTATCAGCCCTCCGTTCCTCCACCCCCACTCCTCTCTCTCTCTCTCTATCTTTCTGTCGAGGACTCTTTGCCTCTGTCAAAGTCTACGTTTATGGAAAGTTCCTCATACAAGGACGGACATAGTCGGGACCAGACAAGGGCTTATATGATTGAGATCGACGCGTACTCCTGAGCACTACTTCTCAGCACTACACCAGGCTCAGGCTTGGTGGTCCCCGGGCGGCTGGTCCCCGGGCGGCTGTCCGATTCGATCGCGATTCAGCAAATGCCGCTCCTAAAACGGACGGACGGGATCCATCCGTCGCGAGAAAGAGGGAAGGAAGGAGGGAGGGAGGGCGGTATGCCTTTTTGAGGGCTCCGGCTCGACCGGCTCCGGAAACCGGGCAAGCCGGTGTCGGTGCCGGTTTCGCCGTGTTCCCGTTCGCGACCCGGATTTCTGCTCCTGTGCGCGGCGCACAGCTTCGGGCTGCTCCCCGGCCTTCCTCCCTGGGAGGCAGATGATATGAGCCATATGGGGCGTGGCGTGGCGTGTCTGACCTTCCAAACGCTGGTGCGGCTGCCCGGATGTGTCACCGATCGCTCATCGGGTCAAAGACGCCGGACCTGTGTGTGTGTGTCGTGGTCAAGGTACCCCCTTTGCTAACGACCCCACAGGTCCATAGGCCCATAATGGAACCATAAACACACACACACACACACACACACACACAGCGATCGCGCCGGTCCAAATCATTATCGTTATGGTGAGATAAACTAATAAAATGTCGTACGCCAGCGACCTAGACACGCTGGCTACACAGTAACCACTATGTGTGTGTGTGTGTGTGTGTGTGTACGTGCGTGTGGGGAAGGGCCGTGGGTTCCGGAGCCATTTGGGGTCCATCACCCACCGTCGCAACCCCTTTCCTCTTGGTTAAATCTTGGCAGAGAAAGCAGGCAAAGAAGAGACGAAGTAGAAATGACCTGGAGAAGCTCGGCAGATCGCTACGCAGAGAATCGCCAAGCAGCAGCAGCAGCAGCACACAGAAATAGAAACGGCCGTCGGGCCGAGACGGGCTGAAAGGGGTGCGAGAAGCGAGAAGAAGCAACAGCAGCAGCAGCAGCATCAACAGACGAACCAACTAAAGGAAACGAACGTAACGAATGTGGAGAAAATAGACGGAAAAAATGTGGGTAAAGAAAAGGAAAAGGAGAATATGAGAAGCTGCAGAGGGAGAGGGAGAGATGGAAGAAGAAGATGATGATGAAGAAGAAGAAGAATTGAAGAAAGCGACAAAAAAGGGGAGCAGAGGGTAGAGGAAGAGAACGAGATATGCGTGTGTGTGTGCATGTGTCTAAGAAAGCATATCAGGACGGGCGACATATCGATCGTGAAAGTAGCGGAAAACGAAACGAAAACAAAGCGTAGAAACCAATAACCAACCAAACCAGGCGGCCGCTGCTGCGGCGAACAACAACGGAAATCGAAAAGAATGCGGGATAGCAAAAGGGCGGATAGAAAAGGGCGGGGGATGAAGGAAGGCAGGGAAAAAGGAAGGTAAAGAAGAAGGGGGGGGGGTAAGCGGGCGCGGAGGTGAGGGGGCGCGAATTAGCGAACACGCGGCGATCGGTCAACGAAAGCAACGACACCAGCAGAGCAGCAGCAGCAGTGGCAGCAACAACAGAACGGAATGCGAAAATTGCGAAAAAAATTGAGAAGAAAGTTGAGAGAAAATTAAATAAGAGAGAGCGAGAGGAAGAGAGAGAGAGAGAGAGAGAGAGAAAGAGAGAGAGAAAAGAGAGATAGAGGGAAGAGATGGATTTGAATGGAAAGACAAAGAGGCAAGCGGAAAGGATAATCAAAGAACAACAACAATAGGATAAAAAGGACAAAAATAAAAATAATAATAGAAACTATACCAATAATGGTAATTCCTTCCGCTATTCTATATTCTCTTTCGTTTCAACCCCGCCCCCGCCCCAACCCTCTTGTCGCGTGTTAAACGGCACAAAGCACGCTGCAATCTATCTAAAAAACAAAACAAAACAAAAAAACAATCTCCCACCAACGAGGTTTCACGTGCTGGAAATACAGCTTCGGAACAAATCCGGGCCAGATTCTCCAGAACAGGAAGGGAAAGCCAAGTGAGCCAGTGTGTGCGTGTGCGTGTGCGGACCCCGAGGGTGGCCAGAATGGTCACCACGCCGGGTGGTTCGCCGGGAGGGCGCGACGGGGCGATGAACGACGAGGCAGAGGGTGATTTTTCGGTGGAAGGCGCACACCCCACACGGCCGATGGAGGACAATTTCTCTTTTCGGTGCCTCGAGCCCCACCGAGCGCCGAGGACTGTGGGCCACACAGGCCCCGCGGGCGCCTACCTACCTACCTGGAATGTACGAATTCGCTGGCGATCCGCGATTGATCGTGGGGTGGGGACCACTGGCGGGTCGTCTCTCCGGGTTGTAAGAGTTGGGTTGCCTGCTGCTGTATGACACTGGCGTCTGGGCACTGGTCACAGGAATGCGGGTCAAGTCGCTGGACGGCGCAACCCCCCCCCCCCCCCCTCCTTCTGGACCTGTCAAACTGAGTGAACTCGAACACTTACCGCGGGGTTGGTTGGTTGGTTGGTTGGTGATGCATCCGCATTGCGCATCGCCTGCTTCTCACGCATCTCGCCATACACACACACACACACACCCTGCTACTGCTGTGGTGGGGCACATAAATGGTCAGATAAATAATCGCGCCTCCTCCGGCTACTGCCGCGCGCGAAAGATAAACATTAGCATCAGCAAACAAAGCACAGAATGCGAGGTTAGGAAAGTGCTGCTGCTGCTGCTGCTGCATTCCGCTATAGCGGGAAAGAGAGTGTGTGTGGGGGAAGGAGGAGGGGGGACTTTCACGAGACTCGCCGGCGCGAGATCGAGACGGCGGGCGGATGGGCAGCCTCCTTTGTTTTGCCGGCATCTCAGAGTGTAACGCGCCCGAAGTGTACGTAAGCGCTGGGAAGCATTAATTACAAATCATAGCTGCAGCAGCATAAAGTATGCGCCAAGCTTTGGAAAGGAACAATCGGGGAGAGGAGGAAACTACGGGGTGAAAGTTACCGAGGGTGCGCAAGGGATGGGGCGGCTTCCGCATTTCAGCATCGGCTTCCACCTGAGGATGATAATGATGATGATGATGATGGGCAGTGGGAGAAGAAAGGAAGGCAAGGGACCCTTTTTTTTTGGACCCTCCAAAGTGAAGTGGAGTTATGAGGACAGAAAAAGGGGGTGATGTGGCGGGACGGCGGGGAGAGGAGGGTGGCGTGCGAAATTCGCTAGCTCAATCGCCATTGTGCTGTGTTGCTGTGACCGCCTGCAAGGGCAAGCGGGGGAAATCATTTTGGGGCGAAAGTGAATTTGATGAAGGCCACCGACCAACCGAACAATTGGTGGGTGGTAGCAGGGTAGGGAAGGTACGGGTGGTGGGAAAGCGGGGGCGGAGTGTGATCCGAATCGATTACCGCGCGTTGGATGGAGATGATGAGCGGGCTGGCTGGCTGGCAGGCTGGCAGGCGATTATCGGTTTCGCGTAATTGCGGGAGATGCTCTGCACTTGGCAGCACGCGGCCAATGAACCGCGCGCCACCCATTACACCCGGACGGCGGCGGCGGCGGCGGCTGGAAAATTTCAATAAACACTTTTCACTTTTCCACCCCTTTTTTGTGTGTTTGAGGGGTTCTACACGCCAACGCGCCCAAAGCCAGGACCAAAGCAAGAATTTCCGAAGAATCGGAAATACTAACCCCCTCCCCCCCCCCCCCCCACCAGCACCACCACACTCCGCTCTATGCTCTGGTTCAGTTCGCTGACACTAGGCACCTTCCCTGGGGTGGGGGAGGGGTGGCCGGTGGGTCATTGTTTTTACGCTTGCCATTTCGACCATCAGCCGCCATAATCAACGCGACGAAGACGCGCATGAGACGCAAAATGCGCCACTTATACCATCCAGCCTCCTCCCCAACACCCCCACCCCCTCCCTGCTAACTCCTCTTCGCCTTTTAACTCGAACTCCAACAAACGGCCATGTGAACGAGCGGCGGGCGCATCACGTGCTCGATTTCAACGCCGCCATCGACGTCGCCGCACCATGGAAGTGGCGCAATTAACGGGCTAGAGCACCTCCCCCCCCTCCCCCTCCCCCTCCCCCTCTCCCTCTCCCTCTCCCCCTTTTAATATAGCTGTTACGCACGGTTCGCACGGATTGATGAAAGTGAAAATTAAACGCACGTCAATTTCCTTTTTTTTTTCGAATTCTTTCGCCATCACTCGCCGGATCCGCCGATAGTGCCGGGCGACTACTACCGGTCGCATGGCTCCGGGCTCATGTGTGGCGAATGAGGGGGTTTGTAGGACTGAGAATTCGCCTCATTACCCACGCAGCGCTCGCTACGCGTCTCCGTCCGTGCGTTATCGATTGGCAGCGCATTTTTCCGATCTTCCAATCTCCCCGTGGCACCGGCTGGCTACTTCGTGACGACGAGCGGTGCAGGATTAGCATTCTTGGGTTCTATGGTTCCCCTCAACTGCCAGCAAATGTGAACAAATGGTGTGCAGCGCTTCAGATATTACGAACAGGGCATCTACCAGATACCAGAAGGAAAGTTTTGTCTTCTAAAAGCTTCTTAACTGATCTTTGCTTATTGAAAAACTTCTTCATTGATTTGCACACTTGAGCTAGTCCGATACATACGTAAGCGGTCGATCAAATTAGCAGCGCATGTAGCGACTCTCGTTTGCGGTGCGATTTTTACTTTATAAAATAACAGCCCTAGGAATTTGGTTTTAATGTAATACGAGCTTTCAAACGAACCAGAGTAATAGCAGTGTAATATGCTAGAGATTTACGAAATTTTGAAGCATCGAATATAAATTGCAATTTTCAGTAAAACAAGGTGCTTGAAGCACCCCATGCATGTTGGGTTGAGGAAGGTAATGTCCCCAAACGGTCGATTATCAGCGAATTAGAAAGAGAACTGCGTTAGATTATTTACCTTGGCTTTGGAAAGAAAGTATGCTGGAAATGCTTTACAATGGAAATGCAATCGAAAATGCCGAGAAACATGTTTTTCGAGAAGCGAACGAATGTGCTAATAGCTTGAAAAACTGTTCCTTATTCTCAAGAGCTACGAGCACGCTACGAAGTACTAAAAACTACCCAGCACAGTACCAAGTAATTCACAGAAAATCCCACCAAATGTACATCCAATACATATTTTTAATTATTTTTATCCATTCGAGGAGCTCGTTGAATTTCTTAGCGTTATTTTACCGACCAACGTGAGCGTACTGGTATCAGCTACCGATAGATATATTTGGGGATCAAAGCGAAGGGTACTTGATCTGCTATTTTATCGACCGTGGTTACCACCGAGCACACAGCAAGGCCTACGAATAGCTTCAGCATATGCGATAAGTAAAAGACGGAGTTTGTTTTGTCTTTCTATTATTTATGAAAAATAATATTTTATTTGCGCCTTTGGAACGGGTTTTCGTTGATTTAGTGATTACTGTTACCGCACGGTCTCGTTACCGTACTTAACCGATGCGCAGGCGGGCGTACACGCGAGTGTGATTTTGTTGTCTGTATCGTGTGTACGTCCTCTATTAATTTATTCTATTCATCCTAAACATCACCATAACTAGCTAAATCATTTCGTGATTCGAGCACCTTAGCACCAAACTATAACAAATTTATGAAGTCGTCGCCCGCTCCTGACCCAGCATGATTGTGTGGGATGATGACATTGTCAAATGGTCACGTGAATAAGATGAGCGGGTAGAGGGGCTCTGTCCAGACTGCACACCACAGTCCCGTAGATATTCATATTGTAATCCATCGTTTCGTTTCCGAACAAATAGTATTTATGTATGTATGTATGTATGTACGGGTGTGTTTTTATGTTTCGAGGAATATCTATTGCTTCAATTGTTCTAATACGGTGCGAAAGCTACCACCAGACACTCCGAAGTGCGCCACTACGAAGTGAAACCTATCTCATCCTAGTGTACTGTCCCTTGGAGGCTTTGTTCTGGATTCAAGGCTGACTGCATAGCGGACGACAATCACTAATCCCGCACTATCCGTGTATATCGCAGAGATCGTAGCAACGGTAGGGATACTTAAAAAGGATCTAATTCATACGGCTGGCGGGAGCGTTCCCCGTTGATGCATTTCACGTAGTGATTTCTTTAATTACCTAATTAATATATGGTAGATGTGATCATTGATTCAGCCGACAGGTACAGCGCGATGGTCTAGACTTCATGCCCAAATGACAATACTATTCGAGCAATGGTGCAACCTGCCGTGTTGGTTGTATTTGTCCAGACGATTTTGGAGTCGAGTTTACAATTTTCAAGAGTATTAAGTAGACAAAAGGGCGTCTACTGACAAAACTAATTTAGTGACAAGGAATCGAATTTCGAAAGAGAGTCTGCGTTCTTTAACGGCCTTGAATCGATTAGATTTAAATCACACAACTTGCTGTGATGTCTTACTAAATGGCAAATACTTTTGATGATTGTTAAAAACTCAACAAAAAAACAGATCAAACATTATACAGTAACCATTAATCTTAACTAATTGTTTCTATAGAGTAATGCTACTGAATGCAAAATGATTTCATCAGAGTGCAAAAGATAACTCAAATAGTTAACAAAAGGTCGAACGCCACGTTTTGTGCTGCACTATTAGTATCCACCTTAGCATCGCGGATATTGTAGATCGATAAAGATATATTGGAGGGCCTGCTTTGATGCTAATGGTATCATCTAGGAGTTTAAGCAAAGCGGCCCACGTACCAAGCGTTGCGGGATTTCGATCGCTACGCTTTTACAGGTTATTTAGCAATCCAGATCGTTTCGTTTGCTATACAAATCAGTCGCACCAATTTTGATTTCAGCGAGCAGCATAATTACTTAGTAAATTAACTTTAACATCTTTTTAGTGCGATTACAATTGCAGCGTCCCAATCAGGAGAAGAACAAATGAAAATCCGTTGGGAGTGTGCATCGAAACAATTTTTTTCAATTTATTGAGCAATGCCTCCGCGAGTTCATAAAGATTTCCTATAACTATATTACTTCTGAACAGTCTAAACAGTCTACCGTCATAAATTCCAAACAAAGAGGATTAAATGTAAGAATTTCGTTATTCAATAACGTTATTCTGACATTCAATCCTCTTTCTTTTTTTCATATTTTCATGGAATTTATAATAGTTGACTGTTTAGATTGGTCAGAAGTTCCTGAAATATTATTGGTTTGCCTGAATCCAAAAGCAAATATAATCAACACAAAACAATAGTGCAGCATATTGTTCGTTTTTAGAAGATAGAAAGTAAAACTAGCCCAGTACAAACAAAAAATGTCAGAAAAATAAATAAAATAAAATTGAATTTGATTTGATTTCTTCCACATTGAAATTTGCTTCAATTTTCTTCCATACTTTCGTTTAAACAACGAAAAAATTGAATTTATAACAGTTCAACTGTCCTGAACTTCTTGAAAAAATATTGATTTCCTTGAAACCAAAAGAAAGTATAATCAAAACAAAACAATAATGTAACATATTGTTTACGTGAAGAATATAGAAAGTGAAATAAGTAATAAAAAAAGACGATAGAGGGATTCAGGATCATTTTGCATCGCAAGAGTAAGGGTCAGAGTAGGGATTCAATGGCACGATTACCACCTGTATCTTGACCTTGTCTCGAAAGTCGCCTACCATGTACAGATTTGGCATTTCCTCACTGGTCCATTGCAGCTCTTCAAAGGGTATTATATCGTCGATATTAATTACTCGCCGCTGGTTGGAAAAGTATGCCACCTGTACTCGACAGCTGACAATATATTCATCGTCGTCCTCGCGACCAAAAACTAAGACGCCGATCTGTAATCACATTTGAATGGGAAAAGTAAGTGAATCAGTCAAAAGCATTGTCAATGGAACGAGTAAGCGCATATACAGTAGTGTTCGAATTAATAATAATGGCTGTTGTGCAACAGCGAGGCCGATAAACTATCTTTTCCGATTTGCGCTCTTATTATTTCGAATAACCAGATTTGGCACTGTGTATCGAACGACTGCCTTGATCGATAAACAAAGGCTGATAACCATTTGAGCCATTTCTCTTCGTTGTCAGTAGTACATGTATGTAAAAATTAGAATTGGCCCTAAATCTTTTACAAATACTAGAAATGAGCCGTACAAGTGAAAACTTTTGCTCTTATTAGTTCGAACACCACTGTATGTGTACAAAAAACAATCGATGCTAATGTTAATATTGTAATTTGCGCGGCTGGTGAAATGTTTAGCAATTTGTATGGAATAGACTCCGTTGCAAAAAGTTAAAATATGTTAAATCCATGCCCTTCATCGTAGTTTCGCAAAACCAAGCCCATAACCGAAAGGTTATGACTGATTGCTGCTCGTACGTACCATAAAGCGACGTTCGCCATTAAGCAAGCCGTTGGCGCCAACCCGAACTCGCACAGTACGAATGACGGCCTCCGGAATCTCCTGCTGTGCGTTGGCATTGTAGTTCACATCGATAATACGGGCGGCTAAGTAGCGTACCCCAAACGGATAGAGTTCTACCTCCCAAGCATCCGTTCGGGAGTCTATAACGAGAAGAAAAATAAACGAAAGTGAGAGAGAAAGAGAAGAGACAAAGAAGTTGCTTAGTGCACCAAGTGAACAGGGCAGAGCAGGACAAGACAGAAACAACCGTTTTGCTGGAAACCTACCTTCTTTATCGAGGAAATTAACTGGCGAGAAAAACACCGAAGCAACACGATGGTATCGTTCGGTGTTGTCAAGCACGTCGGCTTGCACCTTCAGGCTCCACATATCGTCCGTGTAAATGCGCGGTGTAAACTGTCGTCCACCAGTGGCCACTACATCTTTACTCTGTCGACGCGCGTGCGTCTCGTAGCCGAGCGCATGGAAGTTCATTCCATTTGCCACAAGACCAATGACGGCCTTTTTATAGTCCTGATCTTTGGACTTCAACAACAGTTCGGCCATCTCGGAAACGCTCATCATCGGGTAACGCACATGCACCAGCACCCGGTTGGCAATCTCCGAAATCTGTTCATGCATCTGCTTATCGGTTAGTTCCGGTTTGGCGTCGATCAATGCCTTTTGATTTGACAGCCATTCGTCAACCCTCTGGTAGAGATCATACTCGCTCTTGACGGCAAGATCGTTTTGCTGTAGTAACCACTCGAGGATATTTTGACTCAAATTCACCCACTCGGGCTGGGCGGAGATCTGATCGAAATTCCATTTCAGGTAATTCTCAAGCGCTGTCACGAGCGCGGACTGTTCCGTACACATCAGGAGTGAGTTGTGCAACCATTCGATAAGGTAACCCTTCATGGCAGCCTTGCCGATATGGCTCTTCATAAACTCTACGCACAGTAGCACAACGTCATGCACATTATACTTGTCCGCCAGTTTCATGATATAAACAGCGGTATCGACGGTCACAGTGATCTCACCCACGTACATGTATCGCAGGAACTGTGGGAAGACCGCCTGGCACTTTTCGTCTTCCAGTAGCGTAACGACATTGTCGCCAAATTCACGCCAGGCCGAGTTCATCAGCATCACGTCAAAAACATCGCTACTGGCGCACAAGATGACGCGGTGGGCGGCGTACCGCTTGTCACCGACCAGTAGCACCACATCCGACGTGAGTCGCTCGGCGTACACGTTCGCAATTTTTGTCAACACCCCTTTGGCGTTATGTATCTGCTTCATGGCGCAACCGGAGACGTGAAAACAAAACGAGAAAGAGCGAGAGAGAAACAGAGAAAGAAAGTGACGCATGAAATCGAGGTTCGACGGAACAGAATTTTTCGTGAAATCCACGGGAAAGGAAAGATTAAAAGTCTTACCATTTGCCCGTGAACATCAAATACGCTCTCGTCCTCATCCTGCGGCAAGCAACGCACCTGCCCATCACTGTCCATGGTTCTTGGTGGTGCAGTAACTTTCCACGGCAATGGCCTGCGTATGTAACGATGGTTCGTGGCGCGTCGCCTCACGAAACCAGCCTTTCGATTTCCCCCTGGTCTTTGGTCCACAACACCAAGACCGAGGGGCCTTTGAGGCGAATCAATTGCGAATCTGCAAGATGGAAAGAAGGATAACAAGCTTGAGCAAATGACATGTGCGTGCCATCATACGGGCCAGGCTCTGCTGTATTTAGGCACGGCAATAAACAAACGAAGACACAACATATAAATCCAATCCCCCCTTCACCCACCTCCGTTACCCGATTCCTATGCACGGAACCCAGCGCAAATCACAAGAAACTCATGTTTTGCGTGATGGCGTGCGAAAAGCAGAAGAAAACACAATGGCTACTCACTTGGAAAATAACAAAAAGAGCTCTGGAAAATTGACGACCGATCATCGCAGTAGCTAACACGAAAATGCACCAGTTTGACACTTCCCGACAGCTGTCAAACTGGGTGCACTGCCTGGCTTTTGCGACAGTTCGGTAAGAAAACAAATCGACGTAGCATAAAATCGATGAAACGTGAAAAGCGCACGACAAACAATCTGTCAGCTGGCATCTGTCAAAGACGGCCCGCGCCACAAACACAAACACATACAATGACGCTAAATTGATTATCGCTATAAGGCGCAATTCGCGGCCTTCTGACCTCGAATTCTTTCAACCCCTCCTAAACCCTCCCCCTTCGGCCTGTCTACAATCGATCATCTTGAAGACCCATTGGACGGGTGAGCATCAAATATTATGCTGTCTCCGGCTCCGATCGACCATCGGTGCGTTCGGCCATCGTGTTTGGTTATCGCAGGCCGATGACCCACTGTTGGTGATAACCTTTCCGGCTTTTCTCGGGTGGTACCGCCACGCCACGCCAATGAGGATGCTGATGCTACGCGGTAGCGTCCGAAAGACATCATCCGGGGCTCGATGTTTGCGACAGCAAGGTGCACCAAACATCCGGACAATAGCGCCTAGGCCACGCAGTACTTACGCAGTAATCCGCACAGTAGCGTGATCAGACTGGGCCTGGAGCAGGTCTTCGTCGTCGTCGTTGCTGCGTACGAACTTCTGCCGCCCCTTCCCACCGTGCCCGCGAAAGGACACTACTCGATAAACTCCTGTGTGTGTGCGAAAAAGGCAAAACGAAGCAGAGTGTGCGCGCGTGTAAAGTGCAAAGGAACCCTCAGATTGCACGGTGTGCGTAATCCATCACTCAAGCTCGTCGCAGCAAAAACCGGTTTGAAAGGGGAAGAAGGGGAGCAAGCCATTGCCATCACATACCAAGCAAGGAGGAGCAAGCGAGACATACTGCAAAAATGCTGAGACAGACGGCGAAAAGATATATTGCGCTCGTTCCGGCTCACGCCAGCGTACGTAGCCTGTGCGCGGCTACGGTATCGAGGGTTGCGGATTCTCCGCGACAGACCGCTAAAACAACAAATAACGCCGGCAGCACTCCAGCGGTATCCGATATCAGCAGCAGCACTGTGCCAACGCGAGCTACAATCTCCCGCAGACCGGTGGCCAACATTCGATTCGCATCCTCGTCTTCGTCGTCATCGTCGCTACCGAAAGCAACATCTAGCGTAAGTATCCTAGTTGGGCACACGACCGATCCCTTTTTTCTCCAACTGTCCATGTGAAACACGTGCTCGGAGACCGCCTCCTCCCCTCCCGTACATCTTTCATTGATCTCGAATGATGATCACTCCTGCGAATCGTGCGATCGATTGAATTGGCCTTGAACGTCCGATCGAGGGCCTATCGCGCACGCCAATCAATTAGCATCCCTATCAAATGGCTCGTTGCGATCCTTACACGCAGGAAGGATCTTGAGATAACCCTCTCGTTCTCTTTCTGTGAAGCTTATGCGGGTTGCCTTCTAGTTGTTGGCTGGTGTCAGGCGTTCGATATGCTGCCTGTGCTGTGACGCTAGCAAAGTAGGGGCGCAGCAGCACGCGGATATGATCGTTTAGATTACCCTAGCAATCTGTCTGCGTCCTAACGCCGCTTTTGTCTGTGTGCTTAAATCGAGGGTTGAATCCGGTCATAATAGGACTGTTTTTACGTCAGAAAACACAAGAGAACGCAACACAGTGCAATATTGGTTAAGGTGTGTTGGACACTGTTCTTTCGTTAGAATTTCTTGACTTGTGTTACGTTGTGAAAAGTGACTACACTCACTTAAAGCAAAACGTAGCCATACATTCGAAATGCCCATTTTGCACCAAACATTATTATTCTCTTGTTTTAGATCGCATCGTATCACATTGAAGCAATCTTGAGTACCGTTATGCCTGGAACTTCTAAAAGAGCGCGTAACGGCCACGGCTACTATGTAAAGTCTGCCCTTAGCTGGAGCCGGTGTTTGCCTAGAGACACGTTCGCAATTACAGCTCGGATGCTCGGTGTACTATCTAATAATCTAGGTAGTGGCCAACATGTGCAGCTCCCTCTCTCTCAACCCCCCCCCCCCCCCTTCCCCTTCGGAGTGATAGCGGCAATAGTCACCGAGTGGTGAAACAACTGTAGAACTGATCGTGTAGGTTCTATTGCAAGAGCCATAGAATCAGCTTAATAGAAGGGCAGCGAAACAGTGATCGCGCTCGAAGGTCGTGCGCAATCGCCCATTCCTTGGGCGGTTATTTGCTTATTGTTTTTTTTTTTACTTTTTTTTTCTCAAACCATTTGGCTACTGATAAGGCACGACACACACACACACACACACATATATATATATATACACTCTGACACACGAAGGCCAGGGCTTGCTATTAGCAATATTCTGTTCCAGCCTGTGCCGGCATGGGACCAGGCAATAGACAATAACAAACAAACCCTCAGAACAGCATCCTTGTTTGCCGATTTCGGACGAGCGGCAGTAGCAAGGCAGCAACCTACTTTCTGTTTTGACGATACGGTTTCTGTGACTGTGCGGCTTCCTGGCGACCGTTTGAGACGGTGTTTGCTAGACATGACTCCTGGCGAGTACCGGGGGTGCTTCTCCGCACGCATTCATCGCGATAAGCAATCTGCCGAGGTCGGGGAAGGATGCGACGTGATTCCAGAATGCTCTTGGTCTCATTGAAAAGCGGTTGGCGACGGCAACGACGATGACGGCTGCTTTCGATTTTTAAATGTTTTCTGTTTGTGTGTTTTTGCTGGCCGAGTAGTAACTGTTGTTGTTGTAGTTGTCGTCGTCGTCGTAGTCGTGCTCTACGGAGGACCCTGTGAGCGAAGTCAGGCCAGGCCTGCAGCTAGGCAACTGATTATCACTATCGACGTCATTCATGTGGAAAGGGGATGGATTTCAAATCAGATCAACCATCGAGTCAGTGAAGTCCGAGTCCGCACGGTTATAAGCTGCACGCGTGTTAGCAGTAATCATTCAGTAACTGCAGACTAATACGCGACTAGCACGCAGCGAAACTAGCAGCGATTTTTATTGTTCACTATTCCGCTTCATTATAACGATCGTTCCTCAGGTGTTACCAAGGTCCCGAGAATCCGTGGAAGAGAGCAAGATATAGATTGCGAGAGCGGACAGTAAACCAGCATCAGACATGAGCAAATTAAACAAAGCTAGTGTAAATGTCGAGTTCAGCGCATTTTTTTCAACACCAACACCACCGCCACGAAAGATCGTCCCGTTGTAGTAATACTGTCTCTTTTCTTGCTACCGTTCCTTACCTTCAGATGGCCGGTAATGCGCAGCTTCTGCATGCTAACCTGTGGGAGCAGGACCCGGAGTTGATGGATCTGATACGCAAGGAGAAGAGGCGGCAAACGCGTGGCCTGGAGATGATTGCCAGCGAGAATTTCACCTCCCTCTCGGTACTGCAGTGTCTGAGCTCCTGTCTGCACAACAAATACTCGGAAGGTTTGCCCGGTCAACGGTACGATTACATTCATTACCAATCTGCGGACGTGTGTGCTGCCGCCATGATTTCACACATTTCTAAATTTGCCTGTGTTTGTATTTGTATGTTTGATTGCTTTTTATAGATACTACGGCGGTAACGAGTTCATCGACGAGATCGAGCTGCTGGCTCAGCGGCGGGCCCTCGAGGCATACCGCCTGGATCCAGAGCAGTGGGGCTGCAACGTGCAACCATACTCGGGCTCACCAGCCAACTTCGCCGTCTACACGGCACTGATCGAGCCTCACGGGCGAATCATGGGCCTCGACCTGCCAGATGGTGGCCATCTGACGCATGGTTTCATGACGCAAACGAAGAAAATCTCCGCCACCTCCATCTTCTTCGAGAGCATGCCGTACAAGGTGGACGCCAAGACTGGCTTGATCGATTATGACAAACTCGAGGAGTCGGCCCGCCTGTTTAAGCCGAAGGTCATCATTGCTGGCATCTCGTGCTATTCGCGCTGCCTGGATTACAAACGCTTCCGCGAGATTGCAGACCAGAACGGTGCCTACCTGTTCGCTGATATGGCGCACATCTCCGGCCTCGTTGCAGCTGGTGTCATCCCGTCACCGTTCGAGTACGCTGACGTTGTCAGCACGACAACCCATAAGACACTCCGTGGACCCCGAGCCGGCGTTATCTTCTTCCGCAAGGGCGTCCGCAGCGTGAAGCCGAACGGTGATAAGGTGCTGTACGATCTGGAGTCGCGCGTCAACCAGGCTGTGTTCCCGGGGCTACAGGGCGGCCCGCACAACCATGCAATCGCCGGCATCGCGACCTGCATGCAGCAGGCAAAAACGCCCGAGTTTCGCGCGTATCAGGAGCAGGTAATTCGGAATGCCCGAGCACTCTGCCAGGGGCTGCTCGATGCGGGCTACTCGGTGGCGACGGGCGGCACCGATGTGCACCTCGTGCTAGTCGATCTGCGTCCGGTCGGCATCACCGGTGCGCGAGCCGAGTACATCCTCGAGGAGATTTCGATCGCGTGCAACAAGAACACGGTACCGGGTGACAAGTCGGCCCTCAATCCTTCTGGCATTCGGCTCGGTACACCGGCCTTGACGACACGCGGTCTGCTCGAGAGCGATATGGCCCAAGTGGTGGCCTTCATCGATCGCGGTTTGCGCCTCTCGAAGGAAATCGCTACCGTGTCAGGGCCGAAGCTGGTCGACTTCAAGCGCATCATCCACGAGGACCCAACAATCAATGCCAAGGTGCGGGCACTGCGTGCCGAGGTCGAGCAGTACAGCGAACAATTCCCTCTGCCAGGCTACGAGGAATTTTAAAACCACTCATACAAGCGATACAATAATAAACAAATGCCATTTTGCTATTTTGCTCCCAAAAACGAATCGCATGACTGCATATCTTCTCGTTTTGCATACGAAATATGTCGGTAAACCACAACCATCGATAGGAAAAATTCTAACGATGGTTTTAGTTATGGTGTACTCTACCCGGTGAGAAATATACCTACCAGCCGCTCTCCAGTTTGTTACCTAAAGCAATCCTGTTCTTTCGAAGCACTCACACATCGCGAACTGACGCAACACCAACAACGAACGGCCCCATACGAAGAAACGCCCAGAGACACACAGCGAGGGGTTGCTAGATAAAACTTCATGTTTGTTATTTGGGAAACGCACGAATTAAGGACAGGAACGATATAAGTAAATGAGAAGTGTTGTAAAGGAGGGGTAATTCGTCGCGATCCGCACCACGTGCAGTCCGCGTATTAGCGTTTTAAGGGCATTAGAGACGGGGTGAGGAGGACGGAGGCTTACATGAAGGTAGCGACGTGGCACAACGTGGTATGAGTACATTCGGTTATTACGCTCGGGATCGATGAGGGGGAACGCGTTAGGAGTTATTGCGTAGCTCGATGACAACGGCACCGGCATCGCTGATTCGCTGATACTTCAGATCGGTGTCGATCGGACGGTGTCGTGACTGCGGCAGCACCACCCCATCGGTGACAGTGTAGTAGTCGTCAGGATGGCCACTGCCGGCTGGCCGCGGTACAATGCTGGCCGTATCCTTGCTGGGTATACCTGGTCTGGTCGCACCGCTGATGGCTTGCTCTTGCGCGCGCGTGATGTACGTGTTGAGATAGTCGCGGGATGGCGAGGAGCGGGTGTCGCGAATGGCGGTATTTCCGCCTCCACCCCCACCACCTACCACCAGCCCCGGATCACCCTCGTGCAGCGTACGGTACAGTTCCGGGGCGCGGTTCTGCAGATTCCTCAGAAACACACCCTTTTTATCGAGTGGCGCACCAGCAGTGTCCGGTAGATAGTCGGACCGGTTCCAGCCAGTCGACGACTGCGGATGTGGCATTCGGTCTGTTGCCACCGGTGCCGCCCCCTCGTACAGCGGGCTGTGGGTCAGATCACGTGTACTGCGGCTAATGTAGTTCACGATCGAGGGGCTCTTGAGGGCCGGTGCAGCGTCCCGTGGTTGATCGAGATGCGAGCTGGATCGGTGAAAGCTGGTCGAGGGAGCGATCGCTCCGCCACGCTGCTGTTGTTGCTGGTGCTGCAGCTTTTCCAGGTAGATCGGGCTCGGATCGTTGGTGCCATTGAGTCCGTGCACGTTGAACGATTTGCTGCGGTTGAGCGCCTTGTAGGTGCGTGCCGGCTTGACAGGGCCCGTATTCACCAGCGGTACCCCGCTCGTAAGCATCCCCTTCGGCGGCGGATTGACATGGTTCACTATCGACACGTTGATCGTGGACGAGTGCAATGGTTTAGCATTGCGCTGCTGCTGCCGATGATGATCGTTGCGAGGCAGCGTCTGGGAGCTGCTATGCACGGTGGTGGTCACTCCGTACGAAGGTCCGTTGCTGGCTGACGGTGGTCCCGTTCGAACGCCCGAATACTGTACCGGTTCCTGCCCGTACTGGCCGCCATTCGATGTCGGCAACCGGTTGGTACTCTTACTGAAGCGACCTAGCGCTATCTGGCGGTTTGGCAGATTCTGCTGCTGCTGGATCACTCTGTAAAACGTAAGAAATTATGGACAACCGAGCCGAGGAGTTGCACAGCGGTGTCTTACCTTGCTTCTCGACCAGTGGATCCCGCTCGTCCACCACCTTGCCTCACTGGCAGTTCCTCGGCCACATCCGGCACATCAGTGGACGAAGGTGGATGGTAGCGGTTCTCTTTGCCGTAGTAGTGGCCACCGTAGGGATTCTCCCCGAGGTAGTACGTTTGCCGAGGAGTCGTTAGCCCACCTCCGCTAGCGTCTGATGCGACACCCCCCGCGCTTCGCGTACCGTACCGATCGTAGCTGGCACCATCGTACCACTGGTGGTCCCGCTCCGCTGCGGACACCACCTTTCGGTTGAGGGTGTGGTGATGAGTGTCCAGTACCGGTACCGGCGATCCGTTGTGACTGATGTGACCATCGATCACGTTGTACTGCTGGTACGTGGTGGTCGCGTCACGAGCATGATAATGACCACCGGTCGGCTGCCGGCTAGCATTCAGAGATGATGACAGCGGTGAAGGCGAGCGCTGCTTGGCGTTGCGCGCTTTCAGCTTACGCTCAGCGCTGCTCGACCGTATCTTGCCCATCAGCTTACGGAAGGAGCGACCGATGGCTGAGCCAACGCGGTTCGCCTTCGGTAGCGTGCTCTGGGAGCGATGCGAACCGCTTGCCGAGCGTTCCGCCACCTGGTGATGGTTGCCACCGGAGGCGGTGGCGCTCAGATCCTGGATGCTGCTGAAGCGCGTCTTCTGGTACGGTTTCTGGCGTGCCAGTGTCTGCGTTATCGGCGGTATCTGGATGGGCGAGACGGAACGGCTTCGCGAACCGTACCCGTGCACGATGCCCGGTCCACAGAGATTCCGACTGGAGTGATATTGCACCTGCCCATTGCTCAGCGATGCCGACGACTGGTGGTGTTGTTGCTGTAGCTGTTGCTGCTGCTGCGTTGGTGTCTGCTGCTGCGGATGCGATGGAAATGACTGATCCGTTGTGGTAGCGACGAACCTGCGCTCAAGCGCTTTGCGTCTTTGTGGCACCTGGGGTCGGCCACCCTCGTTGTGCTGCTCCGAGACAACCATCGGTCCAGCCAGCGGATGGCCATAACGAGTGTTGAACGTTGTACGCTCCCGATGTGACACCTCGGGTAGTACCGTCCGATACTGCTGCTGCTGCTGCTGCTTCTGCTGCTGTTGCTGCTGCTGGTTATGGTAAGCTGCGGTGGCGTATTCCTCGCGTTCTATCTTCGTGCTGTTGTGCCGCTGGTTGGCAGCGGTACCAGAAGCAGTAGTAGCAGCCCCACCACCACCACCAAACAGCAGATCCTCCCTTGATCCAGACAGCGCTTCCTTGATTGGACGCGGCTGACGATACGATGACGGTGGTGGCGCTTGGTCTCCACGCTTGGCCATCGACAGTGCGACCTGCGGCCGATGAAGCTGGCCCGAGCTACCGTACAGATGGCGGCGTGGATCCAGCGGTACGTCGACCATCGCCTCCGGTACCGATCCACCACCACCACCACCGTTCGATTTGATCGTCACGTTGAAGTAAGTCTTCTTGGTCGGTTCCACCAGCTGCTCGTCCCGATCCTCCTCCTCGTCGTCATCATCAAGGTCTTCGCGTGAGTCGCGCGACGACCGCGACTCGCTACCGAAGTGACTCTCCAGCCACTTGTTCGTCTCGTGCTTGCGCGTTTCCTCCTCCTTGTCGAAGTCGAGCGGCTTCTTGGTGAGCGCATCAAGCCGATCGTTCGGTCCGGCGGCGGCCGCCACCGTCGGCAGCAGCAGATGCTGGTGCTGTTGGTGTTGACCCGGCGGTAGACCGGCTGCGGTGGCAGCGGTTGCTATCAGCTCCCCACCACCCTTCGGAGGACGTCCGAGGCGACGGGCTTTGCGCAGCCGATCGGACAGACTATCCCAGTCCGACAGCATACCCGGATCACCGGTCTGCCCGCCATCCCGCTCTAGCTGTGTCTGCTCTGCGGCGTAGCGCATCTCGTGACCGATCACCCTACCGTTGGCCACCACATCCACATGCTGCTCGTCGCGCAGCTTGTAGTATCGCTGGGCAGCCGACTGAAAGAGCAAAAAAGGGAGCAGTAGGAGGGTGAGAAGGCGGCTACGTTCTTTTGCCCAAACCAACCGTGCCCGTACCTTCTGCTCGATGAGCCGCTCGCCGCTTGAGTCGACCTGATCGTAACCGGGTGACTGGACAGGCGCATCCGGCGGTATCTCGTCGTCGTACAGCTCCTCGTGCTGGCGCGTCTGCTGCTTCTCCGTCACCAGCGTACCATCCTGTTTGGCCAGCTGCCGGATGTTGGTCTCCTCGCTGTCCGTCACCTTCCGCGAGTTGATCGAGTGCTGCACGATCTGTGGACCGGTTGGGCTCAGCTCTGATCGGCAGCGATCGGACAGCAGCAGCTCGCGCACGTCACCCACACCACTGCTGATTGCCCGCAGGTAGGCCTACGGGGTGAAAAACGGCTCGTTAGTTCCAGTAGAAGTACCCAAATTCTTCCCGGGTTACTGATGATGACCGATCAATGGAGCAAACCTCCGGAAAACTGGCACGTCCTTAACCCTGGTGCCAAGCTCCAGCTCTGGTCAAGGGGACACACAAACACACACTGCTAACGGGCAACAGCTAGCACCTACAGCAGCAGCAGCAGCAGCAGCAGGCAAATGCCCTTTCGCTTTTGCAATTCAAATCGCAGCGCATTCCGCCGCGAACAAGGGATGCTGCTAGTTTGTCTACCTCCCTCATTTTATTCGTATCTTCAACACGGACACATGCACACACCAGCAGCAGCAGCAGCAGCAGGCACACTTACGCACACACATACATACACACAATGGCCGATGGGTAAACAAAACACCCAGAAGAGTGCCGCTGGAGCGCTCGAGCGCTCGAGCGCCCGTGCGGTTCTCGATGCATCGTCTTCCCAAGAGGCGTAAAGGGAGGCGTACAACACACACGAAGAAGACACCGCCGCGGAAAACATGGAAACCTGTCTCACCGCCCGCACCGTCCACCTTCCCCTGCACCACGTCTCTCGTCTTTCGACCACCTCGACCAGAGATCGCCGCGCTTGCATCATCATCATCATCCCTTAGGCTGCGCGTGATCTTCACCCATTCCTGTCTCTCTCCTCCCCCACCCGCACCCTTGCCTTGACCGTACAGGCCCAGCAGAGCCCAGCGATCGCTTCTCGCTCTCTCTCTCTCTCTCTCTCTCTCTCTCTCTCTCTCTCTCTCTCTCTCATTCGTTCTTTTTTCCGTGTTTTTGTTGTTTGTCTTCGGTCTCTTCGGTGTAGCCTTCACTTCTTGGAATACCGCAACCACTTAACCGCTTCTGCTGCTGGTATGTGTGTGTGTGTGTGTACGGTGTGAGCGAGCTCGTGCAGAATGTGTGCTTAACCGCGAGCGAGCGAGCGAGCGGGCGCGCGTGCGGGGGTTGATTGCAAGTAAACGAGGGTGGGTGAAGGGGTTGTGAGTGTGGCTCTTGCGCACCAACAGCACACGACAATAATAGGAAATATGAAGGGGTGGAGTAAGGAGCCCCCCCCCGGACAATTGGCGATTTGGATGGACCTCTCACCATACCCCCTCCACCCCCGCCCCTTCGTGAGCACTCCAACCTTGATGTCGTTCCACAGTACAGTACACCACGACGGCACAGATAACCTACCTTTTTCCTTCTTCTCCTTCGTCTTCTTCCCTTCTCCTCTCACTGTTCTCGCAGGCCTTTCGGTGGTACGATCCACCCCTTCCCCCCCACCCACCCGAAGGACACGGCGTGACGGTTTATTCTCGGTTGTTCACAGTTGCGAAGTTGCACACTCACACACACGCAGACACCGCAGGCACGCACGGTCGGTCACACTGCCAGGGCACGCACAATAATAACAACGATCCGATCCAAAGTTCTTGTGCGTGCGCAGCTCAAAAGCGGTCTCGTGCACTGGTTCCTGTACTCTGTAATGCTAGTATAGACCCCGCTAGCACGGGGCTCTCTAGTGTGTGGGGTGGCGACAACCTGCAGCAGCACTGGGGCTCAAACTGCTGCTGCGCTGCTAGCAGCCCGAGACGCCGAGGGAAGTCCACGATCTACGAAAGCCCACACGCCACGGCACGGCAGGCGAGCCTCTCGAGCGAGACCTCGCCGAACAACAACAGTGTGCGCGAGCAACCGAACAAACCAGGGCCGTCGTCTTTGTGGGCTGGCTGGGCTGGCTTGCTGGGCTGGCTTGTTTGGTATGCTGCTGCTCCCGGCGAGCAGGTTGCCGAACGAGTTCTCCCGACGAGTCGCCACTCGGTGAAGCACACACAAGCAGCCACGGGCACGCACACACCAACACCACTCGCCGCTGTTGGTCTGTTGTATAGGCAGAGCAGAAGCTGGAGCAATCCACCCCCCTCCCCCTGCCCCCTTTCACCATGATCGATCGGTGTGTGCTGCCTGCTCTGGAGCCCTTGGACTTTCCAGAGCCCATCATCATCCTCCAGGCAGGATCCGCAGTCAGAGAACCACGAAACCGAGAGATCGCGCGCGCGAGAGAGAGGAAGAGCATCATTCAGCTCGGCTGCTGGCTGGCTGACATTTATCCCTGGCACGTTGTGTAAGAAGTCTCCTGGGAAAGGCGCTCTGATCTCTGCCCTGAACACGATCGAAAAGGGATGGATCCGAAGGAGGGGAGAAGGGGCACAGAGGGGGGAGGGAGGGGGGGGGGGGCGGTGAACGGTGAACGCGCTGACCCGTTATTACGGTATGCCGTTTTGAGAGGGAAGCTTGGGAACCTAAGAATCGGATCCCGAAAAAGTTCCAAATCTCGAGGAGTCTAAGTTTAATTCTAGACTGCGCAAAAAACTTTTGATGCCGCGTGGAAAGTTTGACTTTTCGTCAAAAAGTCCATAACATAAACAAAGTCCATACATAAACAATGGACCTTTTGACGAAAAGTCAAACTTTCCACGCGCCATCAAAAGTTTTTGCGCAGTGTAGAATCAATCTAAGGAGGTTGTCGGTCTCGGACTTGGGATAAGAGTTGACGGAATGTCGAGGAATATCAATGGTGGTGGTGATGGTGGTGGTGGTGGTAGGTGGTGCGCAAAAGTGTGACGCAAAAGGACATGCTGCTCATCAGTCATGCACCCTTCCCTTCCGCTTGGAGAACAGACTCAGTTCTTATAGTTTGCATGGTAAAGTCCCGTCCAGTCCAGTCCTGTTTTGGACACTCCCTCCACCAGCATTGGGTATTGACTACCGAAGGTGGAGGAGAAGGAGAAGGAGAAGTAGGTGCAGTATGCGCACCGGTATCGCTAACCCTTTGCCAACTACGCCAACAACAACCACAACAACAACAACAGCAACGGCCAACACCAAAAACTATAATGGCTCTAATGTCCGGAAGTAGCAGCTACGCAAAGAAAGGCATATGACCGGACGTGGAGTTTGGCTCGGTTACGGTGTTATACGTGCCCGGTGTGCCAAGTAGGGGGGAGGGGGTCCCGCCAAAAACCTAGACTTTTCGCCCCTCACCCCCCCCCCCGACCCCCCGACCCCCTCCCTTCCTCTAGAACACAAAACACTTACCTCGTCGGTGAAGTCACCGAAATGCTTCTGCTCGGCCACCTCGGTCCGCTCGGTTGTCTGCTCGCGGGACACCGACACCTCCTCCTGGACGTTCCGCAGCAAACCTTCCTCCCGTTCCGTCTCCTTCTCCGCCTCCTCCTTCACTGAGACCGAGATCGTCTTTGGTGCGATGTGGGGGTGGGTGCTCCCGCTCGGCATCGCTACTACCGCTACCTTCGGTACTTTCGCACCGCGCTTTGGTTCCGACTTTGGCTCCTGCTTGATGGCCGCCGCTTCCCTCCCGTCTGACGCCGCTGCCGGGTCTCCCAGAGTACGGTGCTACGGGGCGACAAAGCGCAGAAGCAAACGGGTATTGTACAGTAGTGTACAGTAGGCCACAGTGTTGCCATGCCACCGGCATGGAGTGACTCTCCTCCTGCCTGACCCCGCCCCATACCTCCGTCTGTACCGTCTCCTGCCGGTCGGTGTCCTCGTGCGTGTTGGTCGACACGATCGGACCGGAGTCCTCGACCACCTTGCCATCCTCGAACAGCAGCTGCCGCTTGATGCGCGTTTCCGTTTGCCGCGTCGTCGTCAGCTCCGTCTTGCGCTTCTTCACGATCTCCTCTGCAAGCAGGGAAAGAAAACAGAAGGTTTTTAACGTCGGTTTTATGACGTCGCACGTCCGTCCGTCCGTTCCGACCGATTGCGCGACCGCGACACCTCCTCTCACCTTCACGATTGATGGTTTCGACCTCGGGTTCCACCGCTCCTGCACCATCACCACCACTAGCGCCATTGTCGTCGGTGTTGCGCCCCTGCGCCCCAGCGTCGGCGATCTGCGAATAGTCGTCGGAAATGATAATGCGCGTCAGATAGCTGAGACCTGCTGTGCTGAGACCGTGGGCCTCAGGTGCTGGTGCTGATGGCTTCTGCTTGGGTAGCTGCTGCTCATTGTTATTGGCATCGACCCAAGGTTGCTGCTGCTGATGGTTGAACTGCGCCGACCAGCAGCGTCTGGTGCTCCGGGTGCATGCCTCACACGGGGCGGAGGAGGCCGGTTGAGGTGCTGGTTGCGGTTGAGGATGGCTGGTGGCGCGACGCGACGGTTGGCCGCGCGGTGCGTTCTTTGGTTTCGGCTGGTAGTGATGGCATGCGGCTGGCAGTACAATCAGTATTATCACCATTCGGATCACCACTCTTGTCCTGTCTACGCTAGATACTTGAACAATACACACATTCAAACACAGACACACACACACTCACACACTCACACACTCCCAAAGCAAAGGATCACAGAATTTAGGGTACTAGCGCACTGCTGCTCCCACTGAGGCCTCTCTCTCTCTCTCTCTCTCTCGCTCTCTCTCTCTCTCTCTCTCTCTCTTCCTCTGGATGAACGGAGTGAACGGAATGGCGATTGAAGTGCGAGGCCACTGAGAGCTGCACGGCGGCGGTCTGGAGGTTTCGCGGTCGCAGCGTGTCGCAGCCCCTTCGATCTCTCCTCCCCGCACACATCCCCTCCATTCGCCACTCCGACTCTCCGGGCTGGTCGATGGACTTGACCGAACCGTCCGACCGTCGGTGGCCGCTGCCGGGCTAGATCTGTTTCGTTGCGCGCGTCGCCAGCCACTGGCTGAACGCTAGAACACTCTCCACGCCACGGTCGCCACGACGACCACCATCGTCGGGGAGGGGGATGGTGGTGGGAGTGTGGCATGCCGCCGTGTTCGTGCTCGGCGTGCTCGTGCGGTCCACCGTCACACCGCAGGCCGGCGGTGCTGGTACCGAGACCGAGACCGAGACCGAGAATCCATATAGCGCAAAGCACACACACACAGACACGCTGAGACATCGTCGTTTGGCAAGGTGCAGGGGTGGCACGCTTCGGTCACCCCTTCGGACCGCCCTCCCCCCTTTCCATAAAAAACTACTACGTGAATGGCGATCTCTCGGTGCGGTTCATGCTGCGCTTCACAAGCGCCTCGACGCATCTTCATTTCGACGGGGGAGTGGGGGGTAGGAGAGGGTGTTGAAGCTTGTCCCTTTGTTGTTCTTTTAAAAGATGAAGCGAGGGGGAGTGGGGGGGCACACGTTTCACTTTCATTCGGTCGAGGGTGAGGGCTCAGAACCTCGATATGGAGGGAGAGGGGGGGGGGGGGGGGGTTGATGGCTGTAGCACGTGTGCCTAGTGCCATGGATGCACACCCCCACCCTCCACCCTCTGATGGAGAGAGAGTGGGAGAGAGAGAGAGAGAGAGAGAGAGAGAGAGAGAGAGAGTGGGAGAGAGAGAAGGAGAGAGAGAGAGAGAGAGAGAGAGAGAGAGAGAGTGGGAGAGAGAGAGAGAGAGAGAGAGAGACACTACTACTGCCCCGGCACTGGCACACTACTACTACTGCTGCTTCTATTCAATCAACCGACCTATCCCCTGGAAGCACCCTTCCCGTCCTCACACCAACACACCAGACACGCCAGCACTACTAGACTGTCCTGCGGATCGTTTATCCTGGATAGACGAACCCAAGCAGCTCCCGTGGCTGGATCTGTGCCCGTATCCGTGCACTGCCACTGCCCGGGCTAGTTGGTTGGTTGGTTGGTTGGTTTGGTTGGTTGACGTTGCTGCTTGTCGAGTTAGCTCTCAGGCAGCCCCTACTCATCGAACGAGCTCGATGGGGGAGTAAGAAGCGACTAAATGGTGCACCGCAACCGCACCGAGCCTCTTTAGTAGACGATGAACGCGCGGCGGCGGCGGCGATGGGCGGCCAGCGGCACGTCTACTACCCCGTCGGCCTGAGGTCTACTCCACGCCACGGAGAGCCGAGGGAGGTTGTGGAGGCCTATAGGCCGCTAACACTAACAACCACTAACGCGCACGCACGCACGCACGCACATACACATGCACCAGGGCCCTCGTGGTGGCGCACGATAGCGATAGCGATAGGGCAACAAACACACACACACACATGGCGAAGGGTACGCGCCGGTCATCGCGTAGATCACAGAGATCCGAAGGTGCTTCTTCTCCCCTCCCCCCTCTCCTCTCTCTCTCTCTCTCTCTCTCTCTCTCTCTCTCTCTCTCTCTCTCTCTCTCTGTCTCTCTCCTCGACACCTTCCGTAACCGTGGGAAACTGCGTGCCTCCTCCCTTTCCCTAGCTCGCTCTGTGGTATGCCTGCCCCCCTCCCTTCTCTTTCTCTCTCTCTCTTTCTCTCTCTCTCTCTCTCTCTTTCTCTTTGGCCTCCTCGCGGTTTATAGGGTTCTTTGCTTTGGCCTTTTGCGTCCGCATCCCGCAACCTGCAAAATGCAGTCGCTGCTGGTCTCGTCGGTGGCCTTTCGAGGCGAGCCGACGGCGGGGAAGGGATTGCACGATGTTTGCACCGCTCCTCCACCGCTGCTGCTGCTGCTGCTTAGCAAGTAAGCAGTCAGTCTGGCGGCCTGCCGAAGAATCATTGCATATTTTGTCTTGTGCCGAGTGTGTGTGTATGTGTGTGTGGTGCGAGAGTGGACGACCGTTGTGATCTGAACTCCACTACTCGGGGGGGACATAGAAACAGTAGATTGACCTTTTCGGGTGGAAGGGTGGAAGGGGGGATGCAGCTGTACGGCTGTACTCATTAGTGCCCAACTGCCGCAGTATGGCCAAGGGTAGTAGTAGGTAACGAAACGGCAATAACAACAACTGCCCTACCGCCTACTGATCACACCACCAACACCACCACCACCACCAGCTATACCTACCACGGTTTCATCGGTTGGCTCCTGCTCCGTGCTGCTCGAGCGCTTCGCCGATCGCAGCATTCTTTCTCTCCCGGCTGTCTACTGCTGCTGCTGCTGCTGCTACTACTACTACCACTACTACCCAAGGATGATGACGGCACCTCCGGTGACTCCGGTGGTATCCGATTTCCGCTACCTGGAACACACCACGGAGGGGATGCAGATTAGCTGTAATTAGAGAAAGAGATAGAGAGATAGATAGAGAAAAAGAGAAAAAAAGAGAGAGAGAGAGAAGAGAGAGGCAGAATTGGCGGAGGGAACACATATTAGATTGAATCTGTGTAGGTGGGGGGAAGGGGGGGGGGAAGGTACCGAGGTGGCAATTCCGATGCGCTTGAATGGTCCGCCATCAGCTTCAGCGCCGCAATCGAAAGGACATTTCAGCACCACCAGCACGGCACGGTGGCCACACTTTTATCACTTAATGAGGATGAGGATGATGATGATGATGATGGGTCGATTGATGGCGGGCGCGGCACTATTAAGCGCACTTCCTTTGCTCCTCTTTGCGAACGGTCCCCACAACAGCGCAGCAGCAGTAAAGCTGCGTAAACTCGAGCGAGCGAGCAAGTCAGAGAGAGAGAGAGAGAGAGAGAGAGAGAGAGAGAGAGAGAGAGAGACAGGGGCGCTGGGATGCCTCTAGTTCGCTCGCCAAAGACTCTGTTGTACTAAGGTACCCCGGGCCCGGGGACAGGTACAATTTGAGTGCGTTGACAGCGTTTAGTACAAGTACGGTTCAAGTGTCCTTCTGGCGCCACCTGGCGGATATCTGTTTTTGACTGACTTTGTTTCGGGCTGCCCGAACGGTTTAATTGTGCGTGCCTGCGGACCCGGCGTTCGGGGATAAGCATGCTACTAACCGTTGTGTATAACCCTCTTTGTTTCGTAGATCTATTTCCTGTCTACCAGGTATAACCTTAAATCTGCTGTTTGCTTCTAGATGGGTTTATCGAGGCAATTGTGGTGTTACCAACATATCATACTGTTTTTTGCATTCGACACCGTTACTGTTCGACACCGGTTTAGGTAAATCAGTGCACATCATAAGTACCATTCCATGGAAAAATGAACATTTTTCCTTGCATAATGATGTCTAGTTTTGGTGCCAGAAAAAGAGCATATGCGGGAAGCTCATCATTTTTCCTTTAATTTGAACAAATCGGCTGCCAAATCCCATAAAATGCTTGCAGGGGGCTTTGGTAACAGAGCACTATCGGAAATTACTTGCAGAAACTGTTGACGTCGGTTGAAAAATGGCCATTTTGACTTGAGTGACAAGAAGCGTGAAAATCGACCCAGAAGTGTTGAGGACCATGAATTGAAGAAACTTTTGGATATGGATGATGCCTAATCGCGAAAAATACTTTCCCTACCAGTTGCGAGATGCTAAAACAGCCGTTTCCAAACATTTACGGGCGATGAGAATGGTAAAACAAATTGAAAAAGGATAACCCATGAATTGAAAAATGTGGAGATGGAACGACATCGAAACACATATGAAATTTTGGATGATTTTTTTTGAAAAGAATGTCCTTCCTGTATCTTGTGGTGACCAACAAACGCCACGCGAAGTTGATAATTCTCCACGACAGTGCGTAATAGTACTCGTGAAAAATTGCCCGAAATTTTTTGATACACTCAAGCGGGAGGTCCCACTCCTAACACCGCTAATTCTCCAGACCTGGCTCCTTCAGACTATTACCTGTTTTCGCGCGTTTTTGGGTGACGCGCCGGTTGCCGAACAGCACTACGATTCGTATGAAAATTCCTGAAAATGGCTTGACGAGTGGTTTTCCTCGGAAAATGAAAAATTCTTTAGACATGGTAGACGCAAAGTGCCCAAAAGATGGGGAAAATGTGTAGCTAGCGAGTGTAAATACTTTGAATAAATAATTTTTAGGCTCTCTGTTTAAAAAAAATGTGTTTTTTCGATAAAAAAAACAGCAGTTTTAAGGTTATACACCTGGTATTAAACACGCTACTACTGCTGCTACTACTGCTCCTGTCTCAGGTACTACTCTGAAAAAAATTCCGGTCGTTTTCATTTCCACTGCGCGCTGCAATGCTGCGACGGTTCTAGATGCTCAACTCATGTTTTGTCAACCTTTTGACCCGAAAACAGGGACTGACACATTGACAAGGTACTAATGGAGTTTTTAGTATGTGTTAAGCTACGAGGAACTCCTTAGTTACTCGGCCATTATTGCGGCACCGGCATGTGTCGCACGCAACGCCATACTTCCTGACGGCGGAATGGCGTGGGAGTTCGCGTATGGTGTTCGTGGGGCGCATCGTGCGTCGATCTGAATCAGCGCCGCGAGTTGACGTGACGCACGGATTGTCACGCTAATGCGTTGCTGCTGTTGCTGCTGCTGCGTGCGCGCGTTCGCATAACTCTGGGCAACACCAAGGGCAAACCAACAAGCCACACTCACCCCCTTACATCATACGCACGCACACACACACATACACACGCACACATACACACGCACACATACACGTGTGCTCATATGAGCGTACGATTCTGGTCGATCGCGATCGTAGTAGTGGAGCGATCCGCTAATTCGATAGCCGACTGTGCCGAAAGGAGAGGGAGGGGGGTGGAGGAATGGCGCATAGAGCACACAGCACCCACTACATATACCCCCTCCCCCCCCCCCCCCCTCCCACCACACCCTGGACTCGTGGAATGTGTGTACCACATGCGCACCTGAGTAACGCATTCAGGTGAGCTCCGCGGAGCGCGTCACATCACCGACCGACCGACCGACCGACCGACCGACCGACCGACCGAACGATTGCGTGGCTGCCAAGAGCCGAGACGAATGAGGAGAGTGACGACGAGTTTGCGGAGAACCGCGAATCGCAGTAGGTAAGGTGTCGCAGGGGGTATGCGAGGTACAACCGCAGGTACTAGGTACCGGGGCAACACCGCATCGCGTAATTGCACGCTAAACAGAGCAGCGGAAGTGTCCTTGGATTTCTCGCTCGCTAGCGAACGGTGACGTTTGCGGTTGAGGAGGAGGAGGAGGAGGCAACCGCCGTCGCCGTCGCCGTCGCCGCTGCCGCTGCCGCTGTCGACGACGTCCGTTGGTCAGCTCGTCAGCCGCCACGGTCCATCCTTTTATGGATTCCGATGGAGGGCGCGCGTGAGACACAGACTTGGAGTGAGTGCAGAGGGAAGAGAGAGAGCAAATCATTTGCGATGCCAATGATTAATGCATGAGATGGCGTACTCCTCCCACCTCCCAGCGCGAGGAATATGAATCGCGACGCATTCTTGTGCGGTGATCCGATCACCAATCGCACGAGGATCGATCTGCCGCAAAAGTATGGCCCCCGAATTTCGAATGTCATCCAATTAGCCATTGCCTGCCACGCTGCCTTCTCTGTCACAAGGGGTGTAACTGATGAATCTGATCAGAATCGACCTACCGGGCGCGACTGCCTCGATCGTAAAAGATCGCACACACACACGACGACAACGACGACGACAACAACAACAACGACCAACCAAGGATGCCCTCTAACAGTGTGCCTATCGGTGCAAACGGTATGTCTTTGTGTGCTTCTGGCTTGGCAAAGCAAAGGATGGCGCGTTCAAGCGCGCTGCGCCATGCCCCGCGCCCGCCGCCGCCGCTGCTGCTGCTGTTGCTGGTGCTTGGTGTTTGTGAAGGTGAGCCGGATCCGCCCACGCGGCCTAGCTGGTTCCGACAGCAAACACAACGGTGGCACAATAGCCGAGACCACCTGTGGCGTGTGTGTGTGTGTGTACGTGTGGTATTCCACAAGGACAGGACGATACACCACCAGGCCCTACCCCACTTCCACAGGGCACTTACCTCGGATACTCCTGTCACGGACTCCTGTTCCTGTGATGCCTTCGGTGGCGGAGGTTGCACCTGTTCTTGTTTTTGCCACCTTCAGCGTGCTATCTCCGTTGACTAGACGACGCGAAAGGGCTCGAATCGAGATAGGTGTGATAGGAAGAAGGAAGCGCGATTGTGGTTGATTGAATGCCCTCCCGCCTCCTCGGTCTGGCTCGCCGACGACCAAAAGTCCTCCCTGGTTTTTGATGTTGTTGTTCTTCTTCTACTACTACTACTACACATCAACTCAGCTGGTGAGCTGCACTTCACTACACGATCCTACACACAACACACACACACACACACACACACACACATACGGAATGAGAGCAGATCCTAGGAACAGCCCATCCACCACATCCTGACGCTGGATACTCGACTCGACTCCTCTGGTGCTGAGCGCTATAGCCCGGTTATAACGCTAACGTGTACAGAGCAGCGTGCTGACTAGCGGACTAGGCTGGCTGGTTGGCGCGCTTGACCGTGAGTGGCAGCAGAAGTGTCAAACCCCCTTTACGCACCAGAGCTGCTCCCCGGATGGTCCGCGACACAACGACGACGACGACGAGTAGATCGAGGGTGGTTCCAGGTGTTGGAATGGAGGGTAGGGTGCAGGTGACACACAGAAAAGGCGTAGGACTCGCCGTCGAACGGTGGTCGAGCAGCGTCTCGCGAGTCGATTACGGGACGGGATGACGAGACGGTGGTGGTGCTGGTGCTGGTGGTGTGTGCTGTGCTGCTGCGTGACATCCACGGGTATGATAGAAGGCGAAGAAGAGGCGCGAACGCGGTGGGAACTCGGAAGGAAGCGGGGGGGGGGGGGGAGGTGGAAGTGCGAGCCAGCTCGCTAGCCCCGCGATCGCCGTGGACTAATATGGTATGGAGCGACTGTCGACCGCTCCAAACAGAAACGGTTTCAAGCGACCACCACCATCACCACCATCACTCATCTGTACACGTGAGTCACGGGCTCACGTCGTCGTCGTCTGTCGGCGCGCGTGTATCTGTACTGCTTTTTAGTTGGCTGGTTGGTTGTTTGTTCGGTTGCTGGTTTGTTTGTTTGCTTGTTTGTTTGTTTGTTTGTTTGTTTGTTTGGCTTTGACTCGATTTGTTGTTGCTGGATGCGAAGGATTTGTTGCATCATTTTGGGGCCCACACCAGGCCCACATTAGCGTACCAGCAACGGGGTGTGAGGAGCGGGGTATTGGTTAGCTTGTCACCGATTTCGGTTACCCTTTTACGTCAGACGATTACGCGGGAAGCCTCCTCTGCGCCAAGGAGAACCAGTAAGTCGCCCTGTTGGACCTGTTTTAGTGGCCAGCAGTATTAGTAGTAGTAGTAGCGGTCTCTTGCATCATCACCCACACCTGGCGCGTCTAACGCCCTTTTTCGGTACGTGCCTCGCGGCCCACGATACGCTCGATCGGATGGCACCCGCAGGCCCTTTCCTGCTAGAACAGACTTCCGCCGCCGAGACGGGTTCGTCGCTTCGGCGGTGACTGAAAATCACTGACACTGACACTGGCTCTACACTGGCACACCTGCACCTGCCTTTTCCCGCGATTTTGCCCTGTTGCACCTATAGTTCTTTGCAATGGACTCTCTCTCTCTGCACTTTTACGAGGCTCTCTCTGCTCCTTTCTTTCTCTCTGCTCGCACCACATAAAAACCCTCCGAAACCGATTTTGCTGCCGATGATGCTGATGGCGCCAATGCCGGGTCGCTACTGATTAGCGAGCGGCGGCGGTGGCGGCTTGCTAGCGATGTGCGGAGTTAGTGGCCGGGGGCACATGAATCATGGCGCGCTGCACCTGCCACCATATGGTAGTCTATATGGAATCCCCGCCATGACAGCTTACGTGTGTGCAGCAAACCAGGAAGGGACCTAGGACACGGCAGGCTAAAGGGACTGCACGGGCGGCACGCTCCACGAATAGCGCTGTCGTGGTTCCTGCTTTAGGGTGATTAGATGACTACTAAACACCAGTAGCTGGTTCCAGTAGTCCAGTAGTAGGCCTGTCCGCTGGCCTTAGCCCAAAAGCTGGTAGCTAAAGTCTTCGACGGATATTGGACGGAACATCCACATCTACTAGCGTTGATCCTGACCCGATATTCCTGGAAAGGTGCTGGAAATGTCCTGGTCCCAAAATGTTACGCGAGGTGTGTACGCGGAATTTGTTCGCTGGAAATGCTGGATGCGGAGCGAGGAGGTAGAGGACACAAAGTATTCGAAGGCTGAAAGGAAGGATCCATCGGGCGCGGGAATGTAGGCGGAAGTTGTCGCTCAAGAACTGGACCAAAAGCCAAATGTTAACACAAAACACACACACCTTTGCCAAGGCTTTATTCGCACTCTCACTCCCTCCTCGTTCTTTCTCTCTCTCTCTCTTTCTCTCTCTCTCTCTCTCTCTCTCTCTCTCTCTCTCGCTCTCTCGCTCTCTCGCTCACTCTCTTTCTTTTCCTCTTCCTTTACGGCCCTTGTTTTTGCTCGTTTACAATTTAGGAAGTCGCCCCCCCTCCAAGGGGGAAGGGGGGATTGGTGAGTTAGGGGTGGCGCGGAGCGCGTATAGTCTCCGGGCGAACACCCTGTAGCGAGATATGCGTGCGCATCGTATAGTGGGATCTTTGGGTGTGCGTGTGCTGGAGCGTGTATGTGCAGAATTGGAACTTAACGAGGTGCGAATAGATGTGTTACGAATAAATAGTGGGAGTTTACTTTAAAAACTTTAAGCCTACTGGGCTTCGCCCCTTCCAGAAGGGGCGCCATCCCTTAAGCCAAGTGCTGCAAATTGGAGGTAAATTGAGACTGAAGGTCAAAGGAGTGGGAGGGGGAAGATGCTTAACAGTTAAGACAGAGGAACTAAATTGGGTCGTACGCCATCAGCCATCTGCTTACACTAGGAGGGATGGGGATGCATAACGCCGGCCGCACACAAGACGAGGTATGGCTACTCTCCGGAGGTTCCTGTGTGGGAGCCTCGAGCGGGCTCGGTGTACTCGGCGGAACGGTGAATGCTGGAAACAATTTATCTAGGGGGGAGGGGGGAGGGGTTATTGCGTGGAACCAACGACGAGCTCGTCTCGTCTGCGTGTTCCATAACCTTAATACTAACATGGGTACGCTCTACTATATTATGCTCGTTGTTTTTTTTTTTTTACTTAAAAAACACGCATCCGTCGCAGCTGAGAGCTCAGGGTCCGAGGCTCTCGCCCTGGCTCTCTCTGTGTCTCCGCGTTTTTCCTCCGGGCGGGGAGACAGCAGAAGGAGCAGAAAGGGCAGGGGAACCGGCGTGCAATGGAAATGGCAGAGCTGTCCGGGCACGGCGCTTCGCGGCCTGGCGAACAGATGTGCGGAGGGGTTAATTTTTGTTTTTGTTTTGGTTTTTTTTTTTCGTTTGTTTTGGCGGAACTGAGAGTGTTGGTGGTGGAGGTGGTGGTGGTGGTGGTGGAAGGGGACGAGCCTTATAGCTCCATGCCCTTCTCGGCGTCGGCCCGCATTCTCTCCCGCAGCTGGCTCACGGTGTCCTCGATCCGGACGATCAGACGGATTTTCTGTGAACAAGGTGGGGTCAAGGTGTTTCAGAGTGAGCTTACGGGCTTACCGGCTTAACGTGCAACACGGACGTGCCAGATTATGACTTACGTTCGCGCGATCACCGGGGGTGTTTCTCCAAAGCCAAATCATGTATCCGGGGATGCACAGCATCGACGAGAGCGCCGTGAACCAGCCGAACGCGTGGGCCCAGAACGGATACGAGTAGCCCAGGTACTTGATCGGAGTCCATTGCACGATGTTGAAGAAGAACACGCCCTGGGGTGGGGGAGAAAAGGGTGAGAGCAAAGCACACACGCACACGTGAGAAAACAAAATGTAAGCTCTGACCACGGTCTGCCTGTATATGGATTCCCTTGCATTTTGCGGAGGAAACCATTAGAATGCCCAACACCCGGGATTCGGTATCGAATATAAAAAGACACACACATAAACACACACACACACACGATTCAGTCACACAAACCTACGGACATACACAAAATAGCTACTAGTGCCTACTAGTGCAGCTAACTAGTGCGCCCGATGCCGGTGTTGGGCCCGTGCTCAGCTGGAAAGGGAAAGAAGAACGGAGACAGAGATCAGAATGTGCGGTAACGATACTCTCTTCGCTGTTTTTTTTTTCTTCAGATAGAACCTATCGGTCACTCTGCGGGTTGCACTACTTGGGGGTCGCGCAGTAGCTAAAGCATCTTGGTCAGAACCTGATTCAGCACGCGTGGTCGTAGAAGTTGACTGGCGGGTTTGAGTAGGTCGGCGTGTCGCCATGCCAAATATCCTTAAATCAGTCGGGCCTTCGAGCGTTGATAGCGGTCCAGCGGTGGGTTTATTGATTTATCCATCTCGCAGCAAACAGGCTGCACGGAGCACGGCCGCCTGTTAAACCAACCACTGCGCGAGTCACTCGATCATTTCGATTTTTAACTGTGTACAACACCAGTACTTCAGGACACTTACGCCTCACGATAGTTCACTACGGTACTTCATCCTGCGGCAGCACTGGATGCTGTAGCAGAAGCAGCTGCCACTGCTAGCCAACCTACAACCTCACTGGTGGCTGACATCGGTGCAACTGAATGGTCGCCGTATCGGTTGCACCGTCCTAAGCGTTACCCTACCATTTCGAACGGATTCTAAACCCCTTGCCTGGAGTGAATGTCTAGGGCCTGCCTAATGCAGCTAAATGTGGCAGCTAATTTAGGCTGATCAGCCTTTCCTCCCCTTATCGCTCTCCCTCCTTCGGAAATGTTCGAACAGGAGTGTGATCATCAGCCTCAGTACGAAGACCGATCCAATTTGTCGGTCGCCCTCGCACAACTGCCATTGCGATACGCGCTCAGCGACTCCTTTCAATTGGTCACTTCCTACTTAGCCGCGTTGCAGGCGACCCGCCCTAACGACACACTTCCGACGGGGCTCGCTTCCACGCTTCCGGTTAAGTTTCACCTCATCGACGGCCGGAGCGGAACCTCCACAAGACTGGGGCAATAATAGTTTGTGGCGTTGAATTAATAAAAAAAACAGCATTAATCATTTTTATCAACACACTTGTAGCGGTAAACTGGGGGTGTGTGGAATGTATTGCTAGCAGTTCCGACACTCCTTGCAATGCTCAATCTGCACCACCGTTTGTGGCAGTGAAAATTTCGTAAAAAAATTATTAACTTGTTCATCCTAAAACCTATTGTGGTATATATTTTTTAGAAATGTGAGCGTAGCAGTGATGATGGTTAAAATGGCATTCACTAAACTGTTCAAAGCTGTTAATCGCTTGGTTTCCGATCCCTTTAAGCAAAGAAATCGGATGGAATGGATAGTAAATATGAATGTATAGTAGCCACCCGTATGCAAAAGGTATGCAATGTGACCGCTTAATGTTTAAGCGGCTGCAAACCGGCCACTAAGCGGCCACTTTGTATGATAGTTTCAGAAATCTGGCCGCTTAGTGGCCGCCTACCAGCCGCTTAAACATTAAGCGGCCACCTTGTATGCTTTTTGCATACGGGAAATTACGCTCGGGGTTTCTTGCACGCAACCATGCTGAACGCGGAGTGCGAACGGGTGGGAATGACAGCTGTCAGTATCTTCGTCGAAAGGTGAATCAGAGCTGTCAGAAATTTTCATTTAGCGATACAAAAATCCTTGAACACACAACTCCGGAACAAACGTTGCAAAGAAGTTGCCCAAAACTCCCGTTCGGTTCTCTCGCTGTTTCGTGTCAATCGGTGTTTCCTACTCCGTTCAAAGTGGCCGCGATCATCAGCCAGGCGATGCCGGAAACGGTAGAAGGTGCTGAGGTGCCCAAGACAAAGCGCCCCTCGGGTAAGGGTGCACTGCTCAGCTCCTGCTGGCTATTGGTTCCAGACAGTGGAGATGGTTTCATTGTCGATGTGTGCTTCTCACTGTAGATTCGGCCTTCAAGCAGCAACGGCTGCCCGCTTGGCAACCTGTCCTCACCGCTGGCACAGTTCTGCCAGCATTCTTCCTTATCGGCATCGTGTTTATACCAATCGGGGTGCTACTGCTGATCTCATCGAATTCGGTAGGTTTCTCCGATTTTCCGTGACGTATGTAGCTGCCCTAACTTGGTCCCGTCCTCACAGATAACCGAGTTCGTGTACGATTACACGCACTGCGTGTCGGATACGGGGAATCAAACATGTGCCGAAATCATCAGCAGAAGCTCGAACAAGGGCACGGATTGTGAATGCACCATAGCGTTCGAGCTGCCGGAGGATTTCCTCGGCAAGGTGTACCTCTATTACGGGATGACCAACTACTATCAAAACCATCGACGGTATGTGAAGTCACGCGACGACGACCAGCTGCTTGGCCGATTGTCCTCCACGCCATCCAGTGACTGTGCACCGTTTGCGTACATAGACGAGGAGGAACAAAAACCGATAGCACCGTGCGGTGCGATAGCGAACTCGCTGTTCAGCGACCGATTCGAGATGTACTCGGTTACGCTCGACCGGAAAGTGCCGCTGTTGCAAACCGAGATCGCCTGGCCATCAGATCGGCAGATCAAGTTCCGCAACCCGGACGGTGATCTCGAGGAGGCCCTGCGGGGCTTTTCCAGCCCGAAGGCATGGAACCGCCCGCTGTGGGAGTTGGACAAGACGAACAAGGACAACAACGGTTTCCAAAACGAGGATCTGATCGTGTGGATGCGGACAGCGGCACTGCCGACCTTCCGGAAGCTGCACCGCCGCATTGATCACTCGCAGGACGGGTTCCAGGAGGGGCTTAGCAAGGGGAACTACACGTTCAAGGTTATGTATTGTAAGTATGAAGGGAACTAAGAGAAACAAAAATCGAACACTGTCTGAATATGAGGGTACTTTCCGCTTTCTCCAGCCTACTCGGTCATTGAGTTTGAGGGCACCAAGAAGTTCATACTCTCCACGACTTCGCTGCTGGGTGGTAAGAATCCGTTCCTTGGGTTCGCCTACATCATCGTCGGCAGTGTTTGCCTGCTGCTAGGACTGGTACTGCTTATCATTCACGTAAAGTGCAATAAAACGTAAGGCCCACCCCCATCCTAACTGGATCCAGCTGTTCTCGAGGTTGTCACGATACTCACAATACACGTTCGTGCTTCGCTTTCTTTTCAGTAACGGCGGCATCAGCAACGTTCATCAGCGGTCGTCTTCGCGCCCCTAGGAGTTACTGTGCCTCAACAGTTAATTATAATTTTGGCTTCGATTGGCCAATCTTTTCTAAAATGTTTGCCCCCCTACAATGCCCGTTACTTTTGTAATTAATTTTATTCCGAGCATTTATGCGCTTTCGCTCTACCTAAGTACTTCACTTTTTGAGCTCGCCAGCAACTTATTTCAAACTAAACGATTAAGCCGATTAAGCGAGGCAGAATTTTAGCTTTATTTTGTTTAATTTCCTAAATCAAACCACTAGATTATTGTGTTTGCTCTCGTTACATGCTTGTTGTTATTGATTTAGCATCGTTATGATTATCCATTCCATCCAGCCCTGGCAGAAATGATACCGGTTAGGCTAAATGTTATCCGCAGTCGTGGAGATACGCTTTGAAGTAGCAGCGCTTCAGCTTGTATCATTTTAGCAGGCGGAAACGTCGACAATCGAAGCAGACGGATCTAAATTTGCTTTTTAACACTAGAGACAGACGGATTATACAACCCCAGGATCGATAGATGCAGGGCCGATGAAGCCAGTTAGGGATCTATAGTTATGTGCTGACGCATAAAGGTATCTGCTGAAGCATTTGCCAAGTCGCCACATCGATACAGCGGTTCCAAGGTCAGCATACACTTGTGCCGACGCAGCACATCACACAGATGCAGCATGCAGACCTTCATCTCCCATCCATAATTCTATATCGTACTTTTAGCATGGTAGATGGAATAAGGGTTCGTTTTTTTCAATGCTGATAATTCTTGCGAATGGGTATGGCTTGGCTCGTGTAGTTATTTTACAAAAAAAAAACAAAAGCAAAACTAGCGCTCCGCACCCATATCGTTATGTTTGAAACGCACGCTCGTGCGCTTATCCACACCTATCATAGAGATAAAGCTGCACACACAGTTTTCTTATTCTACAAAGTGTCCTTTGATGAAACCATTGTGCGATCACAGCCGACAAAAGGCGTTTGAATGTCCTAATGTATGTGTGAAAGACAAAATTACCAAAAAGCGTAAGATATAGGCTAGCTAGTGACAGTTGCAGTGATTCTGTTGGTGTGAAAAATTGCGCGCTACAATGGTGCAGCCAGAAAAACAGAGTGTGTCCATGGAGGTTTTCGATCAAACAGCTCCATCGTAAATGTTCACACCAGAAGAATTACCGCTTTAGTGGGGTTTAGGTCCTCGCGCAGATAAAATGAGAAATATTCGATGGAGACCATGATCAACTTTAACCTATGATATCTGATGATGGTCGCCGTACGGATTAAGTATTATTCATAAAAAACCTGCATAAGATGAATAACATTTGGGTAATTCTAAACGTGTAAGGGATATGAAACTATAGAGTGTTGATAGTAAATCTATATGATATATATTAGAAGCAATAAAATATTGTTGTGAAACCGTTTTGTGATCTTGTGTGCGGCATCCCGTGGCGAAAGAAAAATAAAAATAAAAGTAATCATTATTAAATTAAGAAATTAAGAAAGAATTTAGAGTAATTATTCGAAACTATCCAAACGATAAGTTTTGGTCACCCCGTCGGGTTTTATCGTTTCTCTGTGGTTGAGCTTTTTGTGCGTTTTAAGCTTTGTTTTATGCTGTAATGAGCTTTCTAGTATGCGATTCCTCGTATGAAATTACAGACGGACGTATGAGACGGCGCCTTGGCGAACGTTTGCGATCCACGATCGTTTCCCCGGTTGTGGCTGCCTAAAGATTTTCCCCATTCACACTGCAAGGCTAGATATGTAGCCCAGCGAAAAGAATGCTGAAGACGCGTCTTGTGATCTGACGAATAAACATTTTACATATTTAATCAAAAGAGTTGTAAGTTCGCTGGAAAGTAAAGATCCTCCGTGGTGTGGAGTCTATAAGCCCTTGCGGTTGCCGTTTGGTTGGTGCGCAAAGGGAACTGTGGAACAATTGTTTGTACCTCACGTCCCTCTGCATTTTTGCACCGTGCTTCTGCTGACGTGACGAAGGCGCACCGAAGGTGCAAACGCTACAATCGTCGACTACGAAGCCGCCTGAAGCTGCTGGCGTCTAATCGGATAGCCCATTTCGATCAGGAGGTCCCGCCTCCCCTCCCCGAATCCGGTCACCGGTCTGGACGTCCCACAAAAGCCACGCGGGGAAATATCGAACCGAACTACCATAAATACTGCCAGCGCTCTACCGGGAATATCGATAAGAACCAGCAAAGGGGGAGGCGGTGGGTTGGCTTAAGGATGACTGCCGAACTTTCTCCAGCAGCCTTTCCTTTCTCACTTCCCCGTATGAAGGATGGAGGCATGAGGCAGAAGCACGACCGCTCCTAGCAGCTAGCTAATGGTTTGCAAAGTTGCTCCGATCGAAGATGGTGTTCAAGTGCCGTTTATCTTGCTACCATGTATGTGTATGTGTGTGGGTGTATGTATGTGTGTATGGGACAACGCGAGCACGAGAAAGAGAGCGAAAGAGTGATCCTGAGTGAGTGAACGAGCTGCTTGGGACTATTAGGGGGTAGTAGTAGTAGGATGGATTGTTTCTCGGTGGTGATTCTCCCTGATGTGATGTGTACTATCTCCCTCCCGCTCCGAGACACCCTCGATATCGCACATATACCAGGGTGAGGAGGGGGAGGGGGGAGACATACGGTGGTGGTTTCGGAATTAAATTATTTCACCGTTTCGATTAGAGAGCAATTTTGAATACATAAATAACGAAGCCCAACACACACTCACACCTAATGCCCAGGATGCCGGATAGAGGGGTTGAAACCCACCGCAGGAGGATGGCCTCTTGGTTACCAACTCTGAAATCTCTCTCTCTCTCTCTCTCTCTCTCTCTCTCTCTCTCTCTCTCTCTCTCTTGTATCTCTTTGTCTCTCTTTCTCAGAGGCGGTAGCTTCTACAACTCTTTCCCCTCATCTCGAGGGGGGGAGAGAGGATGCCTAGGGGATGGATGGATTCCGGAAAAAGAAGAAAAAGTTAACCTTGGCCAACACCCCCCTCTCCCCCTCCCTCCTCCCTGGGGGGGGCTCCGGACACTGGACAAATAACAAATTGGTCCCCAGGGATGATACCGTGGCCAGTCAGTGGCCTAAGGAGAGAAAAAGCAGGTCATCTAAGGCAGGCACGGTGTGTGGAAGGGGAGGGAGAAGAGGAGGGGGGGGGAAGGGTGGCGTAGTTTCATTCGCTCGTCGGTGTCAGGGCGATCAGGGCGGGTGTGGGGCCATCAAACACGCCAATGCCGCGCAGCTGAGCCAAGGACAAGGACTCGCCGCCATCGGGCCATCGGTGTTAAGCCGTGTGTGTGTGTGCGCTGGCGCTGGCTGCTGGCAGTGCAATGCCGGTTATTCCATCATTAACCTTTTACCATCGAAGTCATCGAAAGTCATGCGGCATGGCATGGCTGGTAATGGAATCGGAAATCTGTCTGTTTTCTCCATTCCGCAGCCATTCCATTGTTCCCCGATTGATACATCGCCCGTACGGCCGGATGTGCCATTGTCCTTGACGCCCCGGTGGAAGGACACCGCACCCCCCCCCCCCCCCTTTCTCCTCCTTTTTTGCCCCGCGGCCTCTCAGGGCTCGGGCTAAACCCCTTTTTCCGGTTCGGTTTCTGGAGTAAATCTTGCCAAGATTTATAATGACATTAAAAGTGTTTTACGGCACACCACGGCAGGTAGCAGCAGTAGCAGAAGCAGCAGCACGCAGTCTGCTTTACTTCACACCGTCACATCACCACCCCAACTTCCCCCTTTTCCACGCTTCCCCCTTCCTTACCCCGCGCAGGAGGAAATCGTGTATCGAGGCACGTCACAGCGCTCGAGCGCTCGGAGAGCAGCAGCAGCAGCAGCAGCGTCCTGGCGTCGCGTCGCGCAGATACATAAATATTCAATTAAAATTCGACAACGACACCTCGCCACCCCCCACCCACCCTTGACTTTTGACGCCCTGTAACCCGTACCCCGTACCCCGTACCCCGTGCGTCCCTTCAAGGGTTGACAAGACAGTTGACAAGACGGCGTGAACACCAACTCAAGGCGAGAGGGGGGTCGGGGAGAGGGGGAGGGGGAGTGGTTGAGAACCACATCCGCCAGGAAGGGAAGGAGCGATATAGCGCGCACAGTACACCGCGACCGGGAATGATGTCACGTCAGGAGCGCTTCATCTCAGCGCAGAAGACGTACCTCACCCTTCCCCCCCATCCCCCTCCCCCTTCCCTTCCGCAATATCACGAGATGACCGTCGGTCGGTCGGTGGTCAGTCCAGCCTGTGGCACGTCCTTCCGCCTCCTTGCCCTCCACCACCCCTCTATAACTGGTTGTTACGTTTTCGTTTTCCCTCCCTCCCCCATCCCCCTTCCTTGGCTAACTTTCGCACTTCGCCTCAGTTTTGAGTGTGTGTGGGGGGGAAAGGAGGCCCGAATTTGTGCGCCATAAATCAGCGCTCCCTTCAGGCTGCGTTGCTGCTCCCGCACCTAAGCACCACAAAAACCCGCGTGCCCCTACACTCTGGAACGGAATGATTTAGCGGGGCACGCAACATTTGTTTGTAATTTCCTATTCCCGGCCAGCCGCAGCACGCAACAGCAAAAGGGTTTGTACCCGAGGGAGGGAGGAGAACGAGCAGCAGGAGGAGGAGGAGGAGGAGCGAGCGAGCGAGTGGATGCCATTTAGTAGACGTGTGCGTGTTCTCGGAGAAAGTAAGCGTAGAAAAAGGAGGGGGGAGGCTGGAGAGAAAGAAGCACCGGGTGGAAGGGACGGAAAAGGTTGGAAAGGGAGGTGTGCAGATTAGTGATCTCACATCCATCCTCCTTACCTCCGGATCCGTCTCAGCCTCCTGCCAAACTCCCTGCAAAAGAAAGCCACTCCATCATTGTCCAAGTGGCACTTTCTGTTTGAGGTTAGGTTTGCTACCAAACCCCCCTCCTCTCCATCGTATCCCACCCTGCATTAGGAGTGTGCGTATCTTTCACTGGCAGGCCACCACCAAATTATTACATACATCAATGGTCTGGCCCAGTATGTGTGTTTGTGTTTTGCTACGATTGTTTCTCTCTCTCTCTCTCTCTCTCTCTCTCTCTCTCTCTCGCTCTCTCACTCTCTCTCAATTGAGAAAACAACGGAGAGGAAGGGAAGCCAACCACACTTCTCGTCCGGTACCTCAATGGTATGGCACGGTTAGCCCGAAAGGAACGGAAGGAACGGTGAGCGGAGCCGTGGACCTGAAGGATTATCAAAAGGCATAAAATTTAACTTTTCACCGACAACGACCCGACCGTCTTGGAACGGGCCGGGAACTGGCCCCTTTCGGTACGGTCCCTCGGTTCGTGCTTCAGATTTTCCCTTTAATTAAGTTATACGCCCAACCCAGGCCCGCCCCTCGAGTGCTCGTTTATCGCGGTGAGAGGGTGCCTTTGCCCGGGCGGTGGTGGTTCGACCGACCGACCGACCGACCGTTCCGTCCTTTCCGTTGATAACACGGAACAGGACAGCCATTTCTGGTTTTGAATCCTTATAAAACACATACTTAAAAACTAGTTTCTTGCTTGCTTGCGTGCCCTACCCTGACAGCTCCTCGCCAGTCCGGCCTTTACCCGGCAAAC